>NC_083289.1:4189969-4497276 GCF_963506605.1 Zootoca vivipara | reverse complement strand
TCATTACCTAATACTGGCCCTGTAATGCTTTAGACTTATGAGGTCATACATGCAAGCCTTGAGGTCATACACGCTCCGCTCCTGGTTCAATGCAGCCATGAAAGTGGAAGCCTCTGCTTCCCTTTTTGATTTGCCACAGTTTAGCATTACACCAAAGCCCAGAGCTGTGATTAAACTTAATGATGGTTTGTTGAAACAAGTCATCTTCTAAAATCATGCTTTGAAGCTGGCTTGTGTCAACAAAACAGTAAAAAAATTAGCTGCAATTTATTGTTTGGATGACATGACAAGCTGTGGTTAATCTATAATGGAAGCAAAAGTCTTCCAAACTCTTCCTTGGAGCAGCACTGAAGATACACAAGCATAAGACTCACTGCAGTTTATCCTTATAATGCTAAATTATGGTTTAATAGGTTTTTTTTTTAATTGGCTCAGTGTGTGAGCCATATTCCTCTATATATATATTCCTTTGTATATTCAAAGTCATAAAATTGGCTTAACAGATATAATTTATTTTCTGTTTTCTGAGGGCACATAAACCTCATTTGTAAGCTAGAAATATATTTTTAAGAAAATGTACCATCTATTGTTTATTTAAGAAAGACATGTGATAAGGACAGTTGTTTGTGAACCACTGTGTTTCTTAGTCTCAGTTGTAAAATTATTTCTTCTTTGGTTATAGGGTCTTTAGAGGTTGTGTTTATCAGAATGTGCCGTGCCTTTGACTCCCAGAACAACGCAGTGTACTTCGATGGCAAATATGCTAGCCCCGATGTATTCAAGTCATTAGGTAAGGAAATGAAGTAATTAATTAGAAAGCATACTTTTAAAAATAACTATTTGGTTAAATTAATTTCTTACAATAAATGGATTGTGTGCAAATCACTTAATAGATTTTTCATTAAGGATATTTTGGTAATTTAAACAAGTTACACCTGTATTTTTTAATAACGTACTTTTTGTCCTTTCAAAAGATTAAAAACTACGGCTATCCTAGACCCATTTATACTTTTTGATTACAGCTTGTTAATTATTACTCAACACTTTGGAGTTCAAAGTGAGAAGCTCACTAGGCAGTCTAGAAAACATGTCATCTGGACTCTATTGAGGAAGCTGCAAAATAAGAGCATAATAAATGTTTGCTTCGTGATTATTATACCTAGAGTTAGGTCCTCCGAAGAGATAATTCAAATTATTTTTCTATCATTAATCAAAAATTATAGTTTCCTTAATAGAAAAAAATATTATCTGCTTTGATTGCAACTGAGAAGTTCCTTTAAAAGATTCCAAAAGTGAAGCCCTGTTATTGTTGTAATCTAATAATTACTCAGTTTTGTGTTCATGCTGGGAAGCATTTGGAATTTTATATAATGAGCTTAAATATATCTGGAAGTAATAGCAAGTGGATGTTGACAGTACAGCAGTGAAGAACTGCCTGGAATTATTAACTAATTAACACTGAGATCCAATGACACTTGGCTATAACAGTGTAGAACATGGGGAAGGAAGCTGAAGGCACTGCTTACATTAATTCTCTTTAGTGCCATAAGGTACTTTTTCTTTTTCTTTAATGAATTCTGGAAGCTTCATATTGGGCTGATTAACCAAGATTCCAGTCCTGCTTGTGACACCAAGTGTTGTGGTTTTTTTAAGGAGAATAATGGAGGCCATGAGGAGCCCTTCTGTGAGTTTAAAGACCAAGAAATACACAAAGTAGTTTCTATGCACTTTCGGTGCAAAATTATGCTAGCCTTTGAAATATTGGAACTGCTTATTAGACACCATTGGAAAATGGCTGATTTTCGTATAATTAAGATATCTGATTGATTCAGATACTTTAGTCAATTTGAACACACAAGCCTTGGACCCACTTTAAAATGCATATTCTCAGTGTGCAAAAAAGTACAGTAACAGGATTATCATTTGTCCTGCTCAGTTGTATGTTTTGATCTTACTCCATGCTTAGAGGCAGCAATCCCACAGTCTGAGGCAGTAATGCTTCTGAATACCTGTTGCTGGAAACTGCAGTGGTGGTGGTGGAGGAGGAGGAGGAGGAGAGTGCTCATGTGTTCTGGTCCTGCTTGAAGCATCTATGTGGCCACTGTGAGAACAGGATGCTGGCTTGGATGGCCCATTGGCATTATACACCAGGCTCTTCTCATGTTCTTATATGTACGTTCAGAGGGCCCAGTGCTGTGTAATGACTGTAAGGTAAAGGGACCCCTGACCATTGGTCCAGTCGTGACCGACTCTGGGGTTGCGCGCTCATCTCGCATTATTGGCCGAGGGAGCCGGCGTATAGCTTCCAGGTTATGTGGCCAGCATGACAAAGCCGCTTCTGGCAAACCAGAGCAGCACATGGAAACGCCGTTTACCTTCCCGCTGTAGCGGTTCCTATTTATCTACTTGCATTTTGACGTGCTTTCGAACTGCTAGGTTGGCAGGAGCTGGGATCAAGCAACGGGAGCTCACCCCGTCACAGGGATTCGAACCACCGACCTTCTGATCAGCAAGCCCTAGGCTCAGTGGTTTAACCACAGCGCCACCTGGGTACAGTAATGACTGTAGGGCTACTTAAATCAGACTGCACATCCAACACATGTAGATGACATGAGATTTAGGGTGGACATGCTGTTCCTGCCTCATTGTGTGAATTACAGTGATGGAAAGCAGACCCATAGATATTGTCATGGTAAAACTAACAGTCCACTCTAATGTGAATAAATGCTCTGGCAATTTATTCTCCATATAATCGCTGTTGTTGTTTTTTTAAAAAAAGTAGTGTTTTGTTTTTTGAAAGAGGCCCTGTGTAATTTGCTGCTTGTTTTCCCCCCCTTTGGCAGGGTGTGAAGATTTCATTAGTTTTGTTTTTGAATTTGGAAAAAGCTTATGTTCTATGCACCTTACTGAAGATGAGATTGCATTATTTTCAGCTTTTGTTTTACTCTCTGCAGGTAAGGAATTAAGTATCTAAAAGCATACTCTAGTCCTGTGTGATGGGCAGCAGAGCCAGACCAGAGTCTGGGGATGCAGTCCTTCTGAATCCCCCCCCCAAGGGCTGGAGCCCCTCTCTGATTGGCTACAGGCATCTATCCACGGGGTGGGGGTGCAGCTAGCACTTTGGGAGATGCAATAAAAGGAGCCGTTTCTGAGGGAGAGAGTTAGATATGGATAGAGATAGGGTTTTGTTTGCCGTGGGGGGGGGGGGTTAAGGGAGAGAGTTAGAGTGAGGAGAGGGGGTTGGTTCTGATGAAAATATCTACAGCTAGAGAAAGGAGTCTCTGAGCTTAGTGTGAACAACAGAATTTAGCATCTTATGAGGCTGAGCTTGAGCAGGAGAAGTAGAAGCTGTGAGGTCTACTTAGGTCTCATTCCAGTCAGGAGGGGAGAGATCTTCTAGAAAGAGAAGACTCCCAAACCCCTTAAGAGGGGTGTGGTTGACCCTGGGGGTCTGTTATACTATTTGAAGTACCCCAGGAGTGTGATTGTTAAAAGGTTGGGTAGCTGACAGAAAGTTTAAGAAGCAAAGTACAGTGGTACCTCAGTTTATGAACACAATTGGTTCCGGAAGTCTGTTCATAAACTGAAGCGTTCATAAACTGAAGCGAACTTTCCCATTGAAAGTAATGGAAAGTGGATTAATCTGTTCCAGACGGTCCGCGGAGTACTTAAACTGAAGTGTTCATAAACTGAAGCGAACTTTCCCATTGAAAGTAATGGGAAGTGGATTAATCCGTTCCAGACGGGTCTGCAGAGTACTCAACCTGAAGCGTACTTAACCCGAAGCATGGGTGTAATTCGTTCTGGAAGTCTGTTCATAAACTGAAGCGAACTTTCCCATTGAAAGTAATGGAAAGTAAATTAATCTGTTCCAGATGGGTCCGCGGCGTTCGTAAACCGAGGTGTTCATAAACCGAGGTTCCACTGTATTAAGCTGTAACACCTGAATTAAGGAAATGGAGTGAAATAACTCAAAATAAGCTAAGCATTTACCAACTACTGTAGAAACCTGTAACATCTAACTGAGGTTTAAAAGAAGTTGTGCTTGATTAGAAGCCTGTGGCATCCATTAGATTCAGTATCGTTATTAATAGGTTGACTGTATCCTGAAAGAACATTATCTTCTGATACTTCCTTTGTTTTATCCACATTGTTCTATATAATAAATCTTTATTCAACTTTTGCCTGAGTCTCCAAGTACTGTGGTACCTTGGTTTATGAACTTAATCTGTTCCGGATGTCTGTTCTTAAACCAAGGCGTGTTTTCCCATAGCAGCAGGGTACTCAATTTACAAATGAAACACACTCAACAGGAAGCAAAATATGTTGTTATTCTAAGGCAAAGTTCACAAACCAAAACACCTACTTCCAGGTTTGCAGCATTCTTAATCCAAGTTGTTCATAAACTAAGCTGTATCTAAGATTTCTTTCACACCAAATTTAAAACATAACCTGTGGTGGTGATTATAGAGGGTACACATAGTTTTGATCCACTGTATCGGTCACTGTATTTTATAACTGTTGGAAGGAGAAGAATAGAAATATAATTGGTGGCTTTCAGCAGTCAGTTCTGTAAGGTCTGGTACTGAAAACCTTTTAACTACTGATTAGAAACAATCCCTGTGATAGTGAAAGTGATTTCCATGTTACAAGAAAGTGACAACAGATTGGTGTGTGAACACTAGGACAACTATAGGATTTGCTGTGCAATTGCTTCGTATGGAATGTATAGCTACGGTAGTTGCTTTGGAGAAGCACCAGAAAACATGACTTTATGGGCCGATTCACACATGCATATATATCACTTGACAACTCTCTGCTTGACAATACATCACTTTTTAATGTCACCATGACTTGATTTTACCCCACTGTACACAAGAGTATGCTCTGGTATGATAAGAGTCCCATTCATTTTGTACACATGTAACACAGGAAATATGCCTACCAGTGTGCAGAATACCTTTTGGGTGTTGTTAAATGTTGCACAATTTTATGTAGTCGTGCATTAAGAAGAAATAATGGTAGAAAGTAGTTTGTGGAAGGTAGTTTCAAAAACATTTTGAATACTAGATTTAATCATATTGTATGTTTTATTTGTAAGATTTCAACACGAGTAATTTTCATTTTAGACCGATCATGGCTTCAGGAGAAAGTAAAAATAGAAAAGCTCCAACAGAAGATTCAGTTAGCACTTCAACATGTATTACAGAAGAACCACCGAGAAGATGGAATCTTAACAAAGGTAAGAGCTACAGAGTCTGGCAATGGTCTGGTTTGCAAGACAGAGTAAGTGTCCTCCCTGGTCTTTTTTTTACTGCCACTTAAGAATGTCATCTGAAATGGGACTCATGGTTAAGCTCTGTCTTCAATGACTTCACATAAGCTGTAACCAAGGAAAAGCCAGCCAGCTGCTAGCTCCTCCTCAGGACCCCATGCATTTACACAGTTCTGGTAAGCAAGAGTTTGGCTTACTGTGTTGTGTGCAACAGCCATTTTCTGGTGAATATTAGTCACCTTAATTAGAGCAGTAAAAATGATAAAATTTGCAGGAGAGACCCTGCTGGTGGTGCCTCTACCCTGTGAAGCTCAAGAGGTGGTGGCATGTGAGAGCAGGGCTTTGTCTGTGGTGTAACATGGAACACATTCCCCTCCAATGTGTGTTTGGTCCCATCATTCTGTCCTTTCTAGGAGCAGATCAAGACATAGCCCCCCCGGCCTTTGGTGCTGAGGATGAACACCAAATGATCTTCCCTTCTCTTCAGTGCTTTATTACTTTGATGGTTGTTTTAAATTACAGTTTAGCTTTAGAAGATTGTTTTATATGGAATAAATTGTTATTCTGACCTCTGTTGTAATCTGCCCTGAGATATTGTGAAGGGCGGATTATAAATGGAAATAAATATACATACATACATACATACATACATACATACATACATACATGAGAGGAAAATTAGTCGCATACCTTCACAAAAATAGATTACGGTATGTTTGCCTCTGCTTGATGCATTCATTCCACATAAAGTACTGAATCAGTGCTCAAAGATTAATTTAAGCTAGGACTGATTTCATTTTAGGAACCAGTTTGCAATGGGAGCTTTGCTGTGGAACAAAGGAACTTACAGGAGTAAGGTACATTTGAGCATGTGCATTCCTTTTCCTACTAAATACTACAGCCTGCCAGCTGCCAACCCTCACACATGCACAAATGTGGGATTAGGGCAAAGGGCTTTCAGATTTGAGTGCATGGCATTCAAGCAGAATCTAAACTTCAACAGCTCACCTTTTAGAAATTAAGTACTAGTTAGGCTGCAAGTATGATGCTTTGATTGTGGAAACGTTATGGAAGATATTGTTGATACATGTTTAAATTATATTAAGTCATACAAAATATAGGCTTAAGGTACGTGTTATTTGTTACTGATGTTAAGGGAACAATTTAAAATGGATAATTGTTCCTACTTTAGTTTTACAGGCTTCACAAGGCACCCTTAACAAATAGCCATATGGAACACTTTGAAAGGCAGAATTTAGTTGCAACAAGGTCTCTTCTTATTTTCCCTGTGGCTTTTCTAAGTTATGGAAGAGAAGGAATTATGGTTAATGGTGGTGGTGGATGCTGTTAGACAGGCATTCTCTAGCCCCATTCTTACAGCCTTACAAGGAAACTAGGATTTGTTGCATTGAAGAACAAAATTAAAAGACCCCAAAGCATTTTCATACCTGTACATCTAATTCATTTTGCTTTTCTCTCCTTACAGCTAATATGCAAAGTGTCTACTTTAAGAGCACTGTGCGGGCGACATACAGAAAAGCTTATGGCGTTTAGAGCAATATACCCAGACATTGTGCGACTTCATTTTCCTCCATTGTACAAGGAGTTGTTCACTTCAGAATTTGAGCCAGCAATGCAAATGGATGGGTAAACGTATCACCTAAGCACTTCTAGAATGTCTGAAGTACAAACTTTAAAAAAGAAAAGGAAAAAAAGATAATAGAAACCAAGACACTTTATATGGTCCTGCATAGACCTAGGGAGCCAACACACTGCACATCTTCTGGCGAATGGGGTCAGGCAGAAAAAATGGGGGAAATGACACAAAAGTTGAACTTGTTGTTCTCACACAAATGATTTCCATGATCCCTACCGATACGGACCCTTTTTTTGTCTTGACTTCTGTCTTTGACCTCTGTTTATGCAGAATGAGGGTACTAAAAATCAGGAGGTTTCCTTTTCCTTGAAACTCACTGCCCACAGACTTTTACAGAACGACGTTTTGTTAGTAAGAACAGAATCTCCAGCTAGAAACCAGCGACTGGTGTGCATTGCAGAGGCTTCAGCATCAGTTTGCACAACTTGCTCATTGTTTCATGAAGGACGATTTCTTTTCACCCTACCGTTGATTGCCAGTAGGCGGAATGGCATGAAAAGGGTCCATAGCAATAGTGACAATAGCATTATAATCTATTACAGGGTAAATGGGCACGAAGTCTATATATAGCAAAAGAGATATTGTTTATAATATTGTTTTAATTAATATAAAATGTAGTTACTGGTATAGCTTTTATTGTTGAATTGATAAGGCACTTTCATTTTGCACCTTTTTTCTTTTAAATTATATGCTAGCGTGTTCATTGTTGTGCTGCATGTGCACCAGAACTTCAAGTTTAACTGTGGGAGGTTTGAAAGGTATAGGGACACTGCAAGGTGTTTATGCTGCTGTTTTCCACATTTACTTTTCAAGAGAGGCCGGTCATATCATGAAATACCTTCAGTGATTTTGTGTAATGGGACGAGGAGGGAGGGGGGAAGACAAGTTTCTAAACTGCTAGTTTTAGCTTGTGTTTTTTTTAAAGACATTTTAATATATAAACAAAACAATCCCTTTTCTTAAAAAGATTGCTGACATAGGGATAGAGAAAATCTATATTTAATCACTTTAAAGGTGCTATTGAAAAATTTGAAAAGTCAGCCGATTCTTTAAATGACTAAATATGGATTCAGAAAACCAAATTTAGATACATATCTTTTGGAAATATTGGTCCTAATACTTTTGTTTACATTTAGTGTGTGTGAGTGAGTGTGTGTGTGTGTGTGTGTGTCCAGCAAGTGCACGTGCACCATTAGTCATCTGTTGAGACAGAATAGGGTACAATCCATCACGAAGTTCTTTTTGTGGTCCTGATTGAAATGAATGGGAGATAACCAAATTGTAATAGTGTTTCCTGGTGGATTGTCTCCCTTGGCTTAAATCCAGTATATAGTTAAGAGTGCCCAAATCTCTTTAGTATTTAAGACTAAATAGCTGTTTCCTGGATTGTGGCACTGTTGTTTATTTTATTTAGTAAAGAGTGGGTTTACATGTGGCTACTTACTCCATAAACTAAACAGTGCAATTTAAGCAGGTTCCTACACCTACAGAAAAAAAACCTAAAGCTTGATTCCAACTGAGTGCTGCACTTTTTAGCCGCAGAGGAATGCTCAATAAGCTGTCCAGGATGCCCAATTATGTGAATAGTGGATTATGAAATCAAATGAAGTATCTGACTCTAAAATGACCCTTTCAATCTTCTCTTATTTTCCCACCTTCCAAGGAATAAGACAGGCCCACATACATTAAATAAACAATAACATTGCCACCAATAAGGCACACCATATTGATTGGGCCCAATTTAACTACAAACAGCAAAAACCCTCATTTCATTGGCGTAGTTAAAATGGATGCCAACCACGTGGCTGCTATGTTACACAGATGGCTTTCCACACAGAAAAATCTCAGCAGAGTTTGCTTTCTTAGTAGCAAATTGATCATAAAACATGACTTTGAATTAGGCCACATCCTACCACAATGTATACATGTGATACTGAATTTTCCAAGTGTTACCGGTAATGTCTGTAGCAGACACATTTCAGTGTTGTTTCAAATGTGGTTTCCAGTATAAGTGAACCACACACCTTTTGAGAAATCTTGTTGTTACTGAAGAGAAAATTAAAAGGACATACATATTTATTAGGGCTAGGGAGTGCTTCTCTCCACCTGATTTCTCTGGAGCATACTGGGGCTTCATTCAAAATGTAGCAGTTATGTACAAACCTAAACATTTTAGAACCCGAGTTCTAATTTGAGTTATTATTTTAGGAATTATTTACATACCATCTGGAGTATTTTATTCAGCCTTAAACAGTCTTAGGTCACTGTGTTTTTGTGATGAATCCTAAATCCTACTCAGCTAGAAGTGGCAACCGTGCTATTTTTTTATCTGTTGACAAGTCAAGAACTCGGTTATTCCAAAGTACACTTCTAACCCTCATTCCACCAACACCCTTGATTGAGCAAATGCATCAAAGAGTAAAAGATTCTTCTCAGGATAACTTGTAAAGCAAGGGAGTTCTTCAAACTACACCTAACTTATTCAAATTACTCTTTGTAAAATAGATTTTATAATATAGCAATATTTAGCATCCTGATGATTTAAATTTAAAGCATACAGACGGATGTAATCTTCTTGTCTCAGTGCCTGAAAGTTTCCATCAAAAGACCAACCATCCAGCTGTCTAAACATGGATTTTTCAGGCTCCTAAAGAAAATATCAAAAAAAAAAAATCATCTTATATTGGATATTATGATTATTTAAGTATTTTTTTATTTCAAAATGACCTATTGCAAGGTATGAAAAAAATTATTTACTTGTTGGGGTACTCTTGCATTCTAGCATACAGTGTAGTAGTAATTCATGTGTTCAAGATAATACAAAATTCCTATTAAGGAAGGTGCATGAGGGACTATGCCGTTGGACCTGTTTGTTTTGAGCCCCAAAGTCTTCATTTAATGTAGTATAAACAGCTGAAAATTCTCATATTTGAGGGTTCCTACATGTCCAGTGCAAACCGTAAGATTAAATTGTCTATAGGCATTAGAACTGTAAACCCAGTTCAGTCAGACAGGAAACAAACTTATAGCTGCAGAATCTTTCATCTCTATCACTCCCAGGGCAGCTGGTAGTTTGTTAGCAGGGAAATCGAGGCCTACTGGTAATTAGTTCTGAAAGGATCTAATGTGCAAACCAAAGTGAACATGCAAGCCTTTTACAACCATTTTGGGCTTGCAGAGCAGATCCCTATGCTCCTGAGGCACTTAGGTTGGGAATGTATAAATTGGAAATTCAAATACTGTCCTCTTGCCATTTACCCTTTCTAGTGACCACAGATACAGTGGTACCTCGGTTTAAGAACAGTCCGGTTTAAGAATGATTTGGTTTACAAACTCTGCAAAACTGGAAATAGTGTCTTGGTTTGAGAACTTTACCTCGGTCTATGAACAGAATCCGAACGGTGGAAGGGCACCGGCGGCGGGAGGCCTCATTAGGGAAAACACACCTTGGTATAAGAACGGACTTCCAGAATGGATTAAGTTCCTAAGCCGAGGTACCACTGTACTTGGTAAGAAGACATCTACGATAGTTTCAACAAACACAGGAAGTGCCATGACTGGCTCAGATATGTTCTTGGCACTCTGCACATATAGAAGCATACCCATTCCTTTCTATAAGCAACCCATGCCAAGAGATAGCATATAGATTCCCAGAAAAGCCTGAGAAACCCCTGATCACAATAAACTTTAATTGCATCCAGTGAATGGAATTTTGAAAAAGCCCCAATCTTCAGTTTTCCTCTACCCCAGTACAGGGGAGCTGTTTCTAAAGAATGAAAATCCTGCTAGCTACATGGACAGAATTTTGCCATTCTCATAAATTTTGTTTATTTTATTGGAGTAACTGGTAGTAAATGTTGATTCTGTTCTTTTTTATAGATGCAGTCCAAGCTTAAATCCAGGCTGTTAGCAAATTAGAGGGTTTTTTTAATGTGACCACCCTCAAATGCTAATTCAGTTTTAAAGTTCAGCTAAATTAAAACTCCAGTATCTACCAGCCACCACCTGCTTTAGGCCTGCCATTTACTACAGACAAAATGTATCAAGTTGATTCAAATGGAAAATGAACAGTATTCACTTGTGGCAGTAAAAGGGATACTTATATTTTGGTATTTGGTATTGACTCTCAGTCATGGCCTTTGTTATTGTTAGTAAATATTTTACATTTATCTGCTCACACAAAATATCTTCAGATATTGAATTGGTCCTTACTTGTAGGCAATGCCATATCATTCCCAATCTTATCCCTAAAAGCAGACACCAGATTCACTCCTGTCTTGAAAGCCAAGCACTTTAGGTCTACACATTAGACACACCGTTATCACTTATAGCTTCTTCCAAAATCCATTAATTGGTGCATAAACTAGCCCATGTTTTCTTCATCTCAATTAACAGCAAATTATGCTTTGAAAAAGGGTAAAATGGTGGGAACTGTTGCTGATGCCTTTTTAAGAGAGGACACGCCGAAGAACTCAAGCTGTAGCTGAAAGTATGCAGATGCCAGTATTAGAGCAGGGACAAAACCTATCTGGGAAAAGAAGCTGAGAAAAGGACTAAAATCTGAATATGACGGGGTAGTATAATCCATTAGAAAACTTGCAGGCTGTAGACTAAATTCAAATGTATAGTTTGTGAATCTTTTGGGACTGCACTATATAATTTGATGAAGTTATATAAAATAGCTACAGGTATTAGAATCAATCACTCCAGAGAGCTGTTAGTTAAAAATTGTATTGGATTTTCATCTTCAATCCCATTTTGCTGGACATCTGGTACAGTTGGAATATTTCAAGGTAGAATTTATTTCTAAAATAAATGTCTAGTCTTAGACCAGGCATCCCCAAACTGCGGCCCTCCAGATGTTTTGGCCTACAACTCCCATGATCCCTAGCTAACAGGACCAGTGGTCGGGGAAGATGGGAATTGGCAGTCCGAAACATCTGGAGGGCCAGAAGTTTGGGGATGCCTGTCTTAGACCATGGTGATATACTTTTGCATCTCTAGGATTTTCATACTGCTTTTAAACTATGAAATGACATGATGCGAGATACAGTTTTAAGTTTGGTTGTTCTTTTTTGGAGCTTTTAGACTATCACCATCATCATATGGCTATCAAGGTATGAATGTGTGTACCATTGTATGTGTGTGGTTGCTTTTGGCCATTAAGTGTCCATAGAATAAAGAAAATGTGTTGAAGATATTTAAGTCAAAAATAGAAGGTGGAAAAAAATATTCTATATAAAGCCTTGTCTGGACCACTTAGAGAAACTTCTATTTTTTTAACCCTTCTATAAATATTTGATGGCACTTGAAATATTCCTGCAATAAAATGTGATTTGTGTAAAGATTAACAAACAAAAAGATTTTGTAATGTGAAACAATGAAAGAAAGCAATGTAATTTTTCAGAAAAAGAAAAAGAAAAAACAAACAAACCAACTTTGTATTATTTTTGTTGATGGAATCTGTCTACTTGTCTTTGGAAAAGTTTTTATTTCATTGAATGTGCCATAGTAGAGATGTGGGTTGTGGTTTTTTGTTTTTAAGTTTTTGGTGACAGGAAAGCTATTTGTGTTACCGACATTCCATAATGTGTGAGGACATAGCATAATATTTTTTTTCTTAATATATATATATTAGTAAGCTTCAGTCATTGTTGCTTTTTTGCACATGTACTTCACTCCTCTATAGTGCAATATGTACATAGAGCACTTGCGGGTTTAAACCTTGACCCCTCAGGGAAAAAATACTTATTTGTTGTACATAATTTTTTTTGGCCTTCTTTTTTGCTAAGGAATGTCGATTGAATCACTTGTTGTTGTCAAGGGGCAGCCAGATAATAATCCTAACGCCACTGCCAAAAAACATTGATCATGTAATCATTCATGCCCTGCCATTCTCAATGAAAAATTCTGACAGTTCTTTGTGCAAATTGGGGAACAAAAGGGGTATATAAGCACCTTATGATTGACTTAACTGTGAATGACAATCCATCTTGTTATCAATAATAGATGCCCGATCATTTAGAAGTTGGGGTTAAAAAGTCTGAAAGAAATGTGCTCAGGGATCTTGTAGAACTCTTCAACAGGGTGGCCAGTACTTCTGGGACAAATTGCTTTTCAAAAGTTTCATACTATCCCTCCATTGCACAACTGAACTGGGCAGAGACATTTTTTATCCAAGTGAATTTCAGTTGTTAGGGTTTCCAGACCCTATACTGCTCAACTCTTTTAAGGATTGGCACAAGACAATAATAATAATTCCAATGCTCTGAGTATTTTGTTCAATGTATTAGAGAAGTGAGCTTGTTTTGGCCCATGAAACAAAATACTTTAATTTTATTTCAGATAGCCAGTTCATAATGTTTTAATCATACTCTTCAATACTTCTATATGTCATCTTGGGACCAACTACATGTTATGCTTACTGTGAAAAACCTTTGATTTTTGTTAATTAAATTACAGGCACGAAGAAGTGCATAAATTCAAACATAAATGTACCACATGGTGACAGAAGGCTTATGAGAACTGCTCCTCATGCATGGCAAGGGGCTGGTGCCAAAGGGATCCTCCACCCCACCCATTGAAACTCATAGCCATATAGGAGGGGCAGTTTCTATTCTGATCAAAGCTGGGGAAGAGAAGAAGTAAACCTCCTTTCACTATGTGTTATGACAGGAATCCTGCATTCCTCTGCATCTGTAATTTAAGTAACAAAAACATTGCTGCATATTATACAATAAGCATAGCATGTATCTTGGGCCTGTATCTTGACCCTTGTGGTTCCGGCCAACACAGAGGCTTCTGGGGCAGAATTTTAGACAACGCTGAAAAAGCTGGCAATACACTATTTTCCAAAGCAAATGTGCTGTAAATTTTCTAAATTTCTATAATAAAAAAACATTGGGTGCCAATACACTTTTAGACACAATGAAGCTAAATTTGTATTTTTATGTAGTTTATTGTCAGTATTTTGCAGTGCAGAATTAATCCTCAGTGTTTAACTGAGTTTATGTTATCCTTAAAAACTATTGTTATAAGCTGCTGTTTTAATGAGAGCCATGCAGTTCAGAATAAATTGAATAATATTCTGCCCAGAACAGGTTATTAAACTCCCCCACTGTTGGTGAATGTGCTTTACTTTAACAAAATAAAACCAAAATTGGGAGGAAGAGTAAGCTGCATGATAACAATCCCCATATAATTCAGTAATTACTATAAATATGTAGAAGGTAGTATAGTGCTGCCACAGTGCCAAACCATAGGGCAGAGTATTTAAAATGTTCTAAAAGGCCCTAATAGCAGTGTGGAAGGAAAGCTGCAGTTCTAAACCCATGCTTTTGCTTCTGGAGGGGAATAGGTTCTACTGGTCTCCACTGGTCACTACTGCTGACATCAGCTAATGGAGGGCTCCAAAATGGAACATTTAGCGGGTGGAGCAGAGCTGGGCTGGCCAAAGTTTTGTTGAATCCTAAACTGCTCCAATAAAGAGCCCAATTAAGGCCACTGCTGTGCCAGTCTGGTCCTGGTGCAGCAGAAAAGGTCTTCTTCTTCTTTGGCGATCACTCGTAGCTGAGTAAGATTGTCTTCCATAAACAGTTTTAACAATGAGTCCGTGAGGGACTGTGGAGGCCGATTCTGGATCCACATGTTCTTCCACAGTGGGGGACACTGGTTTCCGGGCGGGAGGTAGTCCCTCCACATTCTGTTCTGGCTGGCATGAGCTCTGCCACTCCATTCTGCCATGCTGCTCCCCAACCAGAGTTGGAATTGCTCTGCTAAGCTTTCCTTGATGGGTGGCATTTATGCCTCTTTCCATGTTTATTAAAAGCAGAACAAGCAGTAAAAGAAACGGAACTTAGGTAAGAATTTAAGACTCACTCTGTTTAACAGTCAGGCCAAAGAGAAGTTGATTTCATCATCTCAGCTAAGTGGTTGAATGCCCTTCTCTAACTGCAACACCCCCATTTATGTATCATGTGTTCTACGCATGCTTTCTTTCCTAATTGCTACAACATTGCAAACCATTTTTATTTTTATACAGAAGTAACCACCGTTAAGTATATATAAAGCATCCATTGCATGTTCTGTTGTGCTTACATCCTGGTTCTCTTCTAAGACTAAAAAGTGGTTGTTTGTTGAAAGTATTTTTTTCTTTCTTTCTGATTTATTAGCAGCTTAATCCTTCAAAATGAGACAGCTTTGTAAGAGGTACTCACAATATTTTCAAAGCAGTGAGCCTGTTTGTAAAGTGTAACGGATGATCAGAAAATTACAGGGTGAAATATGTACATCTAGAAGAGATTATAATCCCATAAAGCTGAACTAATTAGAAAGCATATCTACGGTAATTTTTATTTTTATATTTGTTCCTAAGTGTCTGTTCTGTGTGCGCAGTTTATGTAGCTTGGGAAATATTAATGGACCAGTGCCAATGCAAAATTGTATGCTTTTTCTGGTTATGTGATTGTCCAGATTTTGAGTGTCCAGTAAGGGACACATGATTGCCATGTGATCATTCTGGGCAAAGCTGAGTGCAAAGTATTCTTGATGCAGTTTTAAGGCAATAATTTTGGAAAGAATTGGAAAGATTCAACCATGAGCTCTAATAAAAGATTCCCAAATATATGTAAATATGGATAAGCATTGACATCATAATTGTTTCCTGCCACCTCTTTCCCTTGGAGATAAAACTACAGATTTAATGCCAAAGCTGGCTCCTTGTACGTGGGTGTCCAAGGCAACTATTTGTGGATGGTTTTCAATTCCCAGATTATTGCCTTAGACACATCTATAAACTTGAAGAATTGTTGTAAAATATTTGGATGATCTGTTAATGTGTTTGACGAATCATTTACTTTGAGGTCTTCACACAATTAATCATTTTTATCAAGTCAAACACAATTAATCAAACTCATCTGTACATTTACAGGGCCAGGCTATTTAGAAGTCAGATGTCTTATGACAAAGTATTTTTAAAATAATCCAAATGTTAATACAATGTGAATAAATTTAAATTTTGTGCCATTTACATTTTTTCAATTTAATATTTCTGGTAAAGTGGTGATTAGGAATCAAACCAAAGCCTTATACAATCAACCAATTAATTACTAATTGATTAATGATATTACAAATAAAGATTTGAGAACATACTACTATACTGCGAATTCTTAGAGGAATGTGCAGGTGTCACATTTATAATTTGTCATGTTGAAACTAGCTTATTTGTCTACTTTTCTAACTATTTCGATATATAGAGATCTAGGAATAAAGGAAGATGTTGCTTTACATTGCTTTATGTATATAAATGTGTCAATTAGATTTTCACATATATTGGTAGCAGGACATAATAGTTCCTCTTCAGAGCAATAAATAAACTTAATCCAAATATAAAATTTTAGCTCCTGTGCATTGAAGCAATGTGAATCTGAAAGCCAAGAATCATTATTTGTCATTCAATTTTTAATTTTTCCTGCTGTGGCATTCACTTTATCTTTACTGTTCGTCCCGTTGCCCCTTAAGAATACTTCTTTTAAAAGGGAAAAAAGAATTGAGCACATAGAATGCTTTATACTACATCCTTATTTTGTGCATGTGTTTACTTTGCACACTTGAACTTTCCCATACTCCTTAGAAAGTTTTACTGAAGATGCATAAATGTACAGGACCCTGCAATCTGTTTGCTATTCTCGTATTGAAATGCAGAAAATTCATAAGCAATATAGTGAATATTATTTCACAAACCACAGAGGTACTGTATATATATTTTCCTAACTCCAAAATTTTCTATTTTGACTCAACAAATTTGTAAAAAAAAAAAAGCCCCAGTGGTAACTCTTTTGACTATTAGGACATTAACTGGCTGCTTCTTTATATGTAATTGTATTGTCTGCCTGCTCCTTTTTCGGAGATGTGTTTTTGTATGGATGTTTGAGCCAAATGGGAGGCTTCAAGCTATGATGTATTTTCCCAGTTTAAATATATTTAACATATGACAAACCCCAGACAAGGCTTTTAATAATGTAAGAAGAACTGCAGTGTTAGGTGGTTTATTTGCAAACTTTTCTCAGTGCTATCCATTTTATGGCACCTTTAACAATATACTTGTTTCCAAAGTACAAAATAAAGGTTAAAAAAAATTTCTAGCCATAACTGAATGTTGAGCAATAAAAACAATGACTTTTTGTGCATAGATTTAAAAGAAATACAAATTTTAGACATCTGCATGTAAATGCAAATATCTTGTTTACTGCTTTCTTAAACTTGATCAACCAACTCCTTGTTTTACTACTAATTTAAGGACTTGTAATGGCCTGTACACATTTTCTCTTGCTCTAATTCTTATGTCATCTTTGTCTCAGCTTCTGAGTCATACTCTTCAATGTTGTTCTGCTCACCTTTTGTATGGTTATAACTATTTTGCTTTCATTCTCTATAGATAAAATATACTACTTTAAAAGCCTATGCGGTGCAAATATTTATCTGTTTATCAAATACCACATTACACTGTATAATATCTGTTTTACTATATACTCTATTTTAGAAATAGCTGTTTAGAACTAGAGTGTGCTATTTTTGTGTTTTTCTGATGTGTGGTGCTAGATAAAAGTTAATTTTATGAACAAATCTCCCTTTCCCATTTTACTCCTAGGCAATACCACATTTGGGTCTTGTACTATTTCACTGAATATCTGTGTGCTATACATTTACACACATGGCCAATCAAGTACCTGTATCAGAGTACCTAGACTGGGGACATGTTCTCTCTGAATATATACTATCATTCTATAAAGTTCTCTCTAGCATATTTAATCAGGAAAAAAATAACTCCTCAGTAATGATATTTGATATCCTATACTGATTCTTCTTTCTCTCATCTACTTTGTAACCGCAACACATTTTGGTTATCCTTTGGCACTGTAGTTCTGAAACAAAGTATGCCAAGGAGAACCCAATGGTTTCAGTTTTGTGTGTCAAACTACTTTTTTCTTTAATGTTTTAAAGTACTAAAAAGTAGTCCTTCTTCCCCCCACAGAACATTCTAAATTCTTCAGTGGTGCAATTCAGCATCTCTGGAATCATATGGGGAGGGCTACCGTAGGGTGGTGCTGTGGGTTAAACCACAGAGCCTAGGGCTTGCCGATCAGAAGGTCGGCAGTTCGAATGCCCGCGACAGGGTGAGCTCCTGTTGCTCAGTCCCAGCTCCTGCCAACCTAGCAGTTCGGAAAGCACATCAAAGTGCAAGTAGATAAATAGGGAAGGTACAGTGGGAAGGTAAACGGCGTTTCCGTGTGCTGCTCTGGTTCGCCAGAAGCGGCTTTGTCATGCTGGCCACATGACCTGGAAGCTGTACGCCGGCTCCCTCAGCCAATAAAGTGAGATGGGCACTGCAACCCCAGAGTTGGTCACGATGACCTAATGGTCAGGGGTCCCTTTACCTTACCCTAGGGGTACAGTTATATTCTATTGGGAGGGGGAGAAGTGGAGCCCCTAGGAGAATCCATGTGAAAAGATGGTTCTGTCTTGATTCAAGGACTTGGGAGAGAAAAGTACAAATTAGGTGCAACAAATTAGGAGTAACACTAGGTGATCCACAACAATGAACCCTTATGTTTGGGTTAAGACACTTGATGGGCCCAATAATATTACACCTGGGACTGCCAGAAGGCATTGATTGTATGAACTGGTGCATATAAATGGGTCATATATGTTGCCTCACTATATCAGTGAGGCATGTAATACAATTATTGACTCAATGTTAGCCCACTGGTGACCCCTTACACTCCCACAAGCAGTTGTGCAGGGATTGACCACTGTCTGAACAAGAATCAATATTACCAAGGAGTATACAAAAAAATCTCTAGCTATTACTGTGTTATCAGTAGTAATTATCAAAGAAGGTATGCACCTTACCAAAATAAACTTGTCGTTTCAATAAAGTTAGAATGTCTGTATTTCCAGTTCTGTGTTGCTCTAGATTGCGCCAATACAACAGTTAGCATGGCTACACTGTGTTATGTTCTCTTGGTTGCCCCAGCTTTTGTGGATTATTTTAACCTCACAACACTACAAGCATGGGCCAATGGGTTGCCAATGGAATTGTGGCCTATGATGCCGCAGGCTGGTTCTGCAATCCTGGGCTTCCAAAGCGCACTTGGATGCCAATACATCTAAGGGCTGACCCATCCTTGCCTATAATTATCAGTATATGCAATAAAGAATTTCCACAACATGCAGTAATACCATTAATACAACAAAACAGACACACGGCCAAAAGAGGTTTGGTCTCAGTTTGTAAAGCTTGAGAAACTTAAGCATTGGTCATACTAAAGGTGCAATCATATGCACATTTGCTTGGGAATGTGTATTTCTCTCTTGACTAGAAATTTGCTATAAATTAAGAAAATTAGAGCCAAAGAGTGAACTGGAATATGCACTTGTTGTTTCCATGGCACCACAAATTGCACAGCCTAATTCTGAGCAGAATTTGGCACCATAAAGTACTGCAACAGTTGAATAGTAACTTTTAAAAAAAGTACTTAATAATCAGACTATTTCAGCTAGAATTCAAGTCCTGTTATTCATTACCAGTATCATCTTTTGCAAAAACCTACTGGATATCAAATATCTAAAATGGGGAACAACTGACCTTTAAAATATTTATTACAACTCTTTTCTGTACTATTACTGAAGCTGTAAAATCTTTAGCAAAATAATAATTGAGAAATCTAAGAAGCTGTTTGTTTACCGCACTTTTTAATAATAGAGGATAGTTAATATTAAAGCCACACGTCCTGGTTCCATGCACTGCTTCTGTATTTTGATTTAGCAAACAAACCATTATTCTGGAAATAAATACAAATGTATTTATCGGCACCCTGGCTATATTTTAAAGAATAGAAATTTTAAATACAAACATTTTCAGGATAATTGATTTGATTTTTTTTAAAAAAGAAAAGCTACAATCTTCTTTAAAAATGCAAGTCCGTGATTGTTTTCTAGTCCCTTATTGATACAATCCACCTCTTAAACAGAGAATCTCTTGATTTGTCTAATATGAGTGTCACATACTTTATACCAGTAATGTTTTCCCTAATTGTTTGGGCTTCATTGTTTTATAAATTATGCAAGTTTGTGTGAGTAATGTTTCTTGTGTTATTAAATGTCTGAAGAATAAAAATAAATGCTGATTATAAATATGTATTGGTTTGAGGATTAAGCACATAAACATCACCAACCTCACTGAGTAACATACTCAGTCTTCTGTAAATAACTACAAATTATCATGAATCTGTACTGTACATGCAAAAATGTGTTGTCTTACGTGTACAGTATGTACAAATTCATTTTCTAGCTATGACAAACGCATAAGCCATTGAGAGGAATATTAAAAGTAATACTGTAATAAAACTTCACTAATTATATCTTCCCCTTTATCACCAACTTTTTCACTTCTATCAGATCTTCTTTAGAGCTCACTCTTACACTTGTCAGCTTAGACTCATTTATTTTATTCTGATATTGAACAAAGTATTTTGATTCATTTTGTAAATACAAATGTAAAAATAAGAGATTTAATGTTGTCTTTTAAATACTCTTGATTTTCATTCTAATATGAATGTTGTTATATTGTACTTAGAACCTGTACCTTTAATATTACATTACCTTTATTAAGTGCATTGAACACATCAATTTTAGATGTGCTTTATGTACTGTTCTCCTGTAATAAAACTTCAGCTTCTAATGGAAAACTTGGTCACATTCATTTTTCACTTCAAGTACATTAAGTGTTACTGGACTGTGGTGAGTGGACCCTGCCCTCAGGGTTAGGATCTAAAAGACAGGAGCAGTAATCCCTAAACAGTGTGCAGCCCAGGATGCCCTAAGAAAACTGCTTAGATTAGAAAACAGGCACCTACCAACAAGAGGCTGCTTGTTTTGTCTTTGCTTCACTGATTTCGCTTTGCCTTCCTTCCAGTCAGTCTATCTATTGTTTCTGTTGTTGTTTAGTCATGTCTGACTCTTCGTGACCCCATGGACCAGAGCACGCCAGGCACTTGTCTTCCACTGCCTCCCGCAGTTTGGTCAAACTCACGTTGGTAGCTTCGAGAACACTGTCCAACCATTTCGTCCTCTGTCGTCCCCTTCTCCTTGTGCCCCCAATCTTTCCCAACATCAGGGTCTTTTCCAGGGAGTCTTCTCTTCTCATGAGTTGGCCAAAGTATTGGAGTCTAAGCTTTAGGAGCTGTCCTTCCAGTGAGCACTCAGGGCTGATTTCCTTCAGAACGGATAGGTTTGATCTTCTTGCAGTCCATGGGACTCTCAAGAGTCTTCTCCAGCCTTCATGGATCACTGCCTTGTCGTGGCGAAGGGGCTTGAATAATTCAGAGAAGCTATGAGCTATGCCATGCAGGGCCACCCAAGACGGACAGGTCATAGTGGAGAGTTTTGACTAAACGTGATCCACCTGGGGCAGGAACCGGCAAACCACTCCAGTATCCCTGCCAAGAAAACTCCATGGACAAAAACAACTGTCTATATGGGGGGATAATTCTGCTGTAGTTCTGAATGCCATCATTCAGGCACTTGTAATATGCAGAATTATCCCTCTTTTTGAGAGGCTACATGCATTGCAGAATAATCTCCCAGTCTTCCATTCAAAAACATCGGAAGCTGCCTTTTATCAAATGTGATCATTGGTTCACCTAGCTCAGTATTCTCTACAATGACTCACAGTGACTTTCCAGGGTTTCAGGTGAGTCCCTGCCCTATGTGGCATTGCTGGATTGAATCTTGCATGGGACATTCTGTAAGCAAAGCAAGCACTCTGCTGTCATGGAATTCTACTCATATTGATCCAGAGCAGAACTCCAATGTATCATTAGCAGAGTAAAAACATAAACACGTTGCAAGATCCCCCCCCCCAAAAAACATACACAGAGGCAATTGTATTTAATCCAGCAGAGCTTTACTGCTACTGAAGGCAAATGAGTATAATGCTCACAAATCCAATACATTAAGGATTGGCATTGTCCATAAGAAATCCAGTTGCAGCAGACCTAACTTAAACTTACAATAACTTATAATAAGCCTAAACACTACATACAGAACACCACACCAGAAGGAAAGAGAGACAGAGAGTGAAACCCAGGCTCCTTCTGGCCTCACTATTATAGTCAGCATGAGAAAGAGATAACACAACCAGTTTGAACCAGCTGTACTCAGCCTCTCTGAAGGAATAACCCAAACATCATGAACATTCTGCTTGTTTCTTTCAACACAGAGAAGCTTCCAGAACCCTCTTGAATTAATTAGAATAGGAAAGATTTCTACACATCAGATCAATACTTTCTGTACTAAGAAACACAAACTCATCTACCAGTGTGGTATGGCTCCTTGTTGTGCACACCTAAATCCATTAATCACACAGAAGTTAGGTTAGCTGCCTTGAGAACAAGCAGTTCTTGATTTTACACTCCTTAGAAGTATATATTTTCATGAATAAGAACTCAAGTGTACTTCTAAACTGAGAGGCAGTATGATTCAGAGACTGCAGTTGGACAAGACCTGATTCTACATCCCACTTAGCCATGAAGCTCACTAGGTGACCTTCATCCTAACCTACCTCATGGTGGAGAACTATGTATGTTGTCCTGATGTCCTTTTAAAGAAAGGAAAGATAATAGGATTATACAAACATCATTTTTAATTCAGGAAAAAGGTTAAAGAAACACTTCACTAGGTACCTACCGTAAGAGGATTAGAGAGCAAAGATATAGAAAGAAGGCAAGATTGTATCTGAGAAAATAAGTTTATAATCAAGTTGTAAAAGCCCATTTTTCTCCCTTACTAACATTCCTTTCAAGTCCTGTACTTAACTCTTAGATTGGTATTCAGCTGCCCGCACCTCAAAATGGTCAGGTGAACCTCAAACAGGACATAAGAAAATAGAGTTGTATCCAGTGTTGGCTTGTTTATTTAGTTAGTTAGTTAGTTAGTTAGAAAAATATTTGGATAGTGTTACATCATTTTAAAAAATCAAAGCAGTTTACCACAATAAAAACAAAGCCACACAATAAAACCATTAAAAGTCATTAAAAAGTTAAAATGAGGCATCAATTAACCATTGTAGAAGGATGTAATCTAAATAGCTTGTATAGGTTTGGAATTGAAAAGTTTTCAGCAGGCATTTAAAAGTTGCCACAGAAGGTGCCCAGTGAATCTCTATTGGCAGAGTATTCCACAGGACTAAGCCGATGCCATTACAGGCTTGCTTTCTCCTTATCAAACGAGCCTCACCAATGCAGGGAATGACCAATGGTGCATATACTCTGAGTAGACCAACTGAAGCTAATAGACATAATTAATTTGAATGTGTTTACTCCAAGGTCTTAGTTGGATTCACCTCTTTGGTCCATTCAGCCATATTGTCTACACCAGGGGTCCCCAAACTAAGGCCTGGGGGCCAGATGCGGCCCAATCGCCTTCTAAATCCGGCGTGTGGACAGTCTGGGAATCAGCATGTTTTTACATGAGTAGAATGTGTCCTTTTATTTAAAATGCATCTCTGGGTTATTTGTGGGGCATAGGAATTCGTTCATATTTTTTCCCAAAAGATAGTCCGGCCCCCCACAAGGTCTGAGGGACAGTGGACCGGCCCCCTGCTGAAAAACTTTGCTGACCCCTGGTCTACACTGACTGATGACTCTCCAGGGTCTCTCCCAGGCCTCCCTGCAGATTTAACTTGGGGCCTTCTGCATCCAAAGCAGATGTTCTACTACTGAGTTACAGCCATTAATGTTGTCACAAGCAGTTCATGTGAGAGACCCTCAATCCTGGAGGCATAGGGAGCAAAGAGCCAGAAGGCTGAAGTTGGTTCCTGAAGTCTGCCTGCCTCTGCACCTCCAGATTGTACACCCCAGTGAACAGAAAACATTTCTTGAGATGCCCTCATTTTGCTACTGCTGTCTAAAGATGCAATTAAAACCTGGGCTGCCATTTAACACATGGCAGTCAAGGCCGGAGCAAGATTTGAGTTACATGTTCCAAGGGGCAAACTCCACTTAATGTTCTGGCAGTTTTTATTCTAATTTCAAAACATTTATTTATTTTTATACCATGCCTTTTTTTCCTCAAGGTATCTTACAGATAAAACAGTAATAGAATTAAAACTATATATTAAAAAACTACAGACAATCAAGAAAAACAGCATGGCACCAGCGCCTTTCATTGAAAGCTGTCAGTTCTCAAAAGCCTGCTGGAAAAAACTGGACTGTACAACTGGACTCTATGATTTGAAAGTAGAGACAGTGTATGTACTTTTGTAATCCAAGAAAATCTTTAATAAAAACCTTTTTTTTAAAAAAAAAAAGGTCTTCACCTGCTGGTGGAAGGACAAGGTGGGGCACAGTTTAGCTTTTCTAGGGAGTTTAGCTTTTCATGGTGCAGTATAGGCCTATAGAAATTTAAGAAATAAACGTACTGTAAATTTAAAAAGAGGAATAAATGAAACAAATGACATTTTTATAATCACTTCACATATTCAGACACCAAGCCCTAGTCTTTTAATTTTTTTTAATTTTCTACGTCTTTGGATGTCCTTTGCCAACTTTTTACCACATAATTTAAATTAGTGTGCATTTTCAAAGGATTATTATTGTACAGTGTGGGCCCAGGATAAAGAGCAATCTATTATCATTATTGCATAAAGATAAACGAAAGTGTTTTTAAATTAATACAGTTTCCACAAATATTTAGTAAACGTTCTAAAACATTAAAATATAACTTACATTAACGTACAATATTTATTTTAGTTTTTCACCTGTTTCGCTAGCGCTGGCGTTATTCCACGGCTTAGGTTTTTATTTTTAATATTGTAGTTTCCAGCACAAAAGCTGGGGAGGGCAGTAAAGCCTGACGAGAAAAGGTTGAAGATAAAGAAATACAGTACAGTACTGAGGAAGCCTTTTCCCTCAGCCGAGCTCCTCCGGAGGCGTTTATTTCCCCTCCCCCTTTACATCAAGTATAAAAATGACGAAAAGGCGGGCCCTGCTGAGAGAAACTCGCTTGCCCACACCCAAAATGGATCCTAAGCTCCTTCCACTTCTGGCACTCCGGTTGGCTGGTTCGCTACCACGTGAATCCCTCACGGGGAGATCGGCCGCGCTGGTTGGGTAATATTGCGAAGCAG
This sequence comes from Zootoca vivipara, assembly GCF_963506605.1. Classification (NCBI taxonomy): domain Eukaryota; kingdom Metazoa; phylum Chordata; class Lepidosauria; order Squamata; family Lacertidae; genus Zootoca; species Zootoca vivipara. The sequence continues at coordinate 4,472,157 of NC_083289.1, read as the reverse complement.
GGGCGGTTCTTAGTGATCCTCACCGAAGCTCTGCTGTGGGGATGCAGTCGCCTCTTTCAGGCCTTGCCGCCCCCTCCAAGTCCAGGCCGGGCGAAGCGGCCGCCGAAGGCGCGAGATGGCAGCGAGCGGGAACCTTCTCGCCTGGTGAGTGCGCGGCTTGGGTCTCACTCCCTCCTTTTCCCTCCCCGGTCAGCCGCCGCCGTCCACATTCGGGGCACGATGGTCCTTCTGGAGCCGAAGGGAAGAGGGCGGGGGACCTTCATTTCCTGCAGTCGTTTGCTACGCAGTCCGGGGGAGAGCATCTCTGAGCGTGTGCAGAGTGCTTTTCTCCTCTCAGCGTTGAGGAAGCAGAACCCGTTCCTCCAAGAGGGTGGGATATGTAGCCTGAAAGTCTCTCTGTGTGTGTTCCCTTTAAAACATGTTAGCAAGAAGTCCATGTGTAGATGGAGGTAGGTTAGGCTAAGAGGTGCTTGTTGGAAAAGTGGGATATAAATGTGAGAAATAGTAATAATAACAAAAAGAACTAGGAGGTGGATAAAACTACATTTAAATATAGCATGTTTATTACAGAGTCACAGTATAAGAGCGTAAGAAGCACCTTCCCGGCTGCTGGGTGGCTAAAGGCCCATCTAGGCTACATTCAAGCTGTCCCTTTAAAGCACCATGGGACCTCTTTAGGCAGTCATGGCTTCCCCCAAAGAATTCTGGGAACTGTAGTTTGTTAAGGGTTCTAAGAGTTAGGAAGCCCCTATTTCCTATATAGAGTTAAATTTATCTAAGTTGCAATGGGACAGTAATAAGGGGTCTCTTAAAAGCTCTCATTCCCCTTAAAAAATTACAGCTCCAAGAATTCTTTCGGGAAAACTTACCTTTGTGCTTTAAACATATGGTGAATGTCACCCTGGTCTTGCAATCTAGGGTCACAATGGCTGTCCAGTTGCCTATTATGGGAAACTCTCAAGAAGGAGAGGTGAGAATGACGGCCCCCGCCTTCCCTGCTTGTGCTCCCCATGAACTTTTATACCTCCTCCAATAGTGGATGTAGAACAGAGCCATCATAGCCACTGTGGTGTTCTGTCTATTTCTGTGCATTTATAGCCTCCCCATTTCCACGTAGTTATAATTACAGTGGATCCTCCGGATACGAACTTAATTCATTCTGGGGGTCCATACGTACCCTGAAAAGTCCACTTCTGCACACACGTGCAACATGATAGAGCGCTTCTACGTATGGCGCACAGAGCGCTTCTGCACATGCGTGCGCAGCGAAACTCAGAAGTATACACTTCCAGGTTGGCCATGTTCGCAACCTAAAAGTTACGTTACCTGAAGGTAACGTAACCCGAGGGTCCACTGTATCTCAATTAGGAAATTATGCGAGCTGTTCTCCCATAATAATGATCAAGATCACAGGGTGATACGTTAAAAAATACCTCTCAATAATATCATAAAATATACTCAGCGTATAGAATTGCTGTCTTCCAGTGCAGTTCTGTGTAAGCTCAAGTTACTCTGAAGTAAATTGCATTGTCAATGGAGGCTACATCTAGATAAGTATGTGCAGGATTATTGTGATAGGCTGCAATCCAAAACAATGGAATGTCAAGACAATTTTTTTTGGTGCACCAGAGGGGAAATTGTGGGTTTTCTTCAATGATAAATTGTGGCTCCTTGCTGTATGATAAACCATGGTTTATCTTTCTGTTTGTACTGGTGCAGTATTTAACCCATCAGGAGTCTTTTTTTAAAAAACATTTACCATCTTAGTGCATATGTTAGAGGATAATTTATCAGATCCTTAAAATTCAGAGGAAAGATTATTTTGCACTCTCCTATTTTTCTTCTGCAGATATTCTTGGCATAATTTTTTGAATGCATTTTAAACCATTTATATTGTGCAAGCTATAAAACAAACCATCTCCAGTTTTAAATAAATAATGAACACAAATGGTTTTGTTATTGGTTGGCACATCAGTAGAGTCAAGAGAGGAACTAAGATGGAAAATTGAATGTTTGGGAAAGCGTTCATCTATTCATATAAGCAAGTACAGTTATTGTGCAAGTTTTCCCTCTGTTTCATGAGATACACTTAGAATTATGCCATTGCCTTTTATACCACTGGATTTCAGTTTCTAAGCAATTTCCATGGTTAGTCTGTTGCAGTAAATTTGCCACAATACTGTTAAAATTTGCAGAATACAGTATTTAGCCCACTTTCCATCACCATTGTCATCAATTAGAATACTTAATCCAAAGAAGTTAGGAATAGACACAATAACATTTTGGGACCTGGTTATGACTTAATAGCTGATGAATAGTGATTTATGCTTAAACTATGATTTCCCAGCATTTATAAGCCATGTTTCTAGTACCCAAGCAGTGTGCAAGATACAAGTTAACTGATCTCCATCTAGTCAATGTTAAATTCGTTTTATTGTTATTAATTCATTGATCTGCCTTTTCTTACTCAAAACCAGGGATATTCCACCTACAAATGGTCACGATGTGTATTTCTCGCGAGATATTTATGAAAAATACTCATTGACTCCAACTCTCTCTGAGCTACTGTTACTACCAAAAAGGTACCAGTATATCTTTTCTTTCTAACTTTGGTTTGGAAGGCAACAAGCAGATGAGCCTGCAATTCATATGCATTCTGGGGAAGAACACATAGGTTTATTTTATATTATTGTTTATATCGTGCAACAATTTGAATAATAAAAATTGTATGTGTGTATGTTTGAAAAAACAGTTAAATTAGACATCATCTAGCACATCACATTGCACTTGCTGCAACAGGCAAAAAAATATTTAAGTGATTTGCCAAGACTCTCAGCAATTTTCACGTGTCCAGGGGTGCAGAGGGGCGGTGAGTTTGGGAAAACATGCATTAGGACTTATTTTCAAATAAGCACATGTGATTGCACCTTTGCATTACATTCAGTGCATGTTAACTTGGAAGTTCATTCCACTATGTTCCCATGTTATTAATTAGTTTCTTTTCGGGGGGAAAGCCTGTACAAGGGTTTCCTTTGGGAGGAGCAAGAATCCTGAACCTGGGACCTAACTTGTCAAGAGAAAATGGGGCCAGTATCTCCCCCTTCATCTCGGGAGTTAACTTGGGGAGGGGGAAGATAGAGAGAGAGAGCTTTGCTTAACTGCATCTAAGGAAGGCTGTGGTTGTGGCTTCAACAGTTTAGGACAGAACTTGGTGAGGAGGAGGAGTAGTAAGTGAGGAGTATATGCTTACTAGAACATAAACAGATAGTCACCCCCATGAAAACAGGAATGTGGCTCTATCCATGATGCCAACATTAAGGACATGGAGAGACAAAGGCTGCTGATGGAAGAACAGTGCTCCCAAGAATGTGTGGATTCGCACCTGAGACACATCCCTTCTCTCCTCATAGAAGCTGTGATCTGAGGAAGAGGGGAGTCTGCTGACAAAAGGGTCAGTCTAAATAAAGAACAGGCTGGCGATGTAGGTGAAAGGGGGCTGTCAAAGTGATTTAGGCTTGCATTCTGCTGAAGGCTTTGACAGCAGCAGCGTGAAATAATCCTGATGGGCTCCCGTCCCACTCCTCGTCAAACGTAGCTAATTTAAGCTGCTAGAATCTCTTGACATTCCTACATCGGGCACATCTGAGTCAGCATCTTGTTGGTGTAGCAGCTTAATTAAATTTGCCAGTTCGTGCCACAAGGATGGACATGTTCTCTCATTCTGAGAGACAGCTGTGTAGTATTATTAAGAGCTGTAGACATGATACTGTTGAGACATTTTCCTGGTGTGTAAATCAAGTCTTTCTTTTTCACTAGATCAGCAGTTAACACTCAGTTTAGTTAATCCAAAATGTGCTTATTACTGAGCGTGCTTATATGTTAAATAATTAAGAGCTAAGCCAGCCATCACCCATTAGAGTGTTTTGAGTATCGTCCGTATAATTGATAGCACCGTTTGAGGACCTATGTGCTGTGGGGTGGCATTTATATAACATAAACTGGCCTGGATCCAAAGTGCCACATATCAAGTTTCATGAGCCCAAGGGACTTTTATGTTTGTTTTTCTCATAAAAGGGGGGCTTGGCTGTCTGGCTGGTGTACCGACCACCTAGCGCACCAGCAGCCACCCTGTTGGACCTGCTGGAGGTGGTGGCAGGCTGGGCCTGGGAGTTCCCTAACCTACTGGTTTTGGGGGACTTTAACGTCCATGTGGATGCCACCCCTCCTCACAGGTTCTGGATCTGGTGGCTAGATTGGCCTCTACTAGGGCCAGGGCCTTTTCAGTATTGGCCCCAACTTGGTGGAACGCTCTTTCACAGAAGACCAGGGCCCTGCAGGATTTGTCATCTTTCCGCAGGGCCTGCAAGACAGAGCTGTTCCGCCTGGCCTTTGGGTTGGACTTAGTCTGACCCCTGTGTTTTCCTCCCTCATGGCTTGGATTTATGGACTACTTAAAATGAGGCTGCATTTTAAATTTTAATATTGTATTTTAATCTGTATTTTAATTAATTGCTTTTTATGTTTTATTGTAATTTTATTGGTGTTAGTCGCCCTGAGCCCGGTCTTGACTGGGGAGGGCGGGGTATAAATAAAATATTATTATTATTATTACCACTCCGTATGCCATCTGACATATTGCTTATACAGCTGAGAAGGGGGGAGGGAGGATACTTGAAAAATAGTCAAAAAATGAGCTCACATGAGCCTCTTACTTACAATGAAAGAACACAGTGGGACTTGTTTTTGTGTAAACATATGCAAGATTCACTTAAGTGGTTTCTTGGATCTTGGCCATTCACCTCTTGTTCAGTTGGCGGTGTTTCTTCAAAGTAGTCATTCAGGTTTCATTTGTTTTTAATATTCTTTGGGGGGAAAGAGATAAACACCATGGTTTAGATATTTAAAATGTTGCAGTAACAATATGAATTATGCTCCCTGTTGAATGAGAATTAAGGCTGTTGGTCTTGTAGGCTTTTGCCTACATTTTTTTAAAAATTGTCTGTATTTGTTTCAGGCATGCAGAAGGCAATGCAGGCATATCAAAAGATGCATCAAAAGAAAACAAGTCTTCTAGCGGACAGTCTGCAGTAAAACCTACTGAAGTGGCATTCCAATCTGCAGCAGAAATTGCATCTTTTCAAGAGCCTAGAGTCCCCTATCCTTACTTTTCTAGTTTGACAGAGAAACAACAGAGGAAATACTTATCTTTGTTGTCTGCATACTTAAATGCTGATCCCAGCCTGATAGACCCATCTGAGCAGAAAGATCATTTACAATATCTGGTAAGGGTATCCGTCTCTATTTCCCATAGTAGTGACAAGATTTGCTAATCAGATGAACAAGTGTTACCAGCTAGCCTTGCATGGAAACAGTTGTGTTGTGCCTGATTGAAGTACAGGCACATGAAGCCTACTGTGTGTAGTTCTATAAACTTAGGAAGCTGCCTTGTTCATATAGTGCAATACTCTCCCTGGCAGTAGCTCTCTCCAAGTTCTTCTCCACAGATCCCTTTTTGCTGGAGCTGCTAGGGATATACTTCTAGGTGCAAAATGTTTGTTCTCCAGCCAAGCTATGGCTGCTTTGTGAAAAGTTTTGTGTAAAGTAGTTTGCCTTGTAGATCTGTCCCTTTTCCCAACACCACTGAGAAATGCAAAGGAAGAAGAGGTTGCAGTAGCTTGGCAACTCGTAAATCCTGATAAATGATGAAAACTCCCAAATCATACCTGCCAAGTTGCTATCGGAGAAATAAGGGACCGGGCCAGAAATAGCAGACCGGAAGTAGTGCTGCCGCCATTTTGGAACTGGGTGCAGCATGCTCAGAAGTGACTTTTGATGCTGTTTTGCCCAGTTCCAAAATGGCCACCGCGCCAGAAGTCGCACTGCAGCCATTTTGGAACTGGGCAGAGCAGCATCAAAAGTCGCTTCTGAGCATGCTCCGCCCAGTTCCAAAATGGCCGCTGCGCCAGACTAAACCGGGAAAAAACAAAAAAATCCATTTTTTCAGCTAGGAACAGCTGGGAAAATGGGGATTTCCCAGGGAAAACGGGAGACTTGGTAGCTATGCCCCAAATCCACATTTGTGGAGCAGCAGGTGCATTTCAGGTGGCCTTGGGGAAGGGCTATAGCTCAGTGGTAGAGTGTGTGTATTGCATGCAAAAGGTCCCATGTTCAGTCCCTGGCATCTCAACTTCTCCTCTGTCAGTATGCTTCTGAGTACCAGTCAGTATGCTTCTGAGTATCAGTTCTCTGGGGAGAGTGTTGTTGCCCTAGGGTCCTGCTTCTGAGCTTCCTCTGTTCCACTCTTGAGATTCCCCCCCCCCTTAGAATCAGGTGGCATACACATTTTATTAAATATGCAAAACTGAACTATGCCTGTGTATGTGGCTGCCATGGAGCTGGCAGGAGAAGTGCACATGTCGTCCTCTGTTCTCCCTTTTTGCCATCTGAATTTGTTCAAGACACTTTCAAAACAAGGCAGGCGGAGGCAGAGGATGGGAGCTGAAAAGAAAGCTGGGTGGGAGGAAGAGAAATGAAGGACGCAGCAGCCAAGTTTGATTGGAGGTTGGTGTGGAATGCTGTGCTGAGTGACAGCAGAGCAGTAAAGGAAAGAGGAGGGAAAGGGGTAGAAAAAAACTTCCAGGAATGAGGAAGAGAGAGCCAGAAAGAGAATGAAAGGTGAGGAAAGATAACAGATAAGGGGATGCAAGGGCAGACAAAGGATTTAGTGCAACATTTTGGTTGTATCCAGTGCTTTTCTTCTAGAAAAAATGGTGCCGGTACTTCATACACTTGAGTACCCCCAGAAAAAAGCACTGGTTGTATCTCTGTTGTGTGTATTCTTTTTGTAACCTCAGTCTAGACTACAACACAGCTTTGTCTCTTGGTCTTGTCTTCCCATTAAAGCCCACTTAATGTGTCTCTTTCAGCACATTAGGAGCGTGAATAATAGCTACTATCTCTATATATCTACATCTATCTAGAAATGTAAAAAATGAAGATGCAATATTATGTAGGTTCTGTTTGTTTTTTAGCAAATGAAAGAATTTGTAAGCAAAGAAGTTGGCGAGTTCTTGAAGTTTGCTCAAAATGCCGCCAGAAGTTGCTCTAAAGATTATAATAACATCTCAGAGGAGGCCTTGCTTTACACCAAGGTAATGGCTGTAAAAGGTTGCTTTGCTGCTTTATCACCTTTAAAAACATAGTTTGAAAACTACATAGGAAATGAGGTTTTATTAGCTGAGAGGTGCTATGTGTAAGACGGTTAAATATATATATTCTGAGGAAACACATACCCTAATTTCAAAACAGCAACAAATATTTAAGTTGTATACATCTGTAATAAATGCAATACAGGCAACTTGCATCTTATGCAGAGGTTATGTTTCAGGGATGGCGTGTACCGTGTTTCTCCTAAAATAAGATACGTCTTATATTTATTTTTCCTCCAAAAAAACACACCACGGCTTATTTTCGGGGGATGTCTTATTTTTTCGAGCGGGAGCTGGCAACAGCATGCTGCACCGAGCCCCAACCCGTTGAGAGCCGGCAGCAGCGCACCGCGCAGGACCCGTTGAGAGCTGGGGAGCAGAAAATAAAAATGGCAAGGCTGCCCTTGTAACAAAGCACAATAATACCGTAATACTGCGGAGCTGCGGAGCTCAGCGGGGTTCCGGCCCTCCCATTTGCGTGCTGCTGGGGAGCAGAAGAAACGCCGTGATCCAAGGATCCAAACGCATCGGCGGAGCAGGAAGCAGCCACAGAGGCGGCTGTGAGAGAATCGGCGGCGGAGGAACCGGCAAGAGGCGGCTGTACGGGAGCCGCTTCGGGGAGCGCAGCACAGCGCGAAGAGCCCGCTTCTCAGCTGATCGGGTGCCTCTTCGCCACCGCCGCAGCGTTCAGGGTGTTCACCCCCAGTCGCCCACGCAGATCCCGGGCTTCACCTGCAGCCGCAGCTGCCTCTCACCAGGCTCTTCGCGCTGCGCTGCGCTCCCCGAAGCGGCTCCCACCCCCGGCTTATTTTCGGGGGATGTCTTATATTTATTCTACTAATGAAAAGCCTGACATGGCTTATTTTTGAGGACCGTCTTATTTTAGGAGAAACACTGTATATGCAAAAATGTATTTACCATACTTTTCCGTGTATAATACAAGGTTTTTTTTACTCTAAAATAATGTTCAGAAACGTGCCTCATCTTATACATGGATAGTGAATGGGGGGGGGCGGGTGATTGGCTGCTGCTGTTAGCAAGAGATTTGGTGGCTGATTGTTGGCTGCTAGAAGGGCTGCTTTGGATTGGCTGTTGCTCCTCCAATTGGGTTGGTGATTGGTTTCTACAGCAAGGGCTGCTGTGGATTGGCTGTTGCTGCCGCGATTGGCGGCTGCTGTTCTGGGACGCGCGCGATTGCCAGCGGACACTTTTCTCAGTTGGGTTAGTGATTTTCTGCTGGGGAAGGGTCTGTTTGTGATCGGCTGTCACTGTGGCAAGTGGGCAGTGGATTGGCAACTGCTGGCATTTGTCAGCGTCAGTGCTGAGGGTGAGCGGTTTTCAACAATCCCCCCCCCAAAGCTGTACAACTCTGGGCAATCCCCCCCCCCAAATCTCAACAACTCTGAGCCATCTCCCCCCATTTTCTTAAAATTGAGTCTCCCAAAACAGGGGGCGTCTTATACATGGGGGAGTTTTATACACGGAAAAGTACTCAAATGCCACACAAACACACTCTTACCTTCCGGAGGCAGCACACCGGATGGGTCTTCCCCGCACCCCCAGAAGAGAGCTTTTAAGCTCTCAGGCTTTCCTCCTGGTCTCTGGGAGGTTCTTGTGTAAGTTGCAAGTTGCTTGTATTGCAGAACTGAAACTCCATTGTAATTTATCTGTTCGTTATTTCTGAGGCACTGTTGCAGAAAGCACACTTTTACAACCGTATTTTCTTTTTTACCTTCCAAGAAATTTTTAGCATCTCGTATTGGTTATGTGACAAAGTATCCTGAATGCTATAACCTACAAGAAGTTACCAGCATCATGGGAGGAAAGTTCTGTACAGAACTGACATTTAAATTGGAAAAATGCCTTCTTGCTTTGGTAAGTTGTACTTTCTGGAGGAAATTGTTTTTCCAAGACTAACTCTAACTCAGCATCATCTATACTGGCTGTTGCTGGTGCTCTTAAGTTTCAGGCAGGGATCTTTTTTGGCCCTTCCTGGCGATGCCAGGGACTAAATCTGAGACATTCACAGGTTCTTTGAAACAGAGTGAAGGGAGGCAGGGCACTTCTCATGACAGTTCTGGCACAGAACTCAAGTGTCAGGGACTGGTTGAGCGCAGAGGAACAATGGGGGGAACAAGTTGGGGAACCCCTAAGGGAAGACATCAATGGCGCGACAATGAATGGTCAGGGGGAGAAGACTGGGAGGAGGAGATGTCAGAAGCTGAAAAGGTAACAGGGCTTGGTGAGCGGGGAGAGTCTGTGGGAGAAGTCCAGAATCGGAGACATGAGAGGAGGGAGAGCAAGCAGCAGAGATGAGTAAGACTTGTGAAGAGGCACGGGTGTCTTCCCCTCTTGCTGTGACAAGCTCTCCTGCCTCTGGCCTCCCAGAACCAGGAGAGTCATGAAGTGGGAGGAGGAAAGACGGGCATGCAGGCACAGTCACTGAGTGGAGATATATATGCATGTGTGTGTGTATGCATTGCGCGCGCAGAGGTCACAGTCTTTCTCCGTAACCACTGAACCAAATTGCATCAAATTAGGACAAAGTGTACCTTGCCCATCAGGGAGGGATCTGGCATTTAAAAAATTCCAAACCTTAAATAGTACCTTAAATAGTGATTAAACACAAAAAGTGTCGCCCAAATTAGATGTCACCACCAGAAGCTCTGAAGACTCCAGCAGCTCCAAAGCTGCACCGCCAGATGACATCACAAAATTTCACAGCAACCAACTGAAAACAGTCCTTTTGCAGCAACAAGGCCCAGCTTTTTCAATAGGCCGCAGCATTGCCAAGCAGGGAAAAACAAACAGAATAGGGCCTTCCACAACGGGGGGGGGGCACAGGGATGAGGCACAACAAAGGGAGGGGGGAACACATAGCCATAGGGGGGGAGGGAGACCCTGAGTCAGTCAAAGCAGTGGGGGGGGGTTGGGACAGGGAAAAACGAGTAGGCCGCAGCATTGCCCAGCAGGGAAAATAGGCCACAGCTGCATGAAGTTCCTGCAGCCAATTGGAAGCCCCGTCGGATGTTCGGCTTTCAAAAATTGTTCGCAAACCAGAACAGCCACTTCAGGAGCCAGAACGTTTGAGCCAAAACTAAGCTGTTCAAAAACCAAGGATACAACTATACTGAAGTTTTCTGTTCATTTGGAAGCCAAGCCAAAAGTGTTCGTTCTCTTTTTTCATTCTTTTTTCATTCTAGGGAAAGGTGAGCCTTGTTAAGCGATACTTTGCAAAACTGCCTGCACCAATACAGTTACCTGATAACCATAAAAATAAGGTGGACATTGCAACTCCAGAGCAGAGGGCTTCGGCGCTTCACAATGTAAGTAAATGGGTTGTAGAGGATGCTATCAACAAGAACTATGACCACTCAAACCCCTCAGTTTGGGTGTCAGTTGTGAACCAGCTGTTCTTAACAAACTATTCCTCGTGATTATTTTCTGCCAAAATGTACATCACATCACCTAATCAGAAATGACTTTTGTAGTGGCTGATACAGTTTAATGGAAGGTAGAAGGGAGACATATACAAGTTTTAATTTGGTCTTGGATCCAAAGAAGTGAAGGAGCAGAGAAAGAAAATGTGTTTGTGCAGTTGTGTGAATGGTTGTGCAAGTGCTAGTTGAAGGCTTCTTGCAGTGTAGCACCCACAACCTGTTGAGGGTCGCATTACACTATGAGAAACTCAGTTACGTTAATAAACAAGATGCGGTGTGTAACATGTAAAATCCAGTGCACTGCAAGCAGGTTTTTTTACAAGAACCTCTGCAGACGCTTACCTAAGTGCTTACACTCTTGGATTTGAGAATCAATTTTCTTGTGTAGTGATCTTCCACTAAGCTGGAAGTGATCCTTTGGTGGGCACACAAGGCTTTTTGCTAGAGGAACAGTACATTTAGAACCAGATCTCCACATTAATCAGTGTTCTTCAACCTTGGTTCCCCAGATGTTGTTGGACTACAACTCTCAGCATCCCTAGCCACCTTATCTAATAGTCCAGCAACATATGGGGACCAGAAGTTGAACACTGAGTGAGTGAGCTTTCATTCTGAAAAGTCCACCTAAAAGTGCACTACAGCTGAAGAATTCTTCCAAGAGTTATTAGGGCATCTAATCATGCATGCAAGGAAGTTGCTTCTATCTTTAAAATCATTAGTGAATCCATGAAAATATATCTGCAGTATTAATAAATACCTGCTTTTAGAAATTTGGCTCCTCTTTGTCCCCTGCCCCCAAATCAAATGATATTTTTCTTTTTCTTTTTTTCTTTTCGTTTTTAAATAAGTATTTATTGTTTTTTTTAAAAAAGGAACAAAACTAAACAAATAGATTGAAACGAACAATTTCACAACTTCACATTTACAGACATACAAACTCACCATACTAACACTTAACTAGTTTATACATACCTACACGACTACCTCATACATACATACCTACATAGTTCCCGCACCCCAACATACGACTCATCACAAAAACATATACATAACCCACACTGATCATAAAAATCACGTTATTCTATTACTTTCATCTTCATGTTTTCTTCACCAGATTCTAAACAGACTTCCAATTAGACTTGCTGGTTTTTTAAGTTATTTCCTTCATATTTTGCACAATGATATATATATATATTTTCATTCCAACTGATATCTAATAATTTATTTTACAAGGTACAGTCTATTTCAGCTAACGGGGTTTCTTTTAGTTTATTCTTTTTCAAATACTCTTTAAAAGTTTCCCATTCCTTATTGACTTTTTGTTTAGTTTGACCTTTTATTCTACCAGTTGTTTTTGCCAGTTGCGTTATATTATATCATTAGGGCTTGCCAGTCTGTTATATTGGGTACTACCTTATTCTTCCAGTTTCTCGCTATTAATAATCTACCCGCTGTTGTTCCATACATAAGTAATGTTACCTTTGTTTTCTCCATTTCTTTTGGCATTATACTCAATAGGAATGTCTCTGGTCTTTTAGTAAATGTACACTTTAATAATTTTTTTAATTCTTCATATATATTATTCCAAAACACCCCCACCTCTGTGCAACTCTACCACATGTGCATGAATGTACCCCTTTCTTTTTCACATCTCCAGCATGTGTGGGAACTATTTTTGTAAATTTTAGCCAATTCGTCCGGTGTTTGCTGCCATCTGTACATCATCTTAAGAATGTTCTCTCTTAGTGTATAACATAAAGTAAATTTTATATCTTTTTGCCAGAGTTTTTCCCATTGTTCTATTGCAATATTATGGCCCAAGTCTTGGACCCATCTTATCTAAATGATATTTTCATAATATTTTCCCCTGCTGGATCAAGCACTTTCAGTACATGCCTAATAGGGGAATGTCATATTGCTCTCACTCTGATTTACACTTTGTTTTCTCATTTTGTTTTCAAAAAGGATGTTAGTACAGATCCAAATGCTGAAAAACTTGTATTGAAATATGGTGCTCAGGTAGTGCTGACAAGTGAGTCGTTATTTACATTGTTGAACAACAATGGTATGAGTTACAGTGAACAGTGGGAGCTTCCGGTTTCTGTGAAAATCATCTCTAATGAAGGTATATATGTGTTATTTATATATACACAGAAACACATACACAGAAATATATTTTGAGCCAAAGGGCTGGTGCTTATTTTCTGGTACATATAATATAAATTGTGTGTTTTCATACATATAGCAGATATCAAATTAGAATATTATTGCCCTGACAACATTTGCTGCTAGCCCTTTGAAGATGCTGGTGAATTTTGAACTGTACCCACATACCTAGGGGAATGCCTAGTTGAACTAATTGAGACTTCCTTCTAAGTAGACATGTCTAGGATTGCATTGGACATGCTTAAGGGTTTTGCTGTTAATCTCTTGGAATTATTCTGGAAATGAAGGGGGAGGGGGGAGATTTCTTTGTAGCGGGAAAAAGGTCAGTAATATCCAGAGGTGTTTTACTATGTTGCAGCAGAAACAAGACTTAGCAAATTTGTTAACAAACATCAGGAAATAACAAAAGAACAGGAAAAATAGGTAAAGCAAAGTAGCAAAGTTTTTAGAGAGAGATGCGCATATATATTGCATCCTTCTTACTACAGTACTTAGAACAGTAACAGTATCCAGAGACATGGAGCACAACTAATAATGAGTTCTGGTGATATATTCCTGCTGCTACTTCTTCCCAACCCCATCCCCTAGAGATGTAAAATTTCCGGAAATTTTGAAGCTTGGAAAAAAAAATTCGGAAAAATTGAAAAAAATGCTACATTAGCACTTCTTTTTTCTTTTCCAGATTGAAAGTCATTCTGTTACTTTAGAAACATAAAACATAACTGGGTAATTTTAATGGGCATAAAATGATCACAACTAACATATTAGAAATACAGTGTATCCAAACAGGAACTGAAATTTAACTTGTCCTTCATCACTGTTTGCTATGCAACATGCTTACTCCACCTCCCATGTTTTGCCCATGAGACCTTATGTATTTCCTCACACTGATGTGTGTGGTCTGTTAACCACTTTAGCTACTACTACCGGTATATGCTTAAATTAGTTTATTTCACTTTTTAAAGACCGTTTTACAGCATTTAATGTTTAAAATATTTTCATTTCTTTTTTTCTTTCATAACGCTTCTCTGATTGCCACAACAACACATATACTTGAAGGCCCTTTTTGTTGCTCTATATTTTCTTCCAGTGCTTTGAGGCCTAGTGAAGAGGAACAGAACCAATGCATACCACACGTGTGCAAAAACACAACTGAAACCTTTTTCTTTTCTGGTGACAACAGCACCTCCTAAAGGAAGAAATGTATCTTGTTCTTGCATTGGAGAGTTAAGTTTGTAACCTAGGACTTGCTTGTCCTCACAGAAATTAGAATAATCTGATACCATACATATTTTTAAAAAATGATTTATAAAATATTTGAACCCCTTATCTCCAAAGTATTTTATTCATCATGTTAAAATAAAACATTCCATAATCTATTTTTTATTTTTCAATTTTTCGGAAAAAAACAAAAAAGGCTTCAGGAAAAAAACGGGGGTGGGGGAAGAACCGGTTTCCCCCCGAATTTTTCCGGGTTTTTTCCGGACCTTCACATCTCTACCCCCACCCCCACTCAATTGTTCTCCCAAGTTGATTATGACCATTGATTCTAATGCTACATAATCATTTGCAGTTATACAGGAGAGAAGTCAAGGAACTGATTTTGTATACTGGTTCTCCACCAACCGCTCAGCTAGTTTTTGTGGTTTTTTACTGTAAGGACAGTTGAAATGCAGTGGTTTGTGAAAGGAAAAGATTTGTTAAAGCAGAATAAAAAAACCAGAATTATTATTATCATCATTATTATCATCATTATTATCATTATTATTCCCTGTCCGTCTTGCTGGGTTGCCCCATTAAAGTTACTGGGAGGAAGTCACTTTTATTTCTCTGCTGATTAATGCATCTTCTCACATCTTTCTTTAATTAAAAGGAAAACAGGAAGTTAATTTGTAGGTAGGTGTCAAAAAATAATAATAACGTTTGTGCTACTGGAAAGTGAGCGTACACTTTTTTTTTTTCCTTTAAAGGTTTCAGACCAGTCAAAGTTGCCTACATTGATCCCCCTCTCCCAAAGAAAGAGATGGCAGTGAGAGAAAAGAACCATTTGTATCATGAATTTCTGGCAGATTTCCACATGACTAAAAAATCAAGCATTTTGGCACATGCTGCAATACTAGACAACCCACCTGAAGGACTTGTGAGTTCCATTTTATTCTTATTTAGTTTTATTGAGCACGAGGGAGAATTTAACTTTCCTGCAACTTACGAAATGGTACTTGACATCTTGTGTTCCCTGATTCTGCATAGAAATCTGGTACAGAATTTCTGTTCTTGCTAACCTCCCTTTATATTTTTGGGTGGGGGGGAGTTTCACGTCATCAAGGGTTGCATGGATACATTTCTAAAAAGTGCAAGTGCTCATCTTGATCCAGCTCTTCTAGTAAGCTTTACCAGAGTCTTTTCCAGAGTGCTCTACCTTTGGTTTCCATTGGTACAGAGCATTTCTCCATGCAGAATGAAGGTGCCCCTTGTCATGCTGAGTACCTGGGTGGGCTGGGTCTCTGCAGATCTTTAACTTTCAACCTGCCTCAGTTTGCCCCCCTGAATACAAGGATTTTCTATCTTTGTCCTGCGTGGCTGCACTAAACACATAGGAAGCTGCCTTATTCTGAGTCAAACCATTGTTCCATCTAACCCAGGCATCCCCAAACTGCGGCCCTCCAGATGTCTTGGCCTACAACTCCCATGATCCCTAGCTAACAGGACCAGTGGTCAGGGATGATGGGAATTGTAGTCCAAAACATCTGGAGGGCCGAAGTTTGGGGATGCCTGATCTAACCCAACAGAGACTGGTAGATGCACTCCAGGGTTTTAGACAGGAATCTTTCCAAGACTTACCTGGAGAAATTCCCTTCTTGATAAATAAATGAATGAATGAATGAAACTTTCCCATTTTATTTTTACAACTACCCCCTATGAGGTAGTTTAGGCTGAGAGCCAGTACAGCACTGGCTCTTAAATGTTAGTATTTCCATTAATGTGCCTTGATCACAGAAAATGAGGCAAAATTCGAACAGGTAGCTAGTTTGCAAATCCTTTTACAAGAACATGTTTTCATCACTGATGAACTGGGTTTGAAAATCTTTAAGATGTTTTCTCCCTTCCAGTGTACATCTTCTAAACACTTCCATTTCCCTTGTTTTGCTTGTATCAGATGTAACAATCACAATCTAACAAACCACAATTTGTTAGAACATACGATGTGCTCACTTCCTTTTCTTACTGTGCAACTACTGTTTCCATTATGTCCAAACAAGGAAATTGTGATTTATTCTATTAAGTGCAAGCCTGGATCCAATCCTGGTTTGTAGTATGAGATTAAGCCACAGTTTCCCAGTTCGGACCTGTTGTTAACAAACTCTGAATGTTTTCCATTATGACAAGAGAGAGTAATAGAAGGAAAGAGATGAGCATAATACAAATTCTTGGTCTGATAAACCATGTTTTTTTAGATTGAAATTGTTGTGTCTGAGCCTGACTCCCAAAACATTTTGATGCAGAAATATTGAAAAGGCTTCATGTCAGAGGTGTCTGCGGCTACTCTTGAATAAAGACGCTCCAATCTGTCTTGTCTTTCAAGGTTTTATTGTGCATATTATTTACAGTGCAAATATCTTAGCAAGCATGACTGCCTAGTCCATGTCAGAACCCCGCAATGGCTTCTTCTGGGTTCTTGACCAGCATAAAAGCCGGGGTGCCCCAAAGCGCCGCCCCCTGGCCCTACGGGTGGGCGCGCGCCTCAATTCTGTCGTCAGAGGGAACGGTCTCCTTTCTGGCAGCCCTGTGTCTGACATCTCTCCAGACTCCTCCCCCCCCCGGCCATCTCTCATAGCAGCGCTGAGGCTCCGATACCTGACAGAGCCCTCTCTCCTCCCCGCTCACTTCCTCATTCCTTTCTCCTGACTCGATGCTCGTGCTGACGCTGGGTGAGGAGCTTGTCAGGATGACAGGGGGCGGCTCTCTGTATGGCATCCCCCTGACACTTCATATATTAACTGTTAAGCAAATCATTTTGTTTGCTGTTAAGCGTGGCTCACTATGTAATATTTTTTGTTTTCCTCCTTTAGCTGGGAGCACCACTTGAAACATACCAGGGTAGACGGGTTCAAGTACCTGACTCTGTGGATCTAGACTTTGGCACTGATGTGACAGAACTAGAGACGTTTGGTTCTGTATCTAAGCATTCAAATGCTTCTAAACTGGATAACATTCCTGCAAAACCTGCCAGTATATCATCAGAGCATGTGAAAATGGAAAAAGCACCCGTGTTGAACATGAACAGTGGCACAAGCTCGCAGACATCCAACTCCATCAGCCTAGACATTCATACCAATGTCACGTTGACAACAAAGCCTTCTACACCAGAGAGCACTCCTATGAAACATGAATATATGTCAAAAATATTATCAAAGCACCTGAAAATGGAGAAAGAGTCAGTGTGGGAGGTAAACAGTGGGAGCAAAGGCCCTGAACAGAGGGTAGAATTAAGCACAGAACAGCATTTTAATAGGACTCCAGCATCAAGTGGTGATGTCTTGGGTTTAGACTGCGAAGTAATTTCATCAGTTAAAGGGTTCAATTTGATGGAAATTGAACCAGATGGCAAAAGAGTTGTTTATGTCAAAGATGAAACTCTGGACAAGAATACCTTATTAACTTCAGATAACAAAGATAACTTTAAGAAAGGAGGTTTGGCTCATGTAGCCAAAGATGATAACTCATCCATTCTCTCCTGCTGCAGTGACACAGATGAGGAATCTCTGATAATTGACACAGGACATAAAAATGACACTGACTGTGAATCGGGTGTGGTTGCTTCTAAGCGAGGCCCTGAAGCAGTTACTCCTGAGTCTCCTTGCTCGAAACAAGGCCTGTTAGGAAAACTGACAGATCCTTCAAGGATTCCAGTTCAAGAAATGGCTGTGTCCCAAAAAGGTTGCGAACAGATGTCTAAAGAATTAGATCCTGTTGGGCAGATTTTGAAAATGCAAGCTAAACTTCTCAAGCCACCTTCTCCACACCGTCAAGAGCAGCCACAGGTGAATTCTGAAAGAAGCCCTGCACCAAGCCAGGGGTATCCACCATCAAAAGTACCTTCTACTATGGAGCCCAAGCAAAGTACCACTGTGGATACCAGTAACTTACCCAAGGTTACCTGGACATCATATTTTCAGGGATCTCAAAAAGGTGAGTTTTTTGATGGCTGTGCTAAGAATGCGGTCCCTGATTGGGCAAAACACTACCAGAATCCAAGTGGTGAGCAACAACTTCTGGGACATCCTGGCCAACCATCAGCACTTTCCTCTTTGAGGTTGAATCCAGTGTACCCATTAGTCAGACAGCATCCTTACATGTTACAGGGCAGAAAATACACCTTTTAAATGGGCGCAGTCTGGTGAATGTGATGAGATATTGACCAACTGCCTTTTTGCTCTCTCTTTTGGGAAGAGGTGGTTTGGGGTGCAGCTGAAGATTGTTTGGAATATGAACCTCCTCAACAGGGCAATCTTATCTACAAGCTGTTCAGCCTTGGCGACCTGCAGCTACTGGTGCGCTGCCCTGTGCAGAAAGTAGAACAGCGGCCATCCAACAAGAAAGCAAAAGTCAAAAGGGTAAGCTTTTGTGTTAAGTGGGGCTTGTATTTTTCCAGACATGTGAAAGAAGGCGGCTTTCTCTTTGAGCCAATTCACTTGCCACCTCCTTGGTCAGCAGCCAGAGCTTGGCCCACTTTGAGAAGGTGGAATCATAGAATTGTTGAGTTTGAAGAGACCACGAGGGTTACCCAGTCCTGCCCCCTGAAATGCAGGACTCTTTTGCCCAACTTGGGGCTCGAACCCACGACCCTGAAATTACGAGTCTTATCCTTTATCAACTGAGTTAGTGGCTTAGCTCCAGCTCCCACCCGACAGCACCCTCTTGCCGTATCTCCAGCTCCCTCTGAGCCTCTCCACACTCTGGGTTAGCCACCCAGTTGCTGACCTTCGTGCTATGCTGGGCTGCTGGCAGCAGCTGCAAGTCCCACTTTCTTCACCAAAGCAGAGAATGAGGAAATGAGGACTCCCTGTGCTGCTGCTTTCCCCACTGCTCCTTTCCACCAGCTCCTTGTTTGTGGCATCTGTGTAGTACATGGCATCTGTGTAGTACAAAGAGTCCTATAATTCTATGGCGGAAGGAAGTTAGGGAAAAACTACTTCTGATGCTTTTCCTGACACTTTGTTTGATCATGTAAGCTAAGCACACAAATTTGTTGCTGCTTCTGTTGTTGTGCCAGCTAAGCAGAAAGATGAGGAGCCTCCCAGATGCCCCTCTATTGCACCTTGGGATGTGTGAACAGCAACATGGTTGGGGCTCCATTTCTCCATTAACAATCAGCTTTGCTGCTTGAGGGTGCTGTTAGATAAGTGTTTCTCAAGCTTGGGTCTCCAGCTATTGTTGGACTACAGCTCCCATCATCCCTGACCACTGGTCCTGCCAGCTAGGGATGATGGGGGTTGTAGTCCAACAACAGCTGGAGACCCAAGCTTGAGAAGCACTGTGTAAGATCCATGCCTTGCTACAGATGCCTCAGTGGCACCTGTAGTACGAAGCACCATTCACCAGCTAAGGTTGCTCCTCGACAGAAAGGGCCTGGCCACTGTTATCCACATCCTGGAAAGTTGTTTGGATGATTGCAACCCATTATAGGTGAGGCCACCTTTGAAGTTTCCTCACACTTCAGTTTATTCAAAGTACAGGTGCTAGACTACCAGCCAGAATTGGAATTTTCCAGCCCTGCTGCCTGAGTTCCTTTTAACTGGAGATGCCAGGGATTGCACCAGGAGCACTGTGCTCCACTTCTGATCTATGGAGCTTTTGCCTCCACAATACAAACCAGAATCCAATCTAGGGTTGATGGATCAAGCTAGTATTCTGGTTATCCTATATAATAATGTCCATGTTGTCCCTGCGTCCAGATGTCCCGTGTGTCCCTGGGTCACTGCGCATGTGCCCCAGGGATACAGGGATTGGACAGCAGAGACTGCGCGCGCGCACTCTCCCCCCACTCTGCCTCCTCCAACCGCCGCTCCCGCCGGGGTGGAGGCCGGCGAAGGCCTCCTCACAACCCTCCCTGGCCGTGAGGAGCGGCGGTTGGAGGAGGCGGGGGGGGGGGAGAGTGCGCGCGTCCTTCCTGTCGGCGGCTGGGGGAGAGGAAGGAAGGAGGAGAAAGCGCCGCTTTCTCCTCCTCCGTTCCTGTCCCCCTGCCGCCGACAGCAAGGACGGGTCCCAGGGTTCGGAGAAGCGCTGCGCAAGCGCTTCTCCGAACCCTGGGATGTCTGCTTCCTGTCGGCGGCTGCGGGAGAGGAACGGAGAAGGAGAAAGCAGCGCTTTCTCCTCCTCCGTTCCTGTCCCCCTGCCGCCGACAGCAATGACAGGTCCCAGGGTTCGGAGAAGCGCTGCGCAAGCGCTTCTCCGAACCCTGGGATGTCTGCTTCCTGTCGGCGGCTGCGGGAGAGGAACGGAGAAGGAGAAAGCAGCGCTTTCTCCTCCTCCGTTCCTGTCCCCCTGCCGCCGACAGCAAGGACGGGTCCCAGGGTTCGGAGAAGCGCTGCGCAAGCGCTTCTCCGAACCCTGGGATGTCTGCTTCCTGTCGGCGGCTGCGGGAGAGGAACGGAGAAGGAGAAAGCAGCGCTTTCTCCTCCTCCGTTCCTGTCCCCCTGCCGCCGACAGCAAGGACGGGTCCCAGGGTTCGGAGAAGCGCTGCGCAAGCGCTTCTCCGAACCCTGGGATGTCTGCTTCCTGTCGGCGGCTGCGGGAGAGGAACGGAGAAGGAG
Organism: Zootoca vivipara; assembly: GCF_963506605.1. NCBI lineage: Eukaryota > Metazoa > Chordata > Lepidosauria > Squamata > Lacertidae > Zootoca > Zootoca vivipara. The sequence continues at coordinate 4,451,529 of NC_083289.1, read as the reverse complement.
AAAGCAGCGCTTTCTCCTCCTCCGTTCCTGTCCCCCTGCCGCCGACAGCAAGGACGGGTCCCAGGGTTCGGAGAAGCGCTGCGCAAGCGCTTCTCCGAACCCTGGGATATCTGCTTCCTGTCGGCGGCTGCGGGAGAGGAACGGAGAAGTAAAAACCAGCGCTTTCTCCTCCTCCGTTCCTGTCCCCCTGCCGCCGACAGCAAGGACAGGTCCCAGGGTTCGGAGAAGCGCTGCGCAAGCGCTTCTCCGAACCCCAGGATTCTAGCGCCCGTTATTGAACGGGCTGAAAACCACTAGTAATACTATAACCATACAAAGAACTTGCACTGACAGAATTTATGTACTGCAGAGAGAAAGAAAAAGTTCTCCATTTCAAAAATCCCTACTGTGTTGTTCCTTTCTGCTATGATGCTTATAAAATTAGTTTGTGGGGAGTTGCCTCAGAATATCTCAGTCCTCTTTTTGCCCTTGAACTTCCTAAAGGTGGCAGCATTGCACTTCTGGATTTTCAGAGTACAGTACCCCGTGCATTCCATTCACATAGGTGCAAATGTTGTTAAGTACAATGAAGTCCGGTCATATACAGTGGTGCCTCGCTAGACGAAATTAATTCGTTCCACGGGTCTTTTCTTATAGCGAAAAATTCGTCTAGCGAATCCCATAGGAATGCACTGAATTTTTTCGACCCTTTTTTTGCCCATAGGAACGCATTAATTGAATTTCAATGCATTCCTATGGGAAACCGCGATTCGCTAGATGAATTTTTCGTAAAACGCATTCGTCTAGCGAGGCAAGCTCCGCTCGAAAAATCCTTTCGTTAAGCAGAAATTTCGTTAAGCAGGGCATTCGTTAAGCGAGGAACCACTGTGATCAGTATCTATAGATTGTGGCTATCCATAACAAACTTTCCCAATGTGAGTAAAATGCACTGTATCGATGATGACATATAGAGCCATTACAAATATGTATCTATGCAAAATTGAAACCATGGTGTGGTTGTGACCTCAAGACTGTTCATTCCAGCAGTGGCAATTACTGCTGTGGTGCTCTTAAGAGAATACAAAAGGGTGAGAACCACTATGTACTTTTTTATTTACCCTGATGCTACAGAGCCGAAGGGAGGCAGACTCTGAGCTCTTACAAGTTTTCTGCATTTCTATCCTTACAATCTGTGTATCGAAAAGTTGCATAACGGGGGCAGGGGGGCAGGGTGTCATGGGCTGCAGGGTGCCCACCAGTGGGCAGGCCCAGCACTGCCTGAAAACTCAGCGGGGTGGGACATGGGTGGCACACAGCCTGCAGGGCGCTCCAGCTGCTACATCCCTCCTGGCCACGAGCGGGCCCAGCGCTGCCAGAAAAAGCAGCATGGGGCGTACTGCTGGGAGGGCACCTGGGAGAGGCGTGTAAGCGCTGGCCTGCAGGTGTTCCTCCCAAGTCCTGGGTGCCCTCCCAGTGATGCACCCCACAATGTTTTTTTTCCTACAGTGCTGGGCTGGTGCATGCCAGCTCCTTCCCTCCCAGGAGGGATGCATTCACTCGGGCAATACACTTGGATGCCCTGCCTCCAGGGTGGGGGGGTGCACACGTACCCCCTTGCCCCAGGCGCCAGTGGGAGTTGCTATGCTGGTGTGCATATTGTAGAACCTGCACAAAAAAGAGAATCACCCAGAAGTTACTTCCTTTGCTACTTTGCATCTCAAAATAGTTTTCAGATTAAGCGAAGACTTCATGAACCCCAGGCCTGGTCCCAGATAAGTCCAGTCTGGCAGTGGCAGTGAATCAGATTTACATTCTGGTTATTTATGAAGTATGTAGACTAAAAATATGTTAACCAAGTGAAAACACACACACCCCTCTGGTTTTGCAGTACTTTCCAGTTTACATATTCCCGAAGCTAGAATATCAAGCCTTCTATGGAGTGGAAGCATTAACTGAAGGTGAAATATGTCGTTTGTGGACAGAGAGTTTGTTACATTCAAGAAGTTCATTTATAGTTGGTAAGTTCAGTCCTGCTAAACATAAGTTGATTCGTTCTGGGTTAATATTTTCTGTTCCTGCACTAAGAGGATCCCAATTTCCTGCCATTTTCTTTTTGCAAAATTCTTCACACAACCTTTTTTTTTAAATGGACTAACAGGGAATAATTTCTCAATGGAAAAACTGCTGAATGTTCCAATATGTAATTAAGTCCTGTGGCATCCATATGGAATTCATGGCCACAAAGATGTGACAGTGACACTTTTGATGGACAGCAGAGCCAGGCCAGAGTTTGGGGGTGCAGTCCCTCAGAATTCCACCAGAGGGCTGGAGCCTCTCTGATTGGCCACCAAGACAGCCGGTCAGTGGGGAGTGGAGCCAGCACTTTGGGAGGGAGAATAAAAGGAGCTGTTTCTGAGGCATGGGACGGCGCTTCCTCGGCGAAGGCAAGCAGGCGGACTGCCTGCCTGCTTGCCTTCGCCGAGGAAGCCGAAGGGGCAGCGGGCGCTTACTGGGTGAAGGCAAGCAGGCAGACAGCCCGCCTGCTTGCCTTTGCCGAGGAAGTGCCCTTCCGCTTCGGCTCGGCTACAGCAGCGCTTCCTCGGCGAAGGCAAGCAGGCAGACAGCCCGCCTGCTTGCCTTCGCCGAGGAAGCCGAAGCGGCAGCGGGTGCCGAGGGAAGCCGGTTTTGGCTTGGCGGCGGCGGGAAGAAGGAGAGGAATGCCTCCCCTTCTTCCCGCCGCCGCCAAGCCAGTCTCCGAGCCGAAGTGCGGCGCGGCAGGGGCTTTTCGCCATTTGCCTCCCCCCAGGGCTTCCCTTCCGTTCCTGCCCGGCTAGCGCCCGTTTACTTAACGGGCTGAATGACACTAGTTTTAAATAAAAGGACACATTCTACTCATGTAAAAACACTAGGCAGGCCCCGCAAATAACCCAGAGATGCATTTTAAATAAAAGAACACATTCTACTCATGTAAAAACATGCTGATTCATGGACCGTCCGCGGGCCGGATTTAGAAGGCGATTGGGCCGTGTCCGGCCCCCGGGCCTTAGTTTGGGGATCCCTGATAAACTGCGTTAAAAACATTGGCCTGAAGCATCTGCTGGACCTACATAAGGACCTAGAAAGGAGTAACAGAAACTGAAGTGTAACACCTGATTTTGAGTAAAGGGAGCTTAAGAGAAGATGTGCCTATACTACAGTATTTAAGCTTGTGACATAATCATATTTAGCATAAGTAATAAGTTAACTTCTACCTGAAAGAATGCATCTCCTGACCCAACTTTGTTTCACCAACTTCTTTTTTTTTGTTTTGTAAATAAAACTTCTCTTGTTTGGTTAACTCCTGCCTAAGACTTCCTTGAATTGGAGTTTCTCTCACACAAGATAGCCTGCGGTAAATTGCAGACATTCATTTAATTGGCGTACTGTGAGGTGGGTCCGCTATATTTAATTAGGAGCAGGATGAATCTGCTACATATTAATTGGTGGTTAGCGGTGGGATCCACTACAGCCCCATGCATACAAGGCCTTTTAAAGGGATTAGAAAAACTCCAGGGAACATCAGTCTATTAGCTATGATAGCTAAAAGGACTATCCCTTTTGAGAAGCAGCCTGGCTCTTGAAGATGGTGCTAAACGGAACAAAGTCATTGCTTTCGTGTGCTGCTTGTGAATGTTCAGAGATATCTGGTTCTTGCTGTTGGAAACAACTGATCCCAGAAGGCTATTCTCAAGTAACTTATTGCACAACTTGTAAGAAAAAAATAAAATCAGGCCCATGGTTAGCAGAAGTATGCCTAGAGAATAGGAATCTGAGTGTGTTGGATTATTGGTCCTTTCATGGAATCAAAGAATTGTAGAGTTGGAAATATCCCAAGGGTCATCATGACGATAAGCAACGTTATTTGGAGTGCTGAAGGCAGATTTTTGATAGTCTGTGCCCTTCCTAAATAGACTTATTCACTGCTATCTGTTCATGACCCATCATTGCACTGCTAACAACAATACAGGGCCGGGTGAGAGACTCTTTGTTACTCCATTACTGGCTAGCGGAGATGAGAACAGCACCTCATAGCTGAATTTGATTGGACTTAACCATCCAGGACTTAACTTTAGTTGTGCAGAGCAGTTGCTACTATGAGATCATTTGCCTTGGAATAAATGATACTGCATTTCATCATTTTATAAGCCACTTTGTGGGTTTTTGAGTGTAGGGCAAGGCAAGAAAAAAACCGCACATACCTGGAAATAATAAATAAATAAATTACAGTAAATGCTTCTTTGAAGGTAGTTGAGTTACTGATAAAATATGCAGACTGAGGATGCCCATCCTCTCTCTCCCTCTGACTCATAGGGATTTCTTGGTTAGGGGGATAAAGTTTAAAAGCAAACCAACCAAGAAACAAACAAACCCCCACCTCTTAATAATCTTTCTTTCTTGTGTAACCAGCCATGGAGTATGACTGATAACTTTGCTGTCAGGAAATTGACATTTGCTTAGAGTTGATAGCAGTATGTCAAATACAATGTCTATGTAAAGTTTACCTAACTTCAGAGCGCTTTTGGCAAAACACATGCAGTGGCTGGAAAGGTGCTCCACATTTAATGGCTGAACTGAAATTCAAACAAAGCACAATACAGATTCAAGACTACATTAGTTAGTAAGTGACAGAACATTCAAACAAGCAAGTGTTTAAATACTCTCTCCATCTCTGTGTACATAGATTAATTAAAGCAATTAGTTGCAGGAAGAAACGTTCAGTTAAAGTTTATTAATTGTTCATAGACTTCTGCACTTCAGAAAGCGAATGTTTGATTCTGTACACAGAAAAATCCAGAAAAGCCTACTAACAATGCATTTTTCCTTGTTAAAGATTTAAACAGGTTTAGAGCAAGCAATACCCATTGATAGCTGAACAATTTAGAGGGTGGTCAGTGGACGTTTTTGTTTGTTAGTTTTTAAAAAAGAAACCACTACATTACCAGCCACCAGCTCCTATATGCAGGGGTGGAGCAAGCGGGGGCAGGGGGGCAGCCCGCCCCGGGCACTGCCCTGGAGGGGGTGTCACTCGGGGCCACGCCCCTGCCCCTCGCCTCTGCACGGCAGCCTCAGGAAACAACAACAAAAAGCTGTCGGCGCGGCCGAGCAATTGAGCGCCGTGCGGGTGCCTGCTGGAAGGGGGGGTGGCGCCGCGCCAGTGGGCTATCTACCTGGACGCTCCGTTTAGAAGTCGTGGGGGGAGGCTATCCCCCTCTACCTAGCATGTATGTGCAGCGGGATGCTGCGCATGCGTACAATGTAGAGGGGATCGCGCACCCCTGCGACTTCTAGACGGAGCGCCTAGGCTGCAAGCAGATAGCCCACTGGTGGGGCGGGCGCATCACGCCAGTGGGCTATCTACCTGGAGCCTGGGCGCTCCATTTAGGCTCCGTTTAGAAGTTGTGGGGGGTGCGATCCCCCACTACCTAGCACGCATGTGCAGCGGGATGCTGCGCATGCGTACAGTGTAGAGGGGATCACACACACACCCCTGCGACTTCAAAACGGAGCCTAAACCGAGCGTCCAGGCTCTGTTTTGATTTCGCGGGGGGGTTGCGATCCCCCTCTACATAGCGATGCATGCATCGTTATGTAGCAATGCCGCGCCCCCCGGGGGCATGACAATTTGCCGCCCCGGGTGTCGCGGCACCTCTCTACGCCCCTGCCTATATGTGGCCCAGTGGTGACCAATGGTGTTTCGCTGGCTGCTGTTTGGAGTAGCCTGAGACTAGACAGATGGCAGTTTTAGGGGGTTCAGTAGAACTCACTCCTGGGTAAGTACAATAGTATGGTAACCATCAGGATTTTGGGGTTTGTTTTACCTGGTCTCCGTTTATAGTTCTTAGTTTTGTTTTATTGACGTTGTGATTGTGTCATGATATTTTAATCTAAATGCTGGTCTCTCCTCCACTACTTGAGAATTTCCTTTGTTGTGCAGTTCCTCATTTTTCATTGCAAAACTGTTTGGTGTTTTTTCTTTTCTTCAGGTCATGTTGATGCCTTGACTTCAAAGTTGTTTCTGCTTGAGCAACTGCCTGCAGAAGGGTTGAAAAAAAGATTTGGCACGTTTAAGTGAGTGAGCTTTCTATAATGTAAAAACTTTACAAGGTATTTGTTAATGACAACTTCAGAAGAAGAAGCATGTCTGAACAAGCCAGCTCCTTTTAAATGTCATTCCTCAAGTTACTACACTGTTAACAGTGCACTTTTATTTTATAACATTGTTGTGACCACCCTGGTTCAGGTATATTCTCTATTCCAACTCTACATGTTAATGATACAAATAAAATACAGTACAGGGTTACCACTTCACCAGGTGCTACCTGTTGGCTTCTTGTTATGGTTTGGGTAGATCATAGAATCATAGAATCGTAGAGTTGGAAGAGACCACGAGGGCCATCCAGTCCAACCCCCTGCCGAGCAGGAAACACCATCAAAGCATTCTTGACATATGCCCTGTCAAGCCTCTGCTCAAAGACCTCCAAAGAAGGAGACTCCACCACACTCCTTGGTAGCAAATTCCACTGTCGAACAGCTCTTGATATAGATGATGATATACTTAGGCAGAAAGTTGATGGATCATTTAGTAAAACCAAAGACAAATTGGATAACATTAAGTTGAGGGAGGGGGGCCTTTATTGTCAGGTGAATTTCCCATTAAACCATAGGTACCGTGTTTCTCACATTATAAAACATCCCTACAAAATAAGGCATGGCAGGATTTTTCTGAGGTGGCAAAATATAAGGCATACCTCGAAAATAAGCCATACCGCAGGTCTGTGGCAAAGAAGAGGGAAAGGAAGGGGGCTGCTCGGAACCAGCTGCTGCTGCTGTGTTAACCCCCGGGACCCGGCTGCAGCCTTTGCACGCGGCGCGCGAAGCCCCGGGACCCGGCTGCAGCCTTTGCACGCGGCGCGCGAAGCCCCGGGACCCGGCTGCAGCCTTTGCGCGCGGCGCGTGAAGCCCCGGGACCCGGCTGCAGCCTTTGCGCGCGGCGCGCGAAGCCCCGGGACCCGGCTGCAGCCTTTGCGCGCGGCGCGCGAAGCCCCGGGACCCGGCTGCAGCCTTTGCGCGCGGCGCGCGAAGCCCCGGGGCCCGGCTGCAGCCTTTGCGCGCGAAGCCCCGGGACCCGGCTGCAGCCTTTGCACGCGGCGCGCGAAGCCCCGGGACCCGGCTGCAGCCTTTGCGCGCGCCGCGCGAAGCCCCGGGACCCGGCTACAGCCTTTGCACGGGCCGTGCGAAGCCCCGGGACCCGGCTACAGCCTTTGCACGGGCCGCGCGAAGCCCCGGGACCCGGCTACAGCCTTTGCATGCGGCGCACGAAGCCCCGCTCACAGACAGGCAGGCGCACGAACGAACGAACGAGGGAGGTGAGGAAATGGCCAGGAGAGGTTTCCCTCTCACCCCTGTCGTGAGAGGGCGGCAAGCGGCTACCGTATAGAATTTAATTTTATGTATGGCTTTTTCGTTCCTAGAAGGAGGCTCTGGTGGGGTTTTTATGCATCAGCAGGTGCCAAAATAGCTTGGGGTCAGACTACGCACAAATTCAGACTTGCCCATAGGAAAGATCAACAAATGGGGTTTTAAAAGAATTCCCAGCTGCATTAAGGTAGGTTTAATGATGATGATGATGATGATGATGATGATGATGTGTAGGAACTGTAGGAGTACATTGGCAATGGGTACTAAGAGATAGCTTGCTAATTCCTAAATCTCCAATAGGTTGCATTGGTTTCCCATTGGGCACCCAGATCTATTCCACTAATTACTCATACTGCACTACCCATGTACTGTAATAAAAATAAGACATCCCTTGAAAATAAGCCATGGTGTGTTTTTTTTGAGAAAAAAATAAATATAAGACATGTCTTATAATATGAGAAACACGGTAGCACTTTCAGTTCACACTGAATCATTGCCAAAGCAGGTTTCTTTCGTCATTGTGTGTGTTCTGAGCAGTCAGGTGACACAGGCCACACACTTCCAATGTTCACTTTGCTGTCATGATTTTGAAACTTTCCTTTTGTGAAAAAACGTGATATGAGAATCTCTTGCCAGATTTCCCACATGTCTGGTGCTGTGGTGGCTGAATGGAGCATTACAGTGGCACCTCGGTTTTCAAACGTCTCCATTGACAAACGTTTCGGTTTTTGAACACCGTAAACCTGGAAGTACCATATTAGCCCAAATATAAGCCGCACCTTTAAAATTGGAGAGGGGGAAAGAAAAAAAGAAAAATTACCTGAATATAAGCCGCTCCCTGCCTTGCTGCTCCTGGCTCCATACTGGGGGCAGGGGAGAGACATGCTGTGTTGCCAACGGCCTTTCCCCTTCCTCACTCTCTCCCTTCCCGGCCTTGGGGGAGAGGACAGGGGGCTACGCACAGGGCGGGTGTCTCACTTTGCTGCGCTCCTGGTGCTGTTTGCCCCGCACTCTTGGCTGCACACCATAAGTTCGCGAATATAAGTCACACTTTAACTTTTTACTGATGGAATTTGGGGGGGGGGGTTGAGGCTTATATTCAGGCCAATACGGTAAATGCTTGGGTTTTTGAACGCACCTCAAAAGTCGAACATGAAACACAGCTTCTGTATTGAGTTTTCTGTTTTAAGGCTTCCATACTGAGTTTTCAGTTTTCAAACATTTCAGAACTCAAAACGGTCTTCTGGAACAGATTACCTTTGAAAACCAAGGTACCTACCACTCTACGGTATAGGGCTGAATAGCCTAGTCAACTGATCAGGGAAGTTTGTCAGAATTCACAAACTATGTAGCTGTGTGTGTGTGTGTGTGTGTGTGTGTGTGTGTGTGTGTGTGTGTGTTTGAGAGGCCAATGATTTATAATGCACTAATTTTTAGTGTTCATGAAACACTTCCCTCAAATTATTTGTTGCTTATGAATAATTCTGTTATAATTATGAATCTTTCTGTAAGTGTGGAACTGGCACTTTTACAAGCACCACATAGCTACAGTTATAGGTAGGTAGCCGTGTTGGTCTGAGTCGAAACAAAATAAAAAAATTCCTTCAGTAGCACCTTAAAGACCAACTAAGTTTTTATTTTGGTATGAGCTTTCGTGTGCATGCACACTTCATCAGATAACAGGTATCTACATGCACACGAAAGCTCATACCAAAATAAAAACTTAGTTGGTATTTAAGGTGCTACTGAAGGAATTTTTTTATCACATAGGTACAAATAGTGTTGCAAGAAACCTGTTGGTTTTAGGCAGGGGCCTTTGCTGTGTTGTTTTCAGCATTTTTTTTGTACATTTTTAGCAACTGCCTGTATATATTTTGATAAGATCAGACACTAAAAGCAAGTTAACATAGTTTTTATCATAATTTTAAGATGAATGTTTTATATTCTAGGTAAACTGCTTAGAAGTTAAGAATGATTAAGTGGTATATAACCATCCTGTTACATTAATAAATTTACACATGCAGGCCAGCAAATTCACTGAATATTCTTCAACATATACTGAAGAAAGTGACTGGGTATGTATTTCCTTTGACTTTATTTCTAAATCCATGGTCCTATGCTAATTTTGTGAAAAGCCCTTGCAGACTTAGAGCTCCAGGTGCATAAGGAAGGCTCACAAGCTGGAAGGTCCTAGGGAGCCATGCGATGGAAGGCAACAGGAAGAGAAAAGGGGCATGGGTAGCAGGATCCGGGACCAAGAACCGTGAAAGCTGCTGAGCCAAGGTTGTGAGAATGAAGGGAAGGCAGACCCAATGCAAAAAAAGAACCTGGGCTGAGAGAACCCACATTCATAAACCAGTAAGCTACCCAGCAGAGGAACAAAAGAAGGAGAACTCTGCACTTGTTTAGCCAGCGTCCTGATCTGACCTGAAAGGTTTTCATTCATTCTTTTGTTAATCTTTTTATATGGCACTTTTCCATGGGACTGTGACTATAGTAACTTGCAACATGTCAGACCATCAACAATAATTAGCACAGTTCAAAACTATGGTATGAGCAATTGCAAATAACCATGGTGTTAGTCAGCAAGTACTGTACAAGATAAGATTGTCAACAATAGGAATAAACTGACCTAGCCCAGCATCTTGTAGCCAAACAGGAGAAGAGAATAAAGCTGAACACAAAAATGCACTGTGCTCATTGTCAAACAGCCTGGGGTTCTCCATAGGCATGTTGTTTGCCAGCCACACACTTCGCTTGTGGCAGCCTTTCTCCCAGATCTTACCTGGATCTCCTTGCTGAATCTCTTCTCTCCATAGGGGAAGATAAAGATTGCCAGTCCTCCTTCAGACCCTGCATGCACTCACAGTGCTGCTATTTCTCAGGCTCTCCCCATTAAGCCCCCCCCCCTTCATGTACTACCTTCCACACACGTGCTAAGCAGTCCTAGGAGTTGACTGAATCTAAAAGTCCCAAGTGAAAACTACAAGGTAGTAGAGTAATGGAGGGAGCATAGGAAAGAGTTGGCACTTCTGGCTACCTCCTCAAACTTAATGGTGACAAAGCCTTCTCCATTCCTCCTCCCAGAACCAGTGGTTGAGGTGGTGAGGATTCTATGTGCAAGCTGTGTTTGCTTTCAAAGGACTTTGCATAGTGCAGGAGGTGGAACATTTAGTCTTGTACAAGTCACAGCTCTTAATGTTGTTGGGATTTGCAGTACATCTGGCAAATGGGAACAGAATACTCTTGTGCTCTTCCCTTTCTTCACTGTTCATTTGCTTCAAAGCCACAAAGCAAACCATTTTAGCCTCCATTTGTACTTTTAGTTTGCAGGAGGGCTCTTACCTATTGGCTCACGCAGCAGGAGACTCTTCCGTTACCATCTATAAGAGCTGCGACGGAAAAGCCACCAGAGCAATGTACAACTTGCATTCAGCTCACTCTGCCCTGCCCAGCATGCCTTCTGGCCTCTCAGTTCCGTGGGTGCCACTAGATCCCAACATCCCTCTGCCCTATCATTTTGCTCAAGGGCGAGTTCCATGCACTTTCCCACCAAAGCCAGCAAACCCTGTGAAGAACCAGAAGGTGAGATTTTAATATTACACTTTACATAACATTGTCATTTTTTGCATTTTATGGCCATTTGATCTCACCATTTTACATTTACAGTATATATATTTCCAGTATTCTTAGAATTTTGAAGTGTCAGGCATAGCTCTAATGGCTTTAGCCCAAACGTAGCAGAGTTTTCCTGCACAGCGCAGAAGCTAGTTGAGGTGGAAATGACTAGTCGGCTAGACGCAGAATAACTATTTACAGGATTTATTAAAAGAAAATAAAAGCAGCAGAGTTTCTGCATACAAAGCAAAGCAAAATAAATCCTCTCTGTCTCTCTCTCTCCAACCATACACAGCACTCCTACTCCTAACACCCAACAAGAAACAACTGTGCTAGCATAACAGAGTTCAGTGCTGGACATTAACCAATCAGAGAGTAGTTTCCAGGCCAGGCAGACCTTGGCTTTCTGCCAAGAGTAAATTGACACTGCCTTGAGTTAATTGTATGAAGCAAGAATCTGTAAGTTTCCCATCAGAACCAATTAACAGAAACTGAACAAGTATATAGGTATGCTTGTGTATATCTGCCAGGTGAAGAATTTATGTATTCATTCCTTTTCTGTTCTGTACCTTTCGCATATGAAAGATACCAGGGTGGCTAGTAATATGTAGCATAAACACTTCATGCATCTGATGAAGTGGACCCTAGTCCACAAACACATGTGCCTTTCAAGGAACCAGAAAGACTCTTGGTAGTTTTAGGAAATTGTATGTGGTTCCATTAAAAAAACAACAGGAGCCTTGTGTTTTTCTTGACTGTGGCTGTGTGATTACTTCTGATGTAGGATAACATGATTTTGTTGTTCCAGTTAGAAACATATAATTTTATGTGGGTGGTTGTTTCTTCTTTTTTCTTTGTAAATAAAACCAAACAACTCCACTGAATGTATACATTTTCAGTCTCTTCCAACTATATAGTTGAAGCAGTGAGAAAATGTTCAATCTCTTGCAGCACATATGGAAGTCAGACTGGCCACACTGTTGCATCTACTCCACTATTATCTCTGCTAAGAGGCAACAGCTCTGGGGTTCCTTGCAGAGATCCTTCTGCCCTGAAATTATTTTCTAGTGATCTCAGGAGTTGAACTTGTGGCCTTCTCTCGACAGAGACTCTGACCCATCTCTGAGCCACAGTTGCTTGTGGGTTTTATTTGAAATATTTATGAGAATGGGGAAAAGAAATATATTCTGTAAAATCAAATATCTGGTCACCCTGACCTGCTCAAAATATAAGGAAGAGCTTAACAAAGCTGCAACCTGTGATGTTATACTTGTAGACAAATGACCATAAGCATAAGAAACTTAAGAACTGCTCCATCTATTCCAGTATTCTGCTTCTACCTGGTCAGCCAGGTACCTCTGGTAAGCTTGCAAGAAGGGTATGAAGGTAGATGCATGACCCTGTTTGCCCCCAGCACCTGGTAGGGTTGCCATATTTCAAAAAGTAAAAACTAGGACACCCCGTTTTACAAAAACGCCCAAAAACATGTTATTTTCGGTTGACTTGCCTAAGATCCAGGACAAAGCACCTGGAAGCACCTTTCAGAAATCCGCCCAGACATCAATTCCACCTTTGAAATCCCAGTAATGTCTGGGAAAACCTAGATGTATGGTAGCCCTAGCACCTAGTATTTGGAGGTATAATGCTCTCTACACCGATGCTCCATTTTAACTGCCATGGCTGATTGGTCTAACGACATCAATGAATTTAAGCTAAGGGCCGAGACCACATCCCACAGTAGCAAATTCCCTAATTAGGTCCTGTGTGACAAAGTACTTTCCTTTTATCATTACTGAATCTACTGCTTATTTACTTCATTGAAAGACTTCAAATTCTAACATTTTGTGTGTGAAAGAGAAATGCCCTCCTCTCAACACCGCTCATAAGTTTATAAACTTTTAGCACGTTTCCCAAGAGTAGCTGGTGAATGGTTTATGGAGTAAGCTTGAATTCTAGTACTGCTTGAACTTGCTGATTGGCGTAAAACATTGAAGCTGCAATCCTGTGCATGTTTATTTGGGAGTAAGCCATATTGGACTTGGTGGGGCTTAGTGCTGAGTAAAGTTGCATAGTATCGCACAGTGTGTCTTAACACTAGGAATGTGGCCCAGTGTATAGATAGGGAAAACAGCTGCTTCTGCTGCTATATAATCATTATTTAGTGCCAGCAAAGTGAAGGGTGTTATCCAGTATCCAAAAGTGACTTGTTGCCTCTCTTATAATATTAGCCAGAACAAGCTCAGAGGTGTGGGTGGGACAGGGAGCAAACAGGTACTGTATAATGTACAGCTAAAGAGAGATGAGTGTAAATCTGCAATGACTTTTCTGGAAAGGTGAATTCAGGAGATTGTGAGGAAAGAGGAGTGTTTAAAAACACGGAGAGGCTGTTGAACCACAGAGAATATTGTGGTAGAAAACGCAGAGATAGAGATGGAGAAGGAGGCAAAAGGTGTAGGCAGCTTGCCCAGCTTGAAAGCAAAAAGAGACTGCAAGGGAAGTTAAAGAAAATACCTGCAATGTTACGCAAATAAACGCTGCAACTGCATTTGGAATACTGTGGGCAGTTCTGATCACCTGACATAAAAACGAATACTGTAGAGTTGGAAAAGGTTCAGAAAAGGGCAACCAAAATTATAAAGGGTCTAGAACGACTCTTCTACAAGGAGAAGTTGCAGGCTTTTTAGTTTAGAGAAAAAATGTTTAAGAGGTGACATGAGAGAAGTTTATAAAATAATGCATGGCATTGTAACTGATGGTGAAGAGAGGCGGTGTGACCAGTGCGGAGATTGGGGCATTGGCTTCTAGTAATTTTGGAGGTAAAGTGCCATAGACCTTTGAGATGATACAGAGGTGTTTTCAGAAGCTGCATGTGACTGGAACACACACACACACCCCCCAAGTATTTTGCATGGAGCAGGCAGGGGTGTGCAGTTTGGATGGGGGGGGAGTCTAACCCTTTGCCCCTATACTACAGCCCCCAATGGAATTATACATCTCAAAAGTGCTATTAGCTTAAGCTATTAACCCTGAAGTTTCCCCCCATCTATGGTATAGATCTAGCTACACCAAATCAGGGCAACTGCCTTTGATTAAATGCAAAAACATCAGAAGGCTTCCACATCACTTGTAGGTTTTCAGGGAACTTAAGATATAAACGCTTGTTCCTGAAAACTCTACTTGTGTCTTTTTTCAGAGTAACTCAGGAAGTACCAGTAGCTAGCCAGGAGCACAATCACAGATCACTGAAATTTTCACAGATGCAGCTGAGGGGGTAATACAAAAATGCTAAGTATCCAATGAAGGCTGGGGGTGTGTATCTTCCAAAGCTCACAGGTTCAATCCCTGACATCTCCAGGCAGGACTGGGAATGTTCCCTGTCTGAAACCCTGGAGAGCTGCTGCCCGTCAATACATACCTGCCAAGTCTTTCGCGGAGAAATCCGGGATCGGCAGTCGCGTGTCACTTTGCCCAACTATGGGCACCGAAAATGGCCGGCACCGGAAGTCGCGTCTACGCATGTCCAGAAGTGCGTAGACGCAACTTCCGGCACCGGCCATTTTCGGTGCCCATAGATGGGCAAAGCGACACCGGAAGTTGCGTCTACGCACTTCCGGACATGCGTAGACGCGACTTCCAGCGCTGGCCATTTTCTGGTGCCCATAGATGGGCAAAGTGGCACCAGAAAAATGGCTGCCGACAGGAGCCAAAATAAGGGAGATTAACAGGAGAGGAGCTGAAACGGGAGACCGCCGGGAAACGGTAAGGAAAAATGGGGGTTTCCCGGGAAATACGGGGTACTTGGCAGCTATTCGTCAGTATAGACACTGCTGAGCTAGATGGACAAATGGTCTGACTCTGTACAAGGCACCTTTCTACATTCCTTCCTATAAAGCAGACCCTTCACAACAATATATCATGTAGTGTAATTTGCTCCATCCTTAACTGTTTTAGGACTGAGTTAAGGGGAAGGAAGAAGGTGTTTCACTGTCTTTCATTTCTGAGCAAATGTTAGCAAAGTTAGGTAGAATCTACAAGAAACTTCACACCCTGAACTTTAATCAGATTTGAAGTGGTTTCCTCTTTTACTCTCTCTTTTGCTTCCCTGTTCTTTTCACTCCTAGATGAGTGGGACAAAAGCACACACAGGCACACCCAACCGCAAAGAGCAAGTTCCCATGGAAACAAACAACGATCACCCGCCAGCTAATCCTTTTCGAAAGAGACGTGGGGCTGCCCAGAACAAGTCAATGATGAGAAATATCTACAGGCAGGCAAATCGAGGGTCAAATTGGAAGTCCTGGAAAAAACCAAAGATGAGCCAACTTAGTCATTTGGAGGAAACGTAGAGCAAATGACTGTACAGCCATGGAGAGAATGCCAGGATGGGCGAACTTATCTGTCAAGAAATGCTGCTGCAAAACCTTTTGACTTATTTTCTTTATCCAGTCAAATTGGTTGAGGGCTGTTTCTATCAAGGCAAGTGCAGACCTGAAGCAACTATCTGTAATAGTTTGCTGTTAGTGGGCCAAGTTGCAGGGAATAAATGTGGGGAACTTTCTGAACATCATCTTTTATTATTAATAAAATTAAACCAGCCACAGCATGCCTTTCGAAACCAGCCGTTGCACTTAAGTGATCTGGGCCAAAGCAGATCTATAACTGACACTCAAGCAACCCCTACTCCAGCTTCTTTTGGTTTTTCTTGAAAGTTGGTTGACTCCCACATCGCATCTCTTGGATCCTCACTTAATAACAGCATGCTTGAAACAAGTACCACAGATACATGCAATGGGTTTGTGTTGCAAACAATTACAGCCCAGTGCTGCATTAAAAAATAATAATACTATTTTATATTTGTTTGAAATTGAAGTAGGCTACTCACACAAAGTTACTTTAATGCAGTTAAAAATAATAATATGATTGATTTTAAATGTTCCAGTTGCACTCTAAAAGTTTGAATTTGACTTTTCTCATCTGTTTGGTTGTTGATAGTGGTGTTTTTTTCTGTGTGTAGGTTGTGAAAAACACTACCAAGTTTGAGTCTTGTCAGCTTGGCTCCCTAAGTGTACAGGTGAAACTTGGAAAATTAGAATATCGTCAAAAAGTGCATTTATTTCAGTAATGCAACTTATTATTTTTTATTTTTCTTTTAATTTTTACAAATGCTTTCTTTTGGAAATTCCACGGTAATAAAACAATTAGTTACAATAATACAAAAATAAACATCGCTTTTACATTTCATTAATTACATTCCATTTATAATCGACCCGCCTAACGACAAATAATTACAATTACAACAAATAAAGGCTTGACATATCTTGCTTTGCATGTCATGCATCTATCTCATATATTGGTTTCACCTTTTAAGTTGCATTACTGAAATAAATGCACTTTTCGACGATATTACAATTTTCCGAGTTTCACCTGTAATTTTAAGTTGTAGATTGATAAACTACTTTTTAAAGAAAACATTATTGCCCTATTCAGATACACAGGCTGCCCTACCATGAAGTGGAGGTGGTGGTTGGGTACAGCAGCAGATAGTTGCATCTGACTGATGCCACAGGACATTTCTCCTGCTGAGCCTCCTTGAAGTAAACAGCTGTACAAGAGCGCCATAGGGTGGTTCTGCTGCTGCTGCTGCTGCTGCTGCTGCTGCTGCTGCTGCTGCTGCTGCTGCTGAGTTTACTGAGGCTTGCACAGGATAACTGATTTGTAACCCATATTAGTAAATTTATAGCAGGCACCAATCTAACTTTTCATTTCAGGTATCTTTGGCCCTCTGAATGCAGACGCACTCTGAACCTGGCTGGAATGTGTCGTTGAACTCTGCTAATGCCTTTTGCTTTCCTGGATGGAGAGATGTTGGGAGGGGAGGGGGTAATTTTGGCATGGTTGGAATTTGGCTGCTGCACAAACATAAGAATAATATTTGTTTCTCTGTCCACTTCTCCTGCCACTCTGCTCACTTCTGCCTCTCACGCTGCCACCTCTGCCATGTTCCCACAAGGAAATGCAACCCTCAGTCTAAAAGAAGTTCCCTACCACTGTTCTAAACTGTACATTTTTATTAGGAACAATTTCCTTGTGTGGGGCTCCACTTAAAGAGCTACTCTTGGTGAGAGAGAATGGTTTTAAACAAGTTCTGTGTTAAACAGTGCAAACCCGTACAAAGAGACAACTACTTCATGACACAGAAAAGAGGTTTAACACACTAATACCTTTTCATTCATTTGTAGCCTTGTTTGCCTTCTGTTGCCATAGCAGACACCCTCTTCTCTGTTGCTCTGAACTTGTTTCAGTTCCTTAATGAAAAGGAGCAAAGTTTGCTTTGCACTGTTGCTAAATAGTAGGTTCTGTTTCAAAACCATAAATCCAGTCTTTGACCTCCCACAGAAGAAATATTTTGGCGGTGAGTCATGTATGCGCTCGATAACAAGAGGGTGGGGTTCAGCAGCTCGGTGTTTCAGCTCACTTTAAAATGGGGGGAATCAAGGCATTTTCTCAACCTGTCTGTAAGGTTTACCTTCTTGCTGCTCAAACCTCTGCGTAGAGGCCTCTGACAGTTAGCTGTACATGATTGCATAACCCCCCCCCCCTTTTCTCTTGTGATTGGGGTGGCATTTCTTTGCTCCTAGCTGATATATGCAGATTGGCTGCTGCAAGGTTTAGGCTTTAGGGTGTTCTCATGTTCCCAAGGGAGATGCCAGTCCTGCTTCACTGAAGTCTTTTTCTAGACAAGCAAAACTTGTCAGTCAGACTTTGGAGTGCCTAGAGCTTAAAGCTGTATGCTGAGAATCTGGGTGTGGCTTTCAAATGGTGCAACATTTTGTATTCCTATTTTTAAGGCAGCCTTTGCTACCCAAGTGCCCTCCAGATGTTTTGGACTACAACTTCCAACAGCCCCAGCCAGCGTGACTGTATTTCCATGGGGCTGGTGAAAAACTTCCATTCATGGCAATGGAAGCAGGCTGTAGGTGCTCCAGATTACAGGGGTGGGGGCAATGAGTTTTTCAAAAATCTAAAAAACGGAGCAGACACAGAGCAATGGATTCAAATTACAAGAAAGAAGATTCCACCTAAACATTAGAAAGAACTTCCTGACAGTAAGAGCTGTTCAACAGTGGAATTTGCTGCCAAGGAGTGTGGTGGCGTCTCCTTCTTTGGAGGTCTTTAAGGAGGTCTTGACAAGCATATGTCAAGAATGCTTTGATGGTGTTTCCTGCTCGGCAGGGGGTTGGACTGGATGGCCCTTGTGGTCTCTTCCAACTCTATGATTCTAGGGTTGCCTTCAGATGTCTATGAAAATCTATATAGTTGTTTAACTCTGGCATCTGCCAAGAGGGCATTCCACAGGGCTGGCACAACTACCAAGGAAGCCCTCCGCCTGGTTCCCTGTACTGTAGTTTCACTTCTCACCATGAGCAAACTGCCAGAAGGCCCTCAGAGCTGGACCTCTGTGTCTGGGCTGAACAATGTGGGTAGAGATGCTCCTTCAGGTATACAGGGCCAAGGATATTTAGGGCTTTAAAGGTCAGCACCAGCACTTCGTATTTTCCTGCCCCTTGGATCTAATGGGCTTTTTTGTAAGTCGTTTTGAGTTGCCATGACAAAAAAAAGTCGTTGTTTGCAAGCCCAGGTTTTGCAGGGGGAATGTGTCATATAATTCTATAACATGTGCTTCACTGCACCTATAATGCAGGTGACATGACATTATTGGGGTGCGTTTCTTTCCCTCATCAGCCACCAGTAATACCACTAACATGATGTCATCAGATCACCTGTTTCCTGGCCCCCAACCCCTTGGCTGTTAAAATACATAACATTCTGTCCTTGCATCACACATGCTTCCTTCTCTCTTGCATGCTCCTTTTTCAGATTACTTGGGAAGTCCCCACTTCAGACGGGTGCTTTGGAGGAACTCTGCTTCAGTTCAGACAAGCCCCAAAGCTGTCTGAAATGGGCCCACTTTGGTTCTTGAGTTAGGATTCATCTGAATCTTTTGCACAACCTAATGAAGTTCGGCTAGCTGCAGAACTAGCTACTGCAAATGAAGAAATTCTCAGAGTCAGTAACTGGTCAGACCATAATTCTTTCAGTGTGTTTAGTTTAAAAGGTAAAGGGAACCCTGACCATTAGGTCCAGTCATGACCGACTCTGGGGTTGCGGTGCTCATCTCGTGTTATTGGCCGAGGGAGCCAGCGTACAGCTTCTAGGTCATGTGGCCAGCATGACAAAGCCGCTTCTGGTGAACCAGAGCAGCACACGGAAACGCCGTTTACCTTCCCGCTGTAGCGGTACCTATTTATCTAGTTGCACTTTGATGTGCTTTCAAACTGCTAGGTTGGCAGGAGCAGGGACCAAGCAATGGGAGCTCACCCCATTGCAGGAATTCGAACCGCTGACCTTCTGATCAGCAAGCCCTAGGTTCTGTGGTTTAACCTACAGTGCCACTGTTTAGTTTAGCTCCCCACTTTAGAAGAAGGGGGGTCATTATCTGATCTATGCACCCCTGATCCATAAACCATGTAGGCACAAATCCAGCTGCTCTTTTGCAGGGCCAGATCTGGACTTCAAAATGCCATGTTCCAAATTCCTATCTGT
The DNA here is from genome assembly GCF_963506605.1 of Zootoca vivipara. Classification (NCBI taxonomy): domain Eukaryota; kingdom Metazoa; phylum Chordata; class Lepidosauria; order Squamata; family Lacertidae; genus Zootoca; species Zootoca vivipara. Next base: position 4,431,870 of record NC_083289.1, on the reverse strand, counting down.
CTACCTCTGTCAAACAAATGGGCATTGATCCTTTATATCCAGTTTCTGCATGATTTTGCTTGATTGCAAGGGGTTGGGGAGGTTGGCTCAGAAAGTGTTTTGTTCCTTAAGCCTCTTTCATTAAATCATATTGGTTTCCCATGGCCAAATTGAATCTTTGGAAGCAGCACATATTGCTGCTGCAGTAAAGAAATATTTCTTATGCTGCTTTTGGAACTTAGCCTGAGCGGGTCTGAGCTGACTGATGGCTCTGAAGAGCTCCCCAAGTAAAGGAGGCTATGACATTGCAGGCAACTTAACAGATAGTGGAGATGATTTCCAGGCATGTTTGAAGAGATTTTGTTGGTCATTCAACTTTGTGATTTGCCCACAGTGCCAGCTGCTCAGAGATATACTGCCCCTCTACACGTAGGCTCTGTTAGCTACCTGTACAATGGCTGGTTGCCATCAATAGACCAGATCATGGAAGGTATGCCTAATCCTCTTCGCAGCCATGTAGGTAGTGGCAACTCACTACTTTTTGTGACAGTGAGTTGCACAAGTTTAAATATGTGTTGTGCAAAGAAAGCCCTTGCATTTTTCTGAACTTTGTGGCAGTCAACTGAACTGAATGATTCAGATTGTCAAAGCATGTTCACTGCCTAGGTAAGACTTAGAGAGCCCTGGTCAGCAACCAGTTTTAACAGAGGGTTGATATAAAGTTCAGTGTCTCGTTTCTCCAATCTTAAACTCAGTTCACAACATCAGTTTGCAAAATAATAATAAAAAGTAAGCCCTCACAAAAAATCATTAGTGCTTTTACGCTCATGTGTCCAAATATATATTTATTTTTGCAAGCAGTTTCCCCCCAGTATAATGCATTCCTGAATGTTATTATCTCTAATATATGTATCTTTATGCTCTAACCTATTTTATTTGGAGAACTGCATTGCATAATGGGTTGACTTTGATTGGTAGTTGCAGATGAAGTACAGATTGTTAGGTAGATTGAATTTGATTGTTTATTCTCTATCTATATATAAAGGAATGTAAACTGGGCATGTAGGTGGGTGTCCACTTTTCTCCAAAACCGCTTGACCGATTACGTTCAAATTTTGACACAATGTCCAAAGCGAATATGAGAGTGACCATATACAGGTTACATAGACAGATGTCACACCTGGGCCACGTAAAACCCCGTGTTCCAGAACTCACAAATCACCCTCAAGTGCATGCTGGGAGCACAGGAGATGTTGCAAAACAGCACCCTCTAGTGACGGCTACCCTGGTATTGCACCTAGAAAAGCTTCCCTCTCCACAGCATCTCGGCTCGCCTTTCCAGACTGGGCCGAGTGGAGGTGGGGGCTCACCTGGGTGGGGGAGGGGGAGGGGGCGACATACCTCATGGGTCGGGACAGGGTGGGGGGACTCACAGGGATGACCCTATGTAAACAGAACACTCTTAAAACATTTCAACAAAATGAAGGGGGACTCAGAAGGTCAGGGGAATCTGAAGGGGGACTCTGAGGGTCCATTTAACAGACTGAGCCACAGCAACGTGTGGCCAGGCCAGCTAGTGTGTGTGTGTGTGTGTGTGTGTGTGTGTGTGTGTGTGTGTGTATATACACACACACACAGTGTGGTACCTCAGTTTTCAAACATCTCTGTTGATGAATATTTCGGTGTTCAAACGCTGTAAACCCGGAAGTAAATGCTTCGATTTTCGAACACGCCTCAGAAGTTGAACATACCACGTGGCTTCCGTATTGAGTTTTCTGTATTGAGTTTTCCATAATGAAGCTTCCGTATTGAGTTTTCAGTTTTCAAACGTTTCAGGACTTGAACTGTCTTCCGGAATAGATTATGTTTGAAAACCGAGGGGTGTGTGTGTGTGTGTGTGTGTGTGTGTGTGTGTGTTATACAGAAAACAAGCAGCAACAACAGACAGCTGAAAGAAATTCTTACAAAAATACACAGTTGCATATAAAAATGTTACATTAATACAAAGTTGCTAATATATAAAAATCAATATCAATTCATTTTCCTTCTGACATACGCTCTCAGCCTCCGGTTTCTCAGCCAGTGTCCAAACAAACTCTCATCTCACTCACAAAAATCTCACGACAAGAAGAGTTCCTGGAAACAGCGGACATCACCCTAGTCTCCCACACCAGACTTGTTTTTGATGGACAGGCCCAAGGTGGATGGCACTTCCGCAGGCTGCCCACAGCTGTGGCCCATTCAGCTGCACTCTCCACACCCAGTTCCAGGGGCAGCAGGTTTGCTGAGCTTCCCAGAGGGTCCAAAGCATGGGGAAAGGCGGTCCCTCCACTCAGTGCTCTTTCTTCACCCTCTGCCCTTTCCACCTCCTCCATCTTCTTAGATACTGGCTGATGCTGTGACACAGGCATGCATTTCTCCCCATCCCTGCCAGATAGTCTTCTCCCTGCCCTCCAAATGTTTCTCGATAGGCAACTGGATGGCTAGGTTCATGCCCCACAGAGTTAGATGAGTTCTGGAAGACCTGCTTCCTGCCTTGCAGGGCTTTCCCCCACCTGGCCTGGTGAAGCCAAGGCCTGCCCCTGATTGACTCCAGCTACAAACTTGGTCTGGGGTATTGTTTAAGGAGTGTTGATGTTATAGATTTTTTTTTTTTTGGTATTTTTATTTTAGATGTCATGATTTATCTGGAAATGGTTTCAATTTGGCTGTGTATTTTTTGATGTTTTATTTATTGTTTATGACTACTTTTGTTATGATTGTAACTTTTTTCTCATATTGTAAGCTTCCTTGAGCAGCATGGCTTTAACTATGGGAAGGTGACGTGCAAATAAAATTATGTATTTATGTCTGTATGTATGGCACTAACTAAAACTTCCAGTTGCTCCAAGCAGCTGGTGGCCAACGCCTTTGACTGTTCTCCTACCTCACCCAAGGGAAACTGCTATCAAAACAGCCAAAAGAACACAGCATGGGGCAGGTGTACTGATGAGGTTAAAAGAATCATCTCCAAAAACACAAGAATAAATAGCCTTGCTGGATCAGGCCCAAAAAGGCATCTATTTCTGCCCTCCAGGTATCCCTCCCTCGAAAGAGCCAGTGTCAGATTTTAGAGAACAAGAGGTCATCATGACCGCTCCCAGAGCCACACCCCCAAGAAGAGTCCAAAAAATGCAGCTGTGTTGATCCATTAATACACACGCACACACCCAAAGAACAGAGATCCATGACATAATACTCATTCAAATCACGTGACTGCAGCCTTACACATAGAGACTAGGTGGTGCTTATTCCTGCGACCACACACTTTTAATTTGTTTTTTTTATTAAAAAAAACAACACCCTGAGGTTTAATGAAAGATCTTTAGCCAGCTAAAATGCAAGTTTTTGCTTTGAATTAGAATTGACTTCCTAGTCTATGTTTACCTGTTCATGAACAAATCTAAGCATCTCATATCACCCTAGTCCAGAGCTTTCCAAACCTAGTACTGTATCGCGACACGTTAGTTTGTCAGCTGCAGTGTGTAGGTATGTCATGCAAATGTTCCCTGTGCTTCTCTCAGGGCTGGAAAGGGGTTAGTTTAACGTCTGGTTTGCTAGTAAAAGTGAATTACTGTATTGTGAAATGCTGGAGGTCTAAAAAGCGTGTCACCAAAACGAAAAGTTTGGAAAACTCTGCCTTCCTCACTTGCCACAGCAAGGATGTTCTGTCAGTTACCCTGCACTTCAGCTTTTGACATCATCACTCTCGCTCTGAAAAGTCCTGGAGCTGTGTTCTCCCTTGCACCCCTGCTCCACTACACCATTGCAGGCACCACCTAACTTGGGGCCATTGTCAGTTGGTTTGTCTCCAGCTCCTGCTAGCCAAGAGGGAGACAGAAACTGTGTAGTTTCCATTTCATCATTATGCTGGAAAGCTGTCGATAGACAAATCCATGGCACCAAGGTCTAGTTTTGCAAGCTACTTTGGGTATAGTTTTCTATCAAGAAACATGTCCCAGGTTCATTTCCCAACATCCTCAGGTAGGAGACCCTTTTCTGAAACCCTAGAGAGCTGCTGTCCATCAGTGCCAACAGCACTGAGCTAGTTGAACCAATGGCCTGATCCAGGAAAAAGGAGATTCCTGTGGCCACCACTGCAGGCTTCTGGTGGGCAATTCAGTAAGCTTACTGCAGAGAAAGTGCTTTCCTTAGCCCATCCCTGAACCTTACAGTAAAGTGATTTGAACTGGGTGGCCAGTGTTGAACTACTGAATAAGTGAAAGTCAGGTGCGGAGTGTACACGCTTAAGAGGCCCTGCTGGATGTGACTGTGCAGGAGAAGTTTCCAAGATCTTGCACCTCCAATGTTTTCTAAACCACTTCCTCCATGCAATGCAAAAATAATAACCCTGGCCTACCTTATAAGGCAGGCATCCCCAAACTTCGGCCCTCCAGATGTTTTGGACTACAATTCCCATCTTCCCCGACCACTGGTCCTGTTAGCTAGGGATCATGGGAGTTGTAGGCCAAAACATCTGGAGGGCCGCAGTTTGGGGGTGCCTGTTATAAGGCTATTGAAAGGAAGTCCACATGTGTTTTAACCTGTCTTTATCTTATTGCTGACTTTTATTATTTTTAAAATGTTTTGAATGATTGTTTTTATTGATAATTTTATTGTTTCATTCTTTTTGTGAAGTGGTTTGAAGGGTGGGGCTTTTTCCCAATCTAGTGATATGTAGATTGTATTAAGGATGACTGCAAGACAGGCATCCTCCCTGTTTTACGCGCAATTGACTTTTGTGCATCCGCATAGATGTGCGGCACCGGGAAATAAGTAAATAATTCAATTCAAACCTGGAAATAGCAGGAGATAGGTGGGAAGTCCTTGCGGCTTGTGAGGAGACTCTCCCCGGAGCCTGAAGTTGACGACACTGAGCCAAAATTTTAGAAATACAGGTTTTAAAAGACTTTTTTTTAAAAAAAAAGGTTGCCCAAGAGCTCTTGCTGCTGCCACGTACCCCGCTCAACAGCTGTTGGGCGAGAAGCTGTATTGCTGCGGGTACAGAGGCAATGTTCCCTTTCTAGAGATCTGGAACTAAAGGTTCAGTATGGGTTGCTTTTTGTTATGTCGGGTTTGGAAGAGCTCTGACTTTTTGGTTGTAAAAGAAGAAGAAGAAATCACCCTCATTCCACACTCTGATGAGGCTCTCCACTTACACACATTTTGCTTATGCGCACAGGGGCCTGGAACATAACCCCCATGTCAATGGGGAGTCACCTGTAACGTGTACAAAAGGAAATAAGGAGAGTCTGCTGGATCAGGCCAATGCGCACCTAGTCCAGCATCTTGTTCTCCCAGCAACTGCCTGTGGGAAGCCAAGAAGGCGGAATCGAGCACAAGAGCCCTCGCTCCTGTGGTTTCTGGAGCTGGTATTGAGCAGCATTACTGCTTCAGTCCACGGAGGCAGAGCCATCTAGTAACCATCAATATCCGTCTCCTCCACAAATGTATACAATCCTCTTTGGCAGCCATCACTGCCTCCAATGGGAGCGAGTTCCATAGTTTAACCATGTGCTGCATGAAGATTTCCTTTCTTTTATCTGTCCCGAATCTTCTAACATTCAGCTTCAATGGATATCCACAAGTTCGAGTGTTCTAGTGCAACATTCTAAGAAGTCTTATTTACTCCTTTCCATCATCTCACCGCCATCAACCATGTGTTTGTATATAAGAATGAGTGTGTGTGTGTGTGTGTGTGTGTGTGTGTGAGAGAGAGAGAGAGAGAGAGAGAGAGAGAGAGAGAGAGAGAGAGAGAGAGAGAGAGAGAGAGAGAGAGATATGCAGGTGCCATTTTAGAATTACACTTCATGTGTCTGATGAAGTCAACTCTAATCCACAAAACGCATGCAAGACTCCTTGCTGATTTTGCTGCAGCAAATTTACGTGGCTACATCTCTGGGCGCAATATAAATTATTTTTACCAATGACAAGATACACCGTCTTACTAAGAGTTTCCACATACCAGTTTCTTCTCTTTGGGGCTGCTACTGTCTCCTCAATGCACTCAATGCAACCACATTAGTGGAAGCATGGTTGCTTAAAAGCATTGCTTCTTGCTGATCAATATTGCTAATGAGTTTTGTCTGGTGCCATTTAAAGCCTCCTGCTCTAGCCTGGGAATCAGGCTCTAGCCTGATCCAGCAGACATGGGTTGTGCCTCTACATGAACCCAGCTTGTTTGCTCCCTTATTTAGAGGCTTGTTTCCTCCCTTCTTTGGATGAATGGTGGGCATGTCATCCTTGCCAATGAGCATGCCAGTACCTGCAAAGACTCGCCTATGAAATGTTTTGAGCTTGCAACTCAGCATCTGTTGAAGAATTTATGATGATGTGGGTGTAGTTTTGATAAGAAAGATCCCTGAGCTGAGATGGGTGGGAGGCTCCCCCCCCCTGCCGAAGGAAGCACCCCAAGCCGACCAGTGCTTCATTTTTTACTGGTATTTGAAGAACTTGGACTTGGAGGGTAGGTCTGGCAAGGAGGAATGGAAGCATCAGGAACCCGTGCTTCTTGTGGTTGTGCTTCTTGTGGTTGGCATCTGGAATGATGAATGCAATCATCGTCTCAACAATCAGAGCCAGTTGTATCTCAATGCACGGAAAGCTATAATATCCACACAGTTATGCTCTCCCCTCCTGTCTGAAAAGATCCAAGGGTTTAGTGGTTATCTGACTTTTGTTTCTTCTGGAAGGAGGTCACTGGAGATTTACTGGCATTTTGTAATATCTGTATTTTATTTGCAAACACTGTATAGATGCTGAAAACAGATGGAGGCACAAAACTTACATCCTCCAACCTCCACTGCTTCTGCATCAAACCACCAGGGTGACAGGCAATACCTTTAAGATGCTTTCAGAGCCCTATCCTTAGCCCACCTCAAGTGCAGCCTGTGCATAATCCATTGGGATGACATCATCCCCAGCCAAGGAAAGTGGGGAGGGTAAGCCCAAATGGGGCTTTCCTTCCAGAACTATGGTTTATGACTAATTATTTAGTTCCCATCTACATATCTCCTGAATTTGCCTAGCAAAGAAAGATGCTAGGTCAGACCTGGCCAACCAGTTAGACAATATAGCAACCATAAAATTGTAGAGTTAGAAAGGACTTGTGATTTTCTAGTTCAGACCCTGAACTCATTATAGTTACTAATTACTGCTTTATTCCCAAAGGCTTTTGTTTTATGTGGTCCATAATGTTTTGTGTTTGGTTTATACTGCTGATTGTGTCTCTTTGTGCAGTTGCTTTGTACTGTAGAGGGTTTTGTGTTTTTTAAAATGAAGTTGTAATTTTAAATGTTGTAAATTGCACCAGGAATGCTGGATATTTAACTTTTAATAAATGACTAAAATAAATACAAGACACTACATTGAAGCACAGAAAAGGACTTACATCCTGCAGCATATTAAGGTGTGTCTGGCACCTTCATTGTACTGCTGGTGAATAATGAAAACATACCTCTTTGCCCTGGCTTTTGACACTAGAGAGGTATATTTTTAGGACCCACCTTATTTCTGTGCTTGTAAGTTGTTTTAAACTGTTTTCTTTTACTGTGGTAACCTGCCTTGGGACCTTAAAGGGCAGATTAATAAAAATAAGTAAATCACTCAGAGTCTTGCTGCTTTATTGCTGGGGTGGAGAACGCAGCACGTTTGGCCATATTGGGACTCTGAGTTTTGTCACTCTGCAAAGGATGGAAATAGTGGTGGGAGGAAGACATGACTGGCCAAGGCAGAAAAAAAGTGGAGAATAAAAACCAACACCACGTTCACTTAGAACTGTGGTGGCCAGGGTTGCCAAGGTCCCTTATAGGCAGAGTTGTGGCAGAACACCTGCTTGGCATGCAGAAGGTCCCATGTTCAATTCCCAGTGGCATCTCCAGTTAGAAGAATCAAGTAGAAAGTGATAGAAGAGAGCCTTTTACCTAGGCTGACAAATATTCCGACCTATAAGGCAGCTGCTTATGTCCCTATGTAGGCTTTTCTCCAGGATATAAGGACATAAGGAGAGTCCTGCAGGATTAGGCCAGTGGCCCATATCATCCACATCCTGTTCTCACCGTGGCCAAACAGATGCCTGTAGGAAACTTGCAAGCAGGACCTGAGCACAAGAGCCCTCTTCCCTCCCGTAGCTTCCAGCAACTGGTATTCAGAAGTATTACTGCTTCTGAACATGGAGCAGAGCATAGTCATTTGGGCTTGTAGCCTTCTCCTCCATTTATTTGTCCAATATTCTTTTGAAGCCATCCAGGTTGGTAGTCTTCACTCCTAAGGGCCTGAGTTCCATAGTTTAACAATGGCCAATATATCTAGCAGTGGATACAGGAGCTGTTTACAAGGGAATAGGTGTGGCTCTCCTTGAATAACACAAGACGCCTGTGATTGGTGAGGGAGCCAAAGTTGGCTGAGCAGATAGTCACCTCATTTGCCATCCAGTTTCCCCTGGCAGGCAAGGTGCAAAAGCTTGTTCTGGCAGTACCTAAGCTGATCTGCAAAAACAAAACAAGCATGCAGAGCTGTTGCCTAAAATCTGCACAAACCCAGGAAGGAAAACGTGGCACTTTACCACCCTATCGCCTCCATGAGTGATGGCCAAGCTGCTAGTTCTGGCCTTCACCCCATGAGTCTAGTCCTCATGCATTGCAGATAGTTGTGGCTGCCAAATCACACCCCACACTGCAGCTTTATGTAGCGGCCCCACTTGTATATGTCTGCAATGGTTCTATACCAGTTTAACTGTCGTGGCCACCTCCAAAGCATCATGGGAACTGTAGCTTGGTGGAAGTGTAGAAGATTCTGCTAGCCTTTGCCTCAACCTCAGAACTATGCTTTCTAGGCAAGGCAATTAAAACAGATCAAATCAGAGTATGTCCACAGTTTAGCTTGCTGACTAAAATCCTCAAACCTTTGGGTAAGCAAAGAAATAATCACGCATGTTTGGAAAGGAGCTGAGCCAGTTTATTTAGAATAAAAGAAGCATATCCTTTTGAGAGATTTACTGTTGCATTTATTGTCTCCAGCAATCGTTTAATCTCCAGTTTGTTTTTTGCCTGGGCTGAGTTGGAGGGAGATCAGAATCTTTTATTTTCTTAGCAGCCACTGCTGAACGTTCTGTCTACTATCCATTTGTTCATTCCTCATATGAAGGATCTCACTGAAAGGCAGCCATTGGGCCAAACTACGGTGTTTGATTTGGTTTGAGTTTTGCACTTTAGCACATTCCCCAAACATTTCATGAATGTTGTCTTTCCAGGGGCTTTGCTAAGGCGGAGATGAGTCTACATTTCCACCCATCTGGCACAGACCAGCTGTTTACTCCAACCTCCCAAACTGCCTATACAGAGTGAGTCATGACATTGGAAAATTAAATCGGGGAGAAACAATGGAACAGAGAACAATGTGACTGCTTCTCTGGAAAGGAAAATAAAACTCTGGCCATTGACACCTTCCCCCACTCACACACCACAGTCACTTTTCTGTGGATATTGGAGGCTTCTCCCTGTAACTCTCTGAGCCTGTGCAGGATCAGCCCTAAACTTGTTTAGTCGTTTAGTCGTGTCCGACTCTTCGTGACCCCATGGACCAGAGCACGCCAGGCACTCCTGTCTTGCACTGCCTCCCGCAGTTTGGTCAAACTCATGTTCGTAGCTTCGAGAACACTGTCCAACCATCTTGTCCTCTGTCGTCCCCTTCTCCTAGTGCCCTCAATCTTTCCCAACATCAGGGTCTTTTCCAAGGATTCTTCTCTTCTCATGAGGTGGCCAAAGTATTGGAGCCTCAGCTTCACGATCTGTCCTTCCAGGGAGCACTCAGGGCTGATTTCCTTAAGAATGGATAGGTTTGATCTTCTTGCAGTCCATGGGACTCTCAAGAGTCTCCTCCAGCACCATAATTCAAAAGCATCAATTCTTCGGCGATCAGCCTTCTTTATGGTCCAACTCTCACTTCCATACATCACTACTGGGAAAACCATAGCTTTAACTATACGGACCTTTGTCGGCAAGGTGATGTCTCTGCTTTTTAAGATGCTGTCTAGGTTTGTCATTGCTTTTCTCCCAAGAAGCAGGCGTCTTTTAATTTCGTGACTGCTGTCACCATCTGCAGTGATCAAGGAACCCAAGAAAGTAAAATCTCTCACTGCCTCCATTTCTTCCCCTTCTATTTGCCAGGAGGTGATGGGACCAGTGGCCATGATCTTGGTTTTTTTGATGTTGAGCTTCAGACCATATTTTGCGCTCTCCTCTTTCACCCTCATTAAAAGGTTCTTTAATTCCTCCTCGCTTTCTGCCATCAAGGTTGTGTCATCTGCATATCTGAGGTTGTTGATATTTCTTCCAGCAATCTTAATTCCGGCTTGGGATTCATCTAGTCCAGCCTTTCGCATGATGAATTCTGCATATAAGTTAAATAAGCAGGGAGACAATATACAACCTTGTCGTACTCCTTTCCCAATTTTGAACCAATCAGTTGTTCCATATCCAGTTCTAACTGTAGCTTCTTGTCCCACATAGAGATTTCTCAGGAGACAGATGAGGTGATCAGGCACTCCCATTTCTTTAAGAACTTGCCATAGTTTGCTGTGGTCGACACAGTCAAAGGCTTTTGCATAGTCAATGAAGCAGAAGTAGACGTTTTTCTGGAACTCTCTAGCTTTCTCCATAATCCAGCGCATGTTTGCTATTTGGTCTCTGGTTCCTCTGCCCTTTCGAAATCCAGCTTGCACTTCTGGGAGTTCTCGGTCCACATACTGCCTAAGCCTGCCTTGTAGAATTTTAAGCATAACCTTGCTAGCGTGTGAAATGAGCGCAATTGTGCGGTAGTTGCAGCATTCTTTGGCACTGCCCTTCTTTGGAATTGGGATGTAGACTGATCTTCTCCAATCCTCTGGCCATTGCTGAGTTTTCCAAACTTGCTGGCATATTGGGTGTAGCACCTTAACAGCATCATCTTTTAAAATTTTAAACAGTTCAGCTGGAATATCATCACTTCCACTGGCCTTGTTATTAGCAATGCTTTCTAAGGCCCATTTGACTTCACTCTCCAAGATGTCTGGCTCAAGGTCAGCAACCACACTACCTGAGGTGTACGAGACCTCCATATCTTTCTGGTATAATTCCTCTGTGTATTCTTGCCACCTCTTCTTGATGTCTTCTGCTTCTGTTAGGTCCTTACCACTTTTGTCCTTGATTATGGTAATCTTTGTACGAAATGTTCCTTTCATATCTCCAATTTTCTTGAACAGATCTCTGGTTTTCCCCATTCTATTGTTTTCCTCTATTTCTTTGCATTGCTCATTTAAGAAGACCCTCTTGTCTCTCCTTGCTGTTTTTTGGAAATCTGCATTCAGTTTCCTGTATCTTTCCCTATCTCCCTTGCATTTTGCTTGCCTCCTCTCCTCCGCTATTTGTAAGGCCTCGTTGGACAGCCATTTTGCTTTCTTGCATTTCCTTTTCCTTGGGATGGTTTTCATTGCTGCCTCCTGTATAATGTTACGAGCCTCCATCCATAGTTCTTCAGGCACTCTGTCCACCAAATCTAAATCCTTAAACCTGTTCCTCACTTCCACTGTGTATTCATAAGGGATTTGATTCAGATTGTATCTTACTGGCCCAGTGGTTTTTCCTACTTTCTTCAGTTTAAGCTGGAATTTTGCTATAAGAAGCTGATGATCTGAGTTACAGTCAGCTCCAGGTCTTGTTTTTGCTGACTGTATAGAGCTTCTCCATCTTTGGCTGCAGAGAATATAATCAATCTGATTTCGATGCTGTCCATTTGGTGATATCCATGTGTAGAGTCGTCTCTTGTGTTGTTGGAATAGAGTGTTTGTGATGACCAGCTTGTTCTCTTGACAGAACTCTATTAGCCTTTGCCCTGCTTCATTTTGAACTCCAAGGCCAAACTTGCCAGTTGTTCCTTTTATCTCTTGATTCCCTACTTTAGCATTCCAGTCCCCTGTAATGAGAAGAACATCCTTCTTTGGTGTCATTTCTAGAAGGTGTTGTAGGTCTTCATAGAATTGGTCAATTTCACTTTCTTCAGCACCGGTAGTTGGTGCATAAACTTGGATTACTGTGATGTTAAAAGGTCTGCCTTGGATTCGTATCGAGATCATTCTGTCATTTTTGAGATTGCATCCCATTACAGCTTTTGCCACTCTTTTGTTGACTATGAGGGCCACTCCATTTCTGCTACAGGATTCTTGCCCACAGTAGTAGATATGATAGTCATCCGAACTGAATTCGCCCATTCCCTTCCATTTTAGTTCACTGATGCCCAGGATGTCGATATTTATTCTTGTCATCTCATTTTTGACCACATCCAGCTTACCTCCACTCATGGTTCTTACATTCCAGGTTCCTATGCAATATTTTTCTTTACAGCATCGGACTTTCCTTTCGCTTCCAGGCATATCCGCAACTGAGCGTCCTTTCGGCTTTGGCCCAGCCGCTTCATCAGCTCTGAATCTACTTGTACTTGTCCTCCGCTCTTCCTCAGTAGCATGTTGGACGCCTTCCGACCTGAGGGGCTCATCTTCCAGCGTCATAACTTTTATATGCCTGTTGTCTTTGTCCATGGAGTTTTCTTGGCAGGGTTACTGGAGTGGCTTGCCAGTTCCTTCTCCAGGTGGATCACGTTTAGTCAAAACTCTCCACTATGACCTGTCCATCTTGGGTGGCCCTGCATGGCATAGCTCATAGCTTCTCTGAGTTATTCAAGCCCCTTCGCCACGACAAGGCATTGATCCATGAAGGGGCAGCCCTAAACTAGCCGCCTCCAACCAATCACCCTCCAGGTCCCATCAGCCCCACCCAGCATGGCCAATGGGCAGGGAAAGTTGCCGCCCAGTGTTTTGCAGTGTGAGGAGATCACTATTTGGTGGGCAATCTAAAAAATTCCTTCAGTAGCACCTTAAAGACCAACTAAGTTTATATTTTGGTATGAGCTTTGGTGTGCATGCACACTTCTTCAGATACACTAGAAACAGAAGTGTCAGACCCTATATATATACAGAGGGTGGTGGGGGTGGGTGGGAATGGGTGATGGGCTGATGGGAGTGGTAAACCTGTAGATGGCAGTTAAGGGCTGCTGATGGCTGCAATTAGTCCTGGGGGGGGGGGAGCAAGGGCTGAGGTGCACCACATTCAGCCACATGAAATGGAAGTCCATCAACCTCACCAAGAAACTTGCACAGGTACAAACTGATTCTTATCTCATTATGCATGATCAAGCTTTCTTTAGCACCTCAGCCCTTGCTTCCCCCCTCCCCCGACTAATTGCAGCCATCAGCAGCCGTTAACAGCCATCTACAGGTTTACCACTCCCATCAGCCCATCACCCATTCCCACCCACCCCCACCACCCTCTGTGTATATATATAGGGTCTGACACTTCTGTTTCTAGTGTATCTGAAGAAGTGTGCATGCACACGAAAGCTCATACCAAAATATAAACTTAGTTGGTCTTTAAGGTGCTACTGAAGGAATTTTTTTATTTTGCTTCGACTCAGACCAACACAGCTACCTACCTGTAACTAGAACTATGGTGGGCAATCTGTCTTTCTGGAAAAAATGTCCACCATTATTGATCTCCTTATTGAAGAATTTTGGATAAGCTTCCTTGGAAACCACTCTGTTGTAGTATTCTAGTTTTCCATACCATAGTTTCTTCCCTGTTTCTCCTCTTATGTTCATTAGATGGGAAGAGGCAACCCACAACGTTTTGCATAGCATCTGCAGGATGGCTTCTAACACGAGTGTCATTCGTCTTTGGGACTCCATTGCATTTGTTATTTATACATTTGAGGACTGCTTTTTCCTGCCCATCAGTTGTGATCATCTTCCATGCTGGTGGGAACTGCAATCCAAAATGTCCAGAGGGCACCACGTTGGGAAGGCTGCCCTAGACCAACAAAGAGTGTCCAAAGTGATGTGTGTTTCCATGGCCCAACTTTCAAAATCATAGATTCCACACTCATATATATGCTGCCCTGAAATCCATTTTCGAAGAAGGTGAGGTGCAGTTTATAAATTCTTTGAATCAGCAAATAAATTTCACCTTCATCCAAAAATATGAAAGATGTATATATAATGAATGAAAGATGAAAGTACCCAGCCATCTGAAAATATATGCCTGTGCAAAATAAAAAGATGTTAAGCTGGTGCTGAGAAAAAGACAATGTCAGTGCCCGTGGTTCTTCTCGGGGGTGGGGGGTGGGGGCATTCCACAGTTAGGGGGCCAAAACAGAAGAGGTTCTCTCTTGTGCAAATGAAATTTGCACTTCTCTAACAGATGCAACATGAAGAAAGACTTCCTTTGGTGATCTTTATTTAATACATATGTTGTCCATTTCACAACTTTAATGTATTGTTTGCATGCACAATTTCGCTCTGTCACACAAGGAGATCAATTTCCCTCACACATTGAACTGATCCCAATTTCTCTCAGGCACACTGTTTGATGAATGGGAACCAATACGGTACATTTCCTGTGAATGAAGCACAATAAATGTTGGCTCAGTGCTGGCCATGCAGGTGAGTGTTACCAACTTTACATGTGAACAAACTGCTGTTTTCAGCTGAATGGCTAGCAGATGACAGGGACCTGCCAAACCCAGCATCTCAGATGATTTACCTGTTCCTAAATTTGTTCCTGACTCTGGGAAGTGTAAGCTGGAGTTATGGCTGTGCTTCAGGAGCTGCTAACACCTATCGCAAGCACCAAATCAAGGTGCTGGGAGGGCCTTCAGCATTGGAACTCCTTCCATAGAATTTCTGCCAGATTCTTATCTCTGCTTTGTTAATGAGATCAGTTTAAACTAAAATTAAGGGGTGGGTCAATTTAAGCTCCCAAGTATTACTACTTGAAAAAGAATTTTAAATCCAAATGCAAACAGCCTGTCACATCTCATACATGCCTACTCAAAAGTAAGAGCTGCAGTGGCACTTACCCCCCCAGTCAGATAGGTTTGTAGATTGTGTTGTTGTTGTTTAGTCGTTTAGTCGTGTCCGACTCTTTGTGACCCCATGGACCAGAGCACGCCAGGCACTCCTATCTTGCACTGCCTCCCGCAGTTTGGTCAAACTCATGTTGGTAGCTTCGAGAACACTGTCCAACCATCTTGTCCTCTGTCGTCCGCTTCTCCTTGTGCCCTCAATCTTTCCCAACATCAGGGTCTTTCCCAAGGATTCTTCTCTTCTCATGAGGTGGCCAAAGTATTGGAGCCTCAGCTTCACGATCTGTCCTTCCAGGGAGCATTGTAGATTGTAGCCATAGCTAATTTACTATCTGGATTTTAACTGATAATTAAGTAATTAACGGATTAAGAATGCAAGAATCCATGGCACTGCTGGATCAGGCCAATGGTGTACGTAATCCAGCAACCTTTTCTCACAGGGGCCAACCAGACACCTGTGGGAAGTTGGAAAGGGTGACCTGAGCTCAAGAGCCCTGTTCTCCCCTCCTGCAGTTTCCAGCAGATGCGGTATTTGGCAGTAGGCTTTGGAATATGGAGTTGTCTGGTGTGTTCGAGGACTGGTTGTGGCCATCATCCAACCCTCCTCTTATAGGGGTACACCCTTAAGGGATCCGGCGGTCGTGGATCCCGTCCTACGCCCTGCTGGTGGCTAGGGCCATGGCACGACCCCGGTGGCACCAGGGGGAGCTTTCAGTTGTATTTGCATCAACAGGCTCTTTCCTTGGGGTGTTAACCTGATATGACCCCCCCCCCCGCCGAGCGGGGTGGAGTCACGCTTGCTAGCGAGTCCAATGCCTAAGCCAATACCTCTCACTTGCTTTAACCAATAAAGTTGTGGCCTTATTCTACCCATTAACCCTTATACCATGTGTCACTGTGTCTTTATTTCTTGCAGGGGGTGGGGTGGGTCCTCGAACCGCAAGAAGAGCTTTTCAAAATCATTAAGTCCTTAGTCTGCTGAAATTGTTGATTTCTAATCTTGCCTCCTGACGTCTGTGCATTTTGTCAAGTTTTTAAATGGTAAAACAAACAAACAAAAGCAAGTGTAAAGTTGGGTTTCCAAGTGCGGCTGACTCTGAAAACAGTTGAAGACGGCTGATTTTGTGGTCCTCACACAGTCAGAAAATAACCTGGTTCCTTTTTGTTTTTTGAATTGCATCAGGAAATAAGCTTGCCCTACGCTCCGGATGCTGGGTGAGTGTATATCCTGCAACTGTTTCATTGTCTTTGTTGACACACGTTTCATTCATGTAGTCAGCACTGAGTGGCTGGAAAGGTGTGCTATTTATCTCTCTTTGGTGGGTGTTCCTAGGCAACCTCTAATGCTAATAGCATAGTAGCTTGCATCAAATGTGGAGTTTATTTCTCTTTGCTAGGTGGCGCCCAGAATTTTGGCTACATGCTCATGGCTTACCAAAGACGTGAATGCTGCCTTTTCTGTGTTGGCCCCCAGATTTTAAGTACCATAGTTGTTTTCAACTGTTTTTTACATTTTATAGTAATTTCTTCAAAGACCGCTTTGAGCTGTTTTACAACCAAGCAGGGTATAAATTTTATGAAAGAAAGAAAGAAAGAAAGAAAGAAAGAAAGAAAGAAAGAAAGAAAGAAAGAAAGAAAGAAAGAAAGAAAGACACTGAAAGGTAACACTGTCTAGTGCAGGGTTTCCCAAACTTTGGTCTCCAGCTCTTGTTGGACTACAACTCCCAGCACCCCTAGTTAGCAGGACCACTGGTCAGGGATGATGGGAATTGTAGTCCAACAAGAGCCCGCGACCCAAGTTTGGGAAACCCTGGTCTAGTGTAACACAAATGGGCAGGAGGAAGGGAGCTCTCAGCTGGAGCACAGGTAGCTCTAGATATTGATTCGATGTAATGGGAACAATGTGGGTGTAGTTGAAAAAGTTTCCAGGGTGTATTTCATTTCCAGGCTCCATGGAATAATTTACACCCCTTTGAGTACCTTCTGATGCAGCAAGGTGGTGTTTAGAGGTCTTTTTTTAGATGCTTACAGAAACACGCACAGCTTGTCCAGGCTAGCGAACCCAGAGAGCTGCCTCCTGTTGCATCAGACCATTGAGCCATCTAGCTAAGTTACACTCTTCATCAACTGCCAGCAGTGCTCCAGGATCTCAGGAGGATGACTTCCCCCCCCACCTTGTCTGGAGGTGCCAGGGACCTTCTGCATGAAAAGGTGGTGCTCTGCCACTGAGCTGTAGCTCTGGTGGTTGGCTCAGCCAATGGTTCTGCTGCTCAGGCATCTTAAGACACAAGTAGATGCTATTAGTGGCAAGAGAACACATTGAGCTGCAGTTTATCACTTCAATGGCTGTGAGTTAATCAGAGAAGTAATGGACTCTTGCTCCACACAGACAATGCATAAATGGAATTAATTTGCTTACTAAAGAATAAAGTAGCAGTGTCATTTAACACCATTGCGATATTGCTGTGATGTGCTCTATGTTGGCTGCCCTTTTAGTAGCTTTGCCATATTTCAAACAGTTATTGAGTTGTTTTTAGTTTTGCCAAAAGTTGTTGAGCTTTTTTTTGGCAAATTCACACAAAAAAAGTTTCTGAGCTATCTTTAAGGAAAATTGCCGACATGGGTTGCCATATGTCCGAATTTTCCAGGGCATTTTTAAAAAGCGATTTCCGTCCAGACATCAATTAAAAATCACATTTCTAATTACAATGTTTAATAATAAACCACTCTTCCATGCTAAACGCTCAAAGGGATGTGCAAGATCAAAAGAAATCACAACCCCAAAGCAATAAGCATCACCATAGAACACTTAAAATATCAGCAAAGCACACGATAAATCAGATCCGAAATCCATTTACGCCAGCCTGGTCTCTCCAGATGCTTTAGGCCACAACTCACATCAGCCCCAGGCACCTGCTGAGAGTTATAGTCCAAAATCTCTATAGGGCTGCAGGCTGGCCAAGGCTGGTTTACACCAAGCTAGGGGATAGGGGTGGGAAACTGCTGCAACTGAATCATCCTAAACTTTGACAGAAGTAACTTCAAACCTCCGGTAGGCTGGTAACGGCAACTGAAATGGACAGTCTGATTTTTGGCTGTGTTGTTGCCACACTCTCCCCTTAGGATATGTTTATCTGTACAAAAGTGCAGCAGTTGTGTAACCACTATAAATGGGAGTCATGAGTGATACCAGTAATATTCCAGAGCGCTTACGTAACTCCTGCTTATGTGTCTATGAATGATAATTCTCGGACTGTGTATCACAGTTAATTATACATTCCAATTGCTCGTCTTTATCTGGGACAGCCCTAAAGTTCTGAAGGCTCCTCTTCCAATGTCCCTCCTTATGGTTTTGGGGTGGGGTTTTTTTTTGGGGGGGGTAGGGTGGGGTGTTAAAAAAGATGTTTGGGTGAATGGCCAGAGGTGCCATTCTACGAATCTCAGCTCTGTTTTGGGGACTCATTAACAAGGATGGGGAACCTGTGGCTCTCCAAATGTTATTGGATTCCAACTCTTGCCAGCCTCAGCCACCATGACCAGGAAAAGCCCCGGGAAGGCTCCCCATCTCTGTCCTGCAGAGTTAATGTAGGGTAGCAAGAGGCAGCACCTGGCCTCCAGCAGGGCACCACTGGCCAGGTCACATTCTCCAGTTGATTAAGTTTCATCTTGAACTGTTGATAGTATATCATATGCCATTCTGCACACCAGGGGAGGCCAGGCTTTTCTTGCTTATGGGGCATTTATGTGGGGCTTAACCTTGTTCCACAGCACAGTAGTGGGCTCCCCCATCTTTTAGCTGAACTACCACTTTGTTTTCCACCATGCACTGAATTGTGTCATTCCAGTGCATGAATGTTGGCATCTGTTTGTCTCGGAAGACAATGGTGGAGTGCACCTTTGGGGGGTCAAACTGTTGGAGAGTAACAGCACCTGCTGTGGCGAAAGAGGCTGATACAGGAGAGACATGTTTTGTTGCATCTGGGGCAGATGCAGATGTCAGCTTGTGCTGCTGCAGATCCACCATGGCGTTTCTTCTCCCTCTGCCTCTCCTAGTGGTCATTCCCCCTCTGGTCACTGCCATAAATGCACAACCTGTCTCCGGGTGCTGCAACCATCTGGCATGGCATGGTTGATGTTGCCAGCCTTCAGCCGTGTTTGCAGACATCTTTGAAATGCAGAGTTGGTCTGGCAATGGGCCTGGTTCCCCGTAGAGCAAGTCCTTGGATGTGCATGACAAGAAAAAGAAAATGGTGGCCACAACCAGATGTTGGCATGCAGGACTCAATGATTTGGGAGTGGAAGAGGCTACGGGCAGGCAAGAAGCAGTGTACTGAACATTGCCAAAAACAAAGAGGCTGACAGCTGCCTGAGAAAGCTGTATGCTGAGGCCAGGCCAATTGATACAGTTACCTCCAACTCCCAGCAAACCCATCCAGCATGGCTAGGGAGATTATGGGAGTTGCAGCCCAGCAACATCTCATAGAATCATAGAATCATAGAGTTGGAAGAGACCACAAGGGCCATCCAATCCAACCTCCTGCCGAGCAGGAAACACCATCAAAGCATTCCTGACATACAGCCGTCAAGCCTCCACTTAAAGACCTCCAAAGAAGGAGACTCCACCACACTCCTTGGCAGCAAATTCCACTGCCGAACAGCTCTTACTGTCAGGAAGTTCTTCCTAATGTTTACATGGAATCTTCTTTCTTGTAGTTTGAATCCATTGCTCCGTGTCTGGAGCAACAGAAAACAACCTTTCCCCCTCCTCTACATGACATCCTTTTATATATTTGAACATGGCTATCATATCACCCCTTAATCTTCTCTTCTCCAGGCTAAACATGCCCAGATCCCTAAGCCGTTCCTCATAAGACATCCTTACCAGGCCTCTGACCATTTCGGTTGCCATCTTCTGGACACGTTCCAGCTTGTCAATATCCTTCTTGAACTGTAGTGCCCAGAACTGGACACAGTACTCCAGGTGAGGTCTGACCAGAGCAGAATGCAGTGGTACTATTACTTCCCTTGATCTAGATGCTATACTCCTATTGATGCAGCCTAGAATTGCATTGGCTTTTTTAGCTACTGCATCACACTGTTGACTCATGTCAAGTTTGTGGTCTACCAAGACTCCTAGATCCTTTTCACATGTACTGCTCTCAAGCCAGGTGTCACCCATCCTGTATTTGTGCCTTTCATTTTTTTTTGCCCAAGTGTAGTACTTTACATTTCTCTCTGTTAAAATTCATCTTGTTTGCTTTGGCCCAGTTGTCTAATCTGTTAAGGTCATTTTGAAGTGTGAGCCTGTCCTCTGGGGTATTAGCCACCCCTCCCAATCTGCAAAGGCACTGGTCCTCCATCCTGTAGGAGGCCAGTCTTTGCCAACCTAGTGCTTTACAGCTGTTTTAGATTACAACTCCCATCAGTCCTAGCCAGCAGAGTCCTGTTCCCATCAGTCCCTGAACCACCCAGTTGCACAGTCTGGGAGTGATGGGGATTTTAGTCCCATACAGCAGGCAGGCACCAGGTTGATGAAAGCTTCAACAGGTAGAACTGAGTCTTTAGTGATATGTCCATTAGTGGACATTTAAGGAGCCTGGAAGTAATGTAAAAATTGAGTGTGGCAAGTATTCTCTTGCCCTGTTTCCTTCCCTTGTTCTAGAGAGAGATGAATATGCTTCAGACTAGGCCAGGGTGGATAAAAATCAATGATTTTTTAAAAAAAATCAAAAAAATCGGATTTTTTTGATTTAAATCGATTTTTTTGATTTAAATTGATTTTTTAAAAATAAAATGCTTTTTGAGGAAAATATATTACCATCCAAAGGTTATTCCATCATGAAATAAAGATTAGTTTTTTAATTATGTAGAATAAGGTTGTATATGTTTAATTTTTTGGGTAAATAAATTCCATTAATCCATTCACAATGTCATGCTCTTCCAGAGGTTTTTGTAAGATTATTGGGCAGTTTCTCTGCCTACAAGATGATATCACAGATGCTTGGTTTACTTTAGCAGTTCTCAAAACTGAATTTGACTCAACAGAGATCACATGCCTCTTCTTCACAGCAAAAATGTTATAACATGAACAGAGTTGAGAGAAAAGACCTTAATCCTATTGTTCTACAAACCTATGAATACAGAAACAACCCCTTCAGTGCTAAGTTTCAAGAAGTTCAGTGAATAGAACAGAAACAATATTTTTCTGATTGTTTGGAGTGGACAGTATTTAAGTTTTTCATGTGTAGGCTGGGCTGACAGTCTAAATTTCTTAAAATATATATATATTGTTTTTGTTTAGCCAAATTAGTTAACAAGCATGGATGTTTGTTTAAGCAAATAACATATGCTGTAATGTTATTGTTTCAGTTGAATAAATCTATTTAAATTGTTATTATTAAGGTAATGATTATTTTTCTCCTTCCTAAGTACAACAGTAAAGTTGTCCAAATATGAATGATTAACCTATTAAACTGGGGATAAAAAACTAATATGAAAAGTTGTTATTCTAAAAATCTTCATCTACTTGCATATTAAAGTTATACCAGCAAGAATTGGTGGAGTCTCCTTCTTTGGAGGTCTTTAAGCAGAGGCTTGACAGGCATATGTCAAGAATGCTCTGATGGTGTTTCCTGCTTGGCAGGGGGTTGGACTGGATGGCCCTTGTGATCTCTTCCAACTCTATGATTCTATGATTCTATGAATTAGTCTTTATGTAGAAAACTATGATTTAAATCAAGCCTTACTGACTAGTGATTTAAATCGTGATTTAAATCGTGATTTAAATCAGTTTGATTTAAATCAAATCCACCCTGGACTAGGCCTTGATCACGTTTGCATTTACACCCCAGAAGCACACTCAACTATGAAAATAAAACATTTGCAAGCAGTTTTTCCTCCCTCATGGGCGATGATGCTACTTTACAAAGGATTATGGAAAGCAAACAAAATTTTCCGGGGCATGCTGAGTGCTGGAATGCAAGTGTGTGTGTGTGTGTGTGTGTGTGTGTGTGTGTGTGTGTGTACATGGAAGTCCAACAGCAAAGAAATCCTTCATGCCAAGGATTAGTTTGCTAGGTGGAGCACCTAACAAGATCTGCTCTGTCTGCTGGATAAAGAGCTGCCTCACATTTCCTGATGTTGTACTTCTGGCACCTGATTCATGATGCAGACAGCCCAGGCCTTTTCACCTAAAGCTCTTCATTTTGCAAACTTCCTTCCTTTCTGTCTCTTAACAAATTTCATACCCACCAATATTCCTCAGATAAAATAGGGACATTTTCTTCTGAGGAATGTTGGAGGGTCTGCTGGCCCTTTGCCGTCTGCAGTTTCTCCCATCCCCAGGAGTTCTCACTCACCCCAACTGACCCTCCTCTATCCCCCATTTTTTGTCCCACCCCCTTGGAGCATTTCCTACCAGAAGAAGGGTGAATGCTGTCACCATTACATCAATGGGACACAGCACACGCTGTCGTGAGAAAAGCCCTTAATTCCGATTTTATTTTATTCTTTGGTGAATTTACAAAGAGAATAACACAAACCAATAAATATTTTTAGAAGGGGACAAGATTGGACGTGGATTTTTTGATTTTTGTTTTAAATGAAGACTCCTTGAGCTCCACTCCCCCTTTCCTCCCACCCAGGGTGGCCCTGCCCTCTGCCTGCATCTCAAGGCTGGTACGTCACACGGGGCTGGGCCTCTGGGGTGGCGGCCTCTCTTCCTCCTTGCCCACTCTCCAGCAGTCATTACAAGCTGCCCAAGAGAGGAGGCCAACAGCAGCGGCCATGGAGAGGCCATAGCTTGCTCTTTCGCAGCAGCCACTGCCGCTGCTGCTCAGAGCAAGCACCAGCTTATCTTCTTCTCTGAGCTCAGCGGAGGTGAGGGAAATTGGGACATTCCAGGATCAAATCGGAAGTCGGAATGGCTTCTGTAATTCTGAGACTATCCCTGGAAAATAGGGACACTGGAAGGGTATGAGACCAGTTCGTTGCACTGGTTCTGAAATATGTTTACTTGCACAGAGCTGGTTCCAAGGGTGTGGTTTGACCTTACCTGTATTTGCATACAGGGACCCAGGTGGCGCTGTGGGTTAAACCACAGAGTCTAGGGCTTGCCGATCAGAAGGTCGGTGGTTCGAATCCCTGCAATGGGGTAAGCTCCCGTTGCTCGGTCCCAGCTCATGCCCACCTAGCAGTTTGAAAGCACATCAGTAGATAAATAGGGACTGCTCTGGTGGGAAGGTAAACAGCGTTTCCGTGCGCTGCTCTGGTTCGCCAGAAGCCCCTTTACCTTTACCATCCCCAGAACACAAGATGCAAGTCCACTTTATATGAAAACCATTTCACATCCCACACAGATACTGACAGAGCCCACTAAGCAAAATATGGGGGTCACAGTACAGGGTTGGTGGCTGCAGGTCATGGCAGCCACCCCTGGGCAGTTCAACAGCACTTCCTTGACTGTTAACCTCAGATTAATTTGCGGGCAACTTTCCAAGTTCTCTCACTCCAGCCACAAAAATGTTCCTCATTAGTCATCTCTTGGCTCTGCTTTGTCCTTTGCTAAGCACATCTAGAAACAGTTCTCACTCTGCTTTAAAAAAAATCATTTAGAAAAGGGCACTGAAAAGAAGAAGAATGCATGTTGTTGTTTTCTCTTGCTGTGCACATCTGCTCAGAAGGAAGAAGGAAGCATTCTGTGGCACTTGCTCTCAGGTAAGTGTGTACAGGGTCACACCCTTCCAAGTCCAATGTAAATGTGCAGAGGACTGAAGCCCTTAAAATGCAACAAATCAGTGTGCTTGGTTTTACACTTTCCCCAACAAACCTATACAACTGAGTGCCGCCATTTTACTTACTGGTGCAGATGCACTGGTAGGTATGTAAATGGTTCAGCACACAGGCTCATGACACACATTTGCATAGAATTAACATGTGCTAATTTATATGCATTGGACAGGACTCTAAAGCAGTAAGACTCCTCTGGAGAGGATGAAGAGGGCTAACTTCAGAGTCAATCAGTCATTTTATTTGTATGCCTCTGTTCCAAAGTTAAAACCAGGGGTCAGCAAACTTTTTCAGCAGGGGGCCGGTCCACTGTCCCTTAGACCTTGTGGGGGGCCGGACTATATTTTGGAAAAAAATATGAACGAATTCCTATGCCCCACAAATAACCCAGAGATGCATTTTAAATAAAAGGACACATTCCACTCATGTAAAAACATGCTGATTCCCAGACCGTCCGCGGGCCGGATTTAGAAGACGATTGGGCTGCATCTGGCCCCCGGGCCTTAGTTTGGGAACCCCTGGTTAAAACCATGCTCAAGGCAGTTTACAACATACAGCAAATTCCATAACTACAAATATAACAAAAGTAGTAATAAACATCAAAAAGTACACAACCAAACCGAACAATTTCCACCTAAATCATAAGCTCCAAACTAAAGGTACAAAAAATTAACACCAACAACCCCACGAGCAACGACGACCCTTAAAAATGCTCCAGCCCAAGTTTAGCAGTATGTAGAAGGATCGGTGCCAGCTTGGAAATGGAAGAAACTTGCACTTTGGCAGGGTTATGTGGACTCTGGTTATTGCAGAGAAGATACAAATCATGTGTTTCTAAGAGCAATGAAGACCTGGAGCAGTTCTATGCTGTTTGGTGGGTTTTGTTTCCTACGCTCCAGATTTAGAGAAACAAATTTTTATCCCCCCCCCCCATCACAAAACCTGGCTAATTCAAGGCGTGTTTCGCTGCCTTTATTTTCCTACATTTCCTTTACTTATTTGGAAAATACAACCTTTGTACCTCTCTTTTTGTAACTTTGAGGTTTATTTTGTTTGTTTGTGATTTTAACAGCAGCAAAGAGCATCTGTGACTAAATTTTGGAAACTGTTTGATTTAAACATTATTAACAACCTAAAAGTGCAGCATTTTTTATTATTCTCAGGTCTGGCAAATGGCTGGGGTGGGAATCCCATAAAATAAAAGCTGCTAGAGGACGCAGTACAAGAGACGGATCATTTTTTGCAATATGGTGTGATTTTATTTAATTGACAAATAAAGTCCATCATGGCCAGGTGGCTTCTCCTACCTGTACCAAGGTGTGGATCTTGAGAGATTTTACTCTGGTGGGTTTATGCTTCTTTTAATTTGTTGGAATTGTCAATAGTATATGTGGAAACAGAGCTCTTAGCCTTTCTTTCTGCTTTTTTTGCAGGTAAATTGGTGAGTTTGAGGCAATAATTGCTTGCACAGCAAACATTGTAACCATCTTCATTTCCTTGCTGGAAGTTGCGATTTATTCACCTCTTGAGTGTAAAAAAAACAACAGCAAGTGCTTTGCAAAAAAAAGATAAAATTACCAACTATAATTTAAAACATTCAAAACATCAACATCAACAGTAATCAGAAGACAGATTAAAGCACGCATCAGGATTATATCTGGGTGGGTTCTGAGAGATTTCACTTGGGGTGTCCTTCCTTTGCTATAATTTAAAAATCAATTTAAAATGTTGCACTTTGGAGTTAAGAATGTAAAAAAAATACAATTTTTTTTCTAAAAAAACACTGAAACATTTATGGGGCGGAGGGAAGCTGTTTCAAAGCAGTCTGCAGGACCGTGGTTGGGGGGGGGGCTCCGGGCCCGCCCTCCAAGCTTCCCTTCCAGAGGCGAGGCTGAGTCAGGGGCGGGGCCGGGCTCGGTTGGCGCGGGAGGGCGGCGCCTGCCCGCGGCCGGAGACGAGCGGGGACCCGCGGCTGCTACAAAAACCCCACCCCGGACGCCTCTCGCTCGTGCTCAGCCGGACTCGGAGTCTGCCGCCGCCTGCTCGGTAAGTCTCCGGGGGCGCTGGATCCGGAGCGGCTCCGCCTGCCACACGGCGTTCCCCGTAATCTGGATTGACTCCGAAGTGAGGCAGCGGGAGAATTGCACTGCCTTGGTGCGCTTACATGAGAAGTATGTCCATAGCTGTCAAGTTTTCCCTTTTCTCGCGAGGAAGCCTATTCAGAATAAGGGAATTTCCCTTAAACAAAGGGAGAACTTGACAGCTATGAGTAAGTCCCGTTGAGTTCAGTGGGACTTACTCTCGCGTAAGCGCGCCCGACTCAGCGTCTCCTTTATTGGGGTGTGCGCGCGTGTGTCTGGTGGCTTTGCCCTGCAAAGGAACTCGGGGAGGATTGGGGCCGCCGTCCCTTCTGCACTTACCTGGGAGTAAGCCCAATTGGAACCGGCGGGGCTGACTTCGGAGGAGGGGTGCGACGGCTGGGACTGGGAGTGGCCCTCGGTGCGCTTCGGAGAAAGTCTCCATAGGATCGGGCGTTTAGGCTGACGCCCTACCAATCCTGACTTGTAGGGATGCCATGCGTCCTGGTTTTTCCGGACTTTAACGGGATTTCAAAGGCATAATTGACGTCCGGAGGGAATTCCCGAAAGGTGGCGCTTCTTTGGCCTGGATGTTAGGCAAGGCAATCGCCTTCCTGAAGAAAGCTCAAGAACTTTCCAGGTGCCCTGGTTTTCACTTTTTGAAATATGGTAACCCTATAACTTGGGAGTAAACCCAGAGTCGCATGTGTGTGAAGTGTGCAGGGACACCCAACTGTCAAAGCAGAAATGCAAAATGGAAAAGGTTTCTCCGCTGTTCAGAGTGGCAACAAGCTCCTTAAAAATAGTATATTCTAATCTAGAAAAGGGGGGGGAATCATTCTGCTGGGGTGAAGTGCAGGCTAGCAGAATGTGAGAAACATTTTCTAGTGTTGTCTTTCTGCTTACTAATCTCTTGCAATACATTTAATTTTAATTTTTGCTAATTCACATACCTGGCTGCATTCTCAGCCCTTTTCTGCATCCTTGCTCCCCAGGTCTTGGATGCCC
Source organism: Zootoca vivipara (assembly GCF_963506605.1). Classification (NCBI taxonomy): domain Eukaryota; kingdom Metazoa; phylum Chordata; class Lepidosauria; order Squamata; family Lacertidae; genus Zootoca; species Zootoca vivipara. The sequence continues at coordinate 4,405,030 of NC_083289.1, read as the reverse complement.
AGCACCTGGCCTGTTGACTCCCCCAAGCAGAGTTGAGTCCTGTGTGTGAGTCTCTGCTTCTGTCCCTTCTTGGTGCTTTAGAATCCCAGAATGGTTGAGGTGGAAGGGACCCTGAAGGTCATCTAGTCCATCTCCCTGCGGTGCAGGAATTAAGTTTTGCCCAAGGGGAGGCTCTGGCAAAGAGTCTTTTGCTCTAGCTGGTGAGGCAGCATCCAAAGACGCCCAGGAGACATGATTTGCAAAATGGATAGCTTGGGGACCTTTGGAATGAGGGGCCGTTTGAAAATACTATTAATAATAAAGCTTCTGAGTGGTTAGGCCAGGCTTTAAGGCTTCTGTGTGAGCTGTAGCCTTGCATGCTTTGGGGACAGCTGAGAGAGAGCCACCTTCTTTTCTGGGTTGTCCTGCTGCAATAACAGTCGGTGTCCCAGAGAGAGCATTGCAGTGTCTTCATTTATTCACCACTCCTCTTTTTGGCCCTCCAACTCTAGGAGGCTAGGATCGAGTATCCAGGCTTGAGAGCTTTCCTTTAAAAGTTTCTGCCTTGTGTGTGAGCACAACCCCCCCCCCCCCCGCATGAGTGGTTTCCTTTCCCCAAGGCCCCTTTGTGCCCTCTCTGCCAGTGGTTCATTGCCAGCAAATCCCAAAGGGGGCAAGGACTGGAGCACAAATGGCCCGTTCCAGAGCCCATCCCTAGAGGACATAAGTGGTCATGATGACTGCTGGTGCTGTGTTAATTTCCCTGCTTGCCTTTGCTAGCTGTGGAGATTCCCGCTCTCTGCTATTAGTTTCAGTCCAAGCCTTGGGTGTGTCCCCCTTCTCCCCCCGAACGGCTCTCCTGTTGCGTCATTCTGTGAAATACGCTCTTCTCTCCCCACACTCCAGAGCTTGGCATGTTGCAGCAAGTTGTGCAGTAAGTAAAGATTTTCTGAGAAAGGGCCACACCCGTCCTGCATGCTCCGTTTGGGGGAATTATGGGTGAGTGCAGTAACAGGAGGCGGCTGCCCCTGAATGAAGTCCACAACCCCACAGCATCTCCCCAATTAGCCCCCTCCCATATATATATATATATATATATATATATATATATATATATATATTCTAAAACCAGTTGCTACCTCTGGCCCAACAGTAATCTAACATCTGGATGATTGTATAATCTTTCCAAGTTTCTTGTGAAATGGTTGCAGGGTGTGGTGTGTGTGTGTCCTGCAGATATTTGCTTGTTGTTTTTGTTTTCTAACAGGCTACAGTAAAAGCCTATTTGTAAATAATTTTAAGGCCACAATCCTAATTCTATTGACCTTGGATGAAGCCCCATTCAGTTCAAAGTGACTCGCAGTGCAATTCAGAAGTTAATTCACTGAACCAAAATTCTGCAGTTGCTCGGATAAATTAATAAAAGATTTAAACTAGCTGCATTTCTGAAGTATTTCTATCAATGCTTGTTTTGCCTGCAGTGGAACATTCCTCTTGTACAGATATATGGTGTTTTATAAATGTAGAAAATCACTCCCCAGTTTCCTGACTACTAGAATGTGCTTCTGACAAAGCAGGCTTGAGTCCAGCCCACTAAAACTCCTGCTGCAGTAAATCTGATGGTTGTAAAGGAGCCACAGGACTCCTGGTGCCAATACTCAGCAGATACTGGCCAGCCTCCCCCAACACTGTGCACTCTGTTTTGGACCATAGCTTCCATGTGGCTGGGGCTAATGTAAATTATGGCCCAACCTGGAGGACACAGAGTATATGTACCGCTAGTTAACAACATCTTTGGAGGCTTTGGGGACCCTGACTCTTCCCTCCCTCCAGGTCCAGAAAGTCAGCATAGTGTAGAGGGTAGAATGTCAGGCTGGTTCAGATCTTGACTCTGTGGTCAACCGAGTGACCCTGGCTCAGCTGAGTGACTTTGGGCCAGTCTCTGTTTCTCAGCCCAGCCTCCCATGCAGGGTGATCATAGAATGATAGAGAGCCATAGGGGCCATCTGGCCCAATCTCCTGCAAAGCAGGAGTCTCGACTAAAGCATCCATGACAGACGGCCACCAGCCTCTGTTTAAAAACCTACAATGGAGAATCCACCACAGTCTGTTCCACTGCCAAACAGTTCTTCCCATTGGAAGGTTAAGATAAAAATGGGTGTGGCGAAACCATGCATACGGTACTAGCCTGATCTCCTTGGAGGGAGAGAAATGTGGTAATTTTCTCTCTCTCCTTTGCCTCTAGAGTTGGGCAACTGACGTTTGGCCCAGGGGTTTCTTGTTGCTACCTTCTGATGCATATACCCTTTGATTCTGTGGGATGCCTTTGTAAAGAAACCACCGACCAGTGTAGTCATGTGAAGTTGCAAGCCACAATTGACGTGAAATATGGGTGGGAGGGAGGTGAAATCTACCCCAGGCTGGCTCATGAGCAGAGCTCTGTTGACTTGTAGGTGCTGGCACAGCCCATTGCCTCTCCTTCCAGCTAAATAACCAGCACTGCAAAAATTAAAAAGGTTCATTTTTTTAAATAGTGCTTTCAAACACTGAGTAGGAGAGCTGGCTTCTCTTCCTGCCTCCTCCCTGCTTTGAACTTAATTAAATTCTGCTGCAGAGTTTGGCATGATCTCATTCTGGCTTGCTGTATCTGTGGGTTCCGTTTGCAGCAGAGACTGCCTGCCTTTTCCTGCAATATACTTATCAAAACGAGAAAGCTTTCAGCAATCCTGTTTTGGTTTAGAGAAGGCCTCCCCCCTTCTCACCATTCCTGTCGAGGTAGACCTCTTGGGTGTATCCTTTGGGGCAGCTCTGTGCCACTCCTCTACCCCTTGCAGCCCCACATTCCTCCATGACCACTCCCAGCCTTCCTTGGAGACGTGGCTCACACAAGCTCAGGGTTTCCATTCTCTCATTCTGAAGACTTCTGAAACTTGTGCAACACCTTGCTTTTTGTTTTTCTGGTTTTTTTTGCCATCCACAGAGGGGCCACTCCCTTTCAGGCTAGCACAATGGCCCTGACCATGCCTGGTGAACAGTTGCCAGGAGCTCCTCTCTCTCTCTCCCTCCCTTTTCTTGGACTTTATCTGTGCATCCAGACAACACTCCGAACGCTGGTTCAAGAACTTGGCTGGGGCAGAAGGAAAGTGCTAAACGCAAGACAGGAGAGAGGATTGGGGCTTTTTTTTTTCTTTAAAAAAAAGGGTGGCAATGTTTAGTCAATTGATTGGTTACTTACTTCTTTCAAAAGATTTATACACTGCTCAATTGTTAAAACCCAAAGTGGTTTCCAAAAAAGGTAGAATAATAAAAGTGTCAATAAGAAGGATTAACAGCAATAATTTATGACTTTTCAAAAGTTAAAATAACAGTAAGCTGAAAACAGATTAAAACTTAAAACAGCTTTCTAAACATCTAGGGTAGGCTTGTCTAAACAGTATTGTTTTAGTAGGCACCAAAATGGGCACCGTGAAGGCCTGACATCAATTGGCAGGGAGTTCCAAAGTGGAGGTGGTGCCACATTAAGACGTTGAGTTCTTTAAAAATTCAGAGCATGTATTGTGTGGCACCTGAGCCAGGAGAAGGCGCCTCTTGCAAAGTATTCCAACTTGGATGGCTTTTTTAAAGGACTGGACAGATTCATGTAGGAGAAGGCTATCGATGGCTCTGCTGTGCCTACACCGTTGGCGTCGGAATCCCAGCTGCTTGAAGCCACAGGAGGGGAGAATGCTCTTTGCACAGACTCTGCTTGCAGGTCTAGTTGCCCACTGTGAGAACAGGATGTGGACGATATGGGCCATTGGCCTGATCCAGCAGGCTCTCCTTGCATTCTTTTGAAAGTTCCTTCTAAGGATTCTCTGCAGAGTTCTCCTTTGTGAATTAAACTGTATGGCTTCTTGTATGTAAGACAATAAATAGGCAAGCAGCTTATTCTGTGCTGCCCCTCATCTGCTTTAATGACACCAGGCTATTCAGGCATGCTCTGGTCAAGTTTTGAGCATGTGAGATCTGAATTTGAATCCATGTCCAGCTGTGATGCCGCCTTGAAATAATAATTTTACCTATTAACACACATTTTAAAAACTCAAGGAGAAACAGAAAGGGCATGATGATTATGCCTCTGATCTGTTTTGAGCTTTGAGGGTTATGGTGATTGGTGAATTTTCTGGAATTAAGTAGCTCTAAGTTTCGCCGTGGGTTAAACCACAGAGTCTAGGGCTTGCTGATCCAAAGGTCGGCGGTTCGAATCCCTGCGACGGGGTGAGCTCCCGTTGCTCAGTCCCAGCTCCTGCCAACCTAGCAGTTCGAAAGCATGTCAAAATGCAAGTAGATAAATAGGAACCGCTACAGTGGGAAGGTAAACGGCGTTTCCGTTTGCTGCTCTGGTTCGCCAGAAGCAGATTTGTCATGCTGGCCACATGACCCGGAAGCTGTCTGCGGACAAACACCGGCTCCCTCGGCCTATAGAGCGAGATGAGCGCCACAACCCCAGAGTCAGACACGACTGGACCTGATGGTCAGGGGCCCCTTTACCTTTACCTTTAAGTTTCACATGGCATCCTTGGAGTGGGGTAAATGAAGGCACTGTGGCTTGGGATGGAGATGTGTCTTACTCTTCAACACACTGGGCTAAACAACACAGCCTTTAGTTCCTTCTTCCATTAGGAGCCATGAGTTGTATCCAGCTTTGGCAACTTTCATACCATTCATTTTACGCATTATGATACCAACTTGAAACAGTCATGGCCTCCCCCACCCCAAATAATTATGGGAGATGCAGTGCGTTGAGTTCTGAGAGTCGTCAGACTGTTCCCCTCGCAGAGCTACAGTTCCCTGAGTGGCTTAACAGTTGATCTCTCTTCCCAGGGAACTCTGAGAATTGTAGCTCTGTGAGGGGAATAGGGATCTCTTAAAAACTCTCCGCCCTTTGTGGGAAGCCATAAGACGTGTTTAAAGTGCTTTAAACGGATGGTGTGAATGTTGCCTGAGTACTTCTCAGGGTCTACTCTGGGAAAACGTAGTTCCGGGGGTGGGCTATGATTAGCCCTCAGCCAGCCCCCAACTGCTGACCTCCTTGCTTACAACCAGTCCAGGGGGTGGCATGGCCTGTCAGCTGCCTCCCCCCCTTCATCTCTGTGTTAACCCATTTAGAGCTCAGCAGGGAGAAGGATGGGTTTGCCTGCCATTGGCTCTGGCTCCACCTTCCATGGGGCTGCCCCCCTTCCTCCCTGCCAGCATCAGCCGCTACTGCTTAGTTCAATACCACCAAATGGACGCTATGCCTTCCCTAATGGTTTGTGCATTTCCAACTCTTCACTGCACTCATGAGGACTAGAAGCCTCCTGCTGCAGTTGAAAAATGCAAGAGTCTGCAGCAGCTCCCAGATCCTGTGTAGTTAGCAGTCCACAGTTCACAGCATAGCCATGCAGTTCAAGATCTGTGACCTCATTTATCTTCTAACAAAGTAATCTTTGCAGCATTCCCATCTTCCTGCTCATTTTCTCTCTCTCCCCCATGACTGGGCTGCAATAACTTTTCTCTGATTGGCCTCCATTTACTACAGTGTTGTGTGGCAACTCAGCCGACATTCCAAGGGCGTGTCGGCTGAATCACTGGACTTGGTTCTCCCTCTGCCCTGCCTTTTTTCTGCCTTGTCTCAACAAGTCTGCTTGGCTGTGGTTTTCATTCAGTTTTGTAGCTGAAGCTCTTTTAAAAATCAGTTGGTGCTCTGGCCAAGGCTATTTTTATTGCAATGACTTTCAACTCTTGGTGTGACTGCTGGGCTAGGCCAGACAGTGGCATTTCCTTTAAATTATTATTATTATTATTATTATTATTATTAGTTAATTGGTGTAAGTTTAAGTGTGTCTCTTTGTGTGTGTCAGTGTGGTGCAGCGGTTAGCAGACCCTCCAAGTGGCTCTATTTTCCAGGGACAGTCCCAGATTTACAGATGTCGTTCTGGTTTCTGATTTGATCTCGGAATGTCCCACTTTTCCTTAGGACATCCCTATTTTCATTGGAAAAATGTTGGAGGGGATGGAGTTTTGTGACCCCCGAGCCAAGGAGATAATTAACTGTACCATCTTTAGAAGACATCTGAAGGCAGTCGTGTAGAGAGAAGTTTCTTTAATGTTTTATTATGTTTTTTATATATGTTGGAAGCTTCACAGAGTGGCTGGGGCAATAAATAATAAAATGATGATGATGGAATAGGACATCCCTATTTTCATCAGAGAAACATTGGAGGATATGGGTTAGAGTGTTGGATTAGGACCTAGGAGAGACCTGGATTCCAATCTGGATTTTGCCATGAAGTTCACCTGGGGGACTAGGTGCCAAGCACTGCCTCTCAACCTGATCCTATCTCAAAGGATTGTTGTGAGGATGAAATGCCGAAGGGGGGAGGGACCATGGGGGCCACATTGAGCTCCTTGAAGAAAAAGGTGGAATCGGGGCCGTCTTAAGCATACCCGGCACTGTGGTGCAAAGCTCTCTCCGGTGCCCCCCCCTTTCCAGAGTTGTCGACCTTTTTTTAGGGAGGACAGTGCTGCCAGCGGGGAAGAGGCGGAGGCTGGACGCGGCGCCTCCCAGCTCAGCTGGCCGCTTCATGCTGCGGTGGCCACGGCAGACGGAGGCTCCAGCCTCTGCCTCTTCCCTTGCGCCCTCCAGAACATGGCGCCCCGATGCCCCATGCCACTAGCCTCTATGGGTAAGACTCCCCTGGGTGGGATGCAGATGCAATAAATACAGGGCAGTCTTGAGCAGGTCGCACGCCCTGGCGCTGAGGGGCAGAGATCGCTCCGGCGCCCTCGGCCTCGCAGGGCGCAGCATGGCTTCCGCCCTGCCTACCAGCCCGGCGCCCCGCGCCACCACGACTCTACCTAGAGCCGGCCCTGAATAAATATATGCAGGACTTTTTTCCAGTCAGAATTGGGTGGAACTCAGTTCTGGCACCTCTCAGGTGGGCACCACTGCCATTATTAGAGAACAGGAGAGGCATTCATGGTGCGTTCCAGCACCTCTTTTTCTAGAAAAATCACACTGAATATATGAATGGTACCTTATAGCCTGATAAGCTTTGATTAATGAGTGAAACAGTGCCGGTATCAAATGCATCAGGGCGTCATAGCTGGGGGTGGGGTGGGGTCTCTGCATTGCTTAGGTGGTTTTTAAAGGAGACTGGGGAGAGTCACAGAGGAAGGGGGATCCCAAGATTCTTTGGAAGCACAACTATTTGTTTGAATTCTTTTAAAGCCACACCCTTTCCCCATTCTGGAGCACAAAGTGACTTAATGGGAACAGAACATTAAAGCAATAATACAGTACAAAGAATAAAGTCACAAGACGGCAATAAAATGGCAGAGATTAAAATATTGATGGGACCACAACCCAGCAGCAGTCTGCTCTGTAACCCAAATGCCTGGATTAATGGGAATGTCTTCAGCCTTAAAAGTTTTTTGTTTTTTTTAACGGTGTACATTTAAAGCACGTCCAATGCACATATAAATTGCATTACTTTCCCCAAAGAGCCCGGGAACTATAGTTTGTTAGGGGGGACTGAGAATTGCTGCTCTGTGAGGCAAAAACTACAGTTTCCACGATTCTTGGGGGGGAGTTGTGTTCTTTAAATGTGCATTGAATGTGCTTTAGATGTATGGCGTAGGTTCAATGTCACTGAGATCTGGGGCTATAAGGAGCCAGCAAGTTTGCATACTATTTGCTGGGGAGAAGTGTATCCCCATCGTGCCTTGCATGTGGGCTTCCTGCAGGTATCTGCTTGACTGCTGTAGGAAAATAAATGCTGGACTATTATAGCCTGTTGGAGGCTGCATTAGACCAATTATCTCTTCCTTTCCTCCTCCTGTTCTAATTTCACCACCTGCTCCGTCAACGAACGTTTCTGCAAGTTGCAGAAGCTCACAGGTCCTCTTCGAAAGTTGTTGTGCTAAAAACAGCATTTTCCATTTACAAAGTTCAATTCTCCCGTGTAACTAAAGAGTCCTCTGCTCTGCCGCCTGAGTTTGCTATTAGATGGAATTGCACCCTCAGCCTCCTTTAACAGAGGGATTAACTGTAACCCCGATAACCAGTGGATCCCTAACAGTAGCAGCAGTTATTGTGGCTAAAATGGCTCCCATCCCCTGAGATCGCTTGCGTTTCCTTCCTTCCTGTAGGAAATTGCCCCCCTTTATGTGTTGGGCTGCTCAGAACTACACATGCAGTCTTGAGGGGGGGGGAGGGAATAGGCAAGAGGCACATGGTCTTAAATTTGGTTTCCCCCTTTTCACATTGGGTTGTCCTAGTCATTTATATTTTAAGATGTCCCTACAAAAATCTCTACTCATTTTTCTGTTTATTTTCTCCAATATATTTGTTGAGTGTGAAATCATGATGATTTGGGGGATTCTTTGCACAAATATAAAACCTTTATACTTTATTTTTTATTGTAATGGTGTACACACTTTCCCCAAACATGTACATTTTTGCATGCATGTTTTGCTTGGAGAACGGTGTTGCAAAATTCGGAGGCATGTGAGATTTGAGAGATTGCTGTGTTTCCCTTGGCGCATTGCTTCAGGGACTTGGAATTAGACCAGCTCTTCTAGGTTGTTCTGAGGGTGGGGATATGGTGGTGGTTGGGGAGACCATGGGGTGGGCTGGATGACCTTCTGGTAGGTAACTGTTCAGAGCTGTGTGTTTCTACGAGTCATCGGTGCTTGAGCAAAAGGAAGGAAGCTGCTTATTGTCCACACACACACACACAACCCCTCCTGTAACTGTTGCACTGTTGTATGGTCACACAACAGATGCGCTCTCTCTCTCTCTCTCTCTCTCTCTCTCTCTCTCTCTCTCTCTCTCTCTCACACACACACACACACACACACACACACACACACACAACACAGTGCCAGTCCTCAGTATATTTGAAAAGTGAGCACAGCTGCTTCACACAGCGTGCCATTGTCAGATGCTGTTTGGCAGCTGAAATATTTGTCTAACCTGAGGAATTTGGGAGTTCTGTTCTCATGCCTAATTTCCAAGAATGCAATGGTGGGGCCTGAATTCTTCTCAACAACATGTTTTGTACAACAACTGCCCCTCCTTCCCAGATTTTTTCAGCTCCTCCCAGCCCAACAGAGCTACCGTATTTGTCTTGCAAAGGCATTGAAGGTACAAGGAGTTGGAAAAAAACTTGTTGGAAGAGAAGAAAGCAGGTTAAAATAAACACACTTCCCCCCTGGCTAGCTGCTATGTCCTCTTCAACATCTTTGTTACTTCAAGTTGCCAGCCTTTGTACTTCTGGGTTTTCTTTTCTTTCTTTCTTTTTTTAAAAAGACTCTTCCAAATCTTCAAGTTACTAGTCCACAAATGCTTCTCTGCCCTGCCTGCCTGCCTGCCTGCCTGCTACTCATTTGTAGTCTAGGTTCTAATACTGTACCAACAAAGGTTCTAAAGTTTTGTTTCCTGTTGAGTCTACCTATTGACAGCCCCAAAAGTGGCTAATGTAAAATTGAAATATTTCAATTAGTGCAGTAATTCCAGAACAGTGCTATGAGAGACCTGCTACTTTATTGCAAGAAGTAAATTGAATTAAATATTGTTATGAGTCTAAAGTATGAATAAAAAATGCCTGACGTGTCTCTGCTTCCACAGTATTTTCTGTTATTGGCTATCACTTGCAGGGGACAGAGCAAGGCTCTGTGTCAGGGGAAATTAAATTACCCAATCACTCCTGATGCAAAGTTGGAGTGGAATATCGTACTCGTTGGAGGAGGATTCTTGGTGCCTCTCTGTGTAATATGCTGCTCTCAGCTGGACTCCATCCACTGAAGGCGCACACACCCAGACAGCGTTGAACCATAAGGGATGGGATCCTTACCCCTGTAGTTTCCAATGGTCAATCTCCTTGGAGTGTGTTTCCAGTTTTAATCTGGAATGTGGTCTGTGTGTCTGTGTGTCATTTAACTGCTGGAAATTTTTGGAAACTTCCTTAAGATCAATTTTGGTATTTTAGCATCTGATATTTACTTTATGTCATGTGAGCGGAGAAGCCTATATTTTGGCAGTTAGGTGGAGATGGTTTCGTTTTGTTTTCCTCCTTGACTAGGCTCAGCCTGGGACTTCAAACCAAATACCGCTGCATTGCTCAAGTTCTAAGAAGCAAATGGCTAAGGGCACCTATAGACCTTCCCTATTTATGCTGGCCGAGGTCAATGGGAGCTGTAATCCAGAACCTCTGGAGGACACTGGGAGATGGGCAGGGTCCTCTGAACCTGGTTCACTCCCCCTTTGCACTGCTTTGTCCCCCTTTTCTTCTCTTTGAAAGCCTGGAGCTCCTTTTTCTTTAATGGGGCTTCTGGATGGGAGAGAGAGGAGTGGAACCATGAGCCTGTGAGTTTGGGCATTGGCCAAGCCTGTTCCTTGGCCAGGTCTCCTTCCCATGTTTCACTCGCAGCCACACCCCAAAACTGCCTTGTTCTCTTTGCCAGCTTTGTTAGCTGTTCCCTTGATTGGGAGCGCTTTATTCATTTATTTGTAAAAACCCTTAATGATGTTTTGACGTTAATCCCTGCATGCCAGCCCTTTCCCTGTTTGATTCACACTTCACAGCCATTAATGCAACTAGCCTTAACTTACCAGAACAAAAGAAAATTATATGATCCACTTCTTTGCTGCAGTCGGGTGTGATGTAGTGGTTTGGGTTTGGATCATCCAGTACATATGGAGAGCACCTGGTTGGCGAATTTAAATGAAATAAAAGAGCATGAAAATCTTGCAAATGAGGGAAAATCTCCCATTGACCACATTCTTTCCTGGGATATTTTTGGAGAATTGAAAGGTATTGAAGGAAGATCAGGGTGACGTTACAAATATCCTTCCTTCACCGCTGTCTAAAACATGTTTTCATTTGCCGCCTGACACCCTGTTGAAATGTTGCAACCGCATCCCCACTATGCCTTTAAAACACACCTCAACCACATTCTTTCCCTCAAAGAATTCTGGGCACTGCAGTTTTACCCCTCACAGATGACAGTTCTTAGAAACCATTAACAAACTACAGTGCCCAGAATCCTTTGAGAGAGAGAATGGCTTTTGAATGTGCCTTAAAGGGAAAGTGTGTACTCAGCCTCAGGGCCTCTGCAGACATTGGATGGTGAGCATGCTCAGGCAGATTGACTTGAACTCTTCTTACTTTCTTCCAGCCTTCTCTCAAGATGTCAACGGTCCATGAAATCTTATCCAAGCTCACCCTTGAGGGAGACGTAAGTATTGCTCCATTTACTCCCCCCGCTTCCCCCTGGCCCATCCCAGACTCCAAACACACCTGTGTGCATGTGGTGTATTTCTTTATTTATTGGGGAATGCCTCTTTTGAATGGCACTCAAAAGTTCAAGCCATGCATCTCTCAGGTGTTGTGAAAGTGTTGTGAAAGTTCCCTCTGGATACGCTGGAGGTGTTTGGGGGAAGTGGACCAGTGGCTTTATTTGACAGAGGGCAATGCCATGTGCTCAGAAATGCAGGCATTTCCCTGGACTGAGAATAGACTCTTTCGAAAGTTGTTGCACAGAATAAACCTTTTGAGGTGCAAGAGTGTGCAGCCCTGTTTCTAACTCAGGGCAGGGGAGAGAGGTAGGAATGCTTTGGCGTTCAGAGGTTTGGGAAATGCTCTTTAAAGAAATGTCCTCAGGCAGTCTTCTGAGTGAGACGCACCAGATCTGTTTTGTCTAGTGGGACCTGCCTGGCAGTGGTTTGTGCAGCTACCTGATCCTTTGAACTGTTAAGTGGAACAGATTGAGTTGAGGCCCTTCTGCAGGCCAGGCATCTGCTCCACTGCTGAGCTATGAAACCCATCCCAGACGTGTTCTGTTCGATGATAAGCTAAAGAATGTGCTTTTATTCTGAGTGTTGCCAGCTTCTCCGTGGTGCAATTAAACTTTTCCACTCGCTGCTTTTCTTGGCATCAGAAAGGAGCAGAATCTTCTGGAAAATCTGTGTCTGGTGCACATAGGCCGGCAAAAGGCCAGCTTCTACCTTGGCTGAGAGAGGTGGGAACAGCCAAGAGGTAGTACATACCGTAGCTGTTCAGTAAAACAAAAAGGGGAGGGGGAGAAAAGTGTTCACACCCTCCACCTGGAGTTTTATATTTTTAAAGAAGAGCCTCACCACAGCTGTGCTCGAATAACCTGTTTCACAAGCCTTGCTGGAGAGGAGGAATTATGGGTGGCAGTTCTGTGTTTGAAGGTTGCATTTATTTATTTATTTATGAATTGTGTATACTGTCCTTCATCCATCATTCTCGGGGTGGTTCACAACATAAAAACGCAAAATACCTAATACTTTCCTTTCACTCCATCTGATCATTGGCCCTTTTAGCTGCAATAGTCACAGGTGCTTTTGTGCTGGAGCAAAGCTTACGAAAGGAAAGGAACCTTCACTCGGGGATCTGGGCATTTTGGGGTGATGGCAGTTTCCTATTTTTGTGTTGCAATGCCTCATATTTTATGAAAAGAGCATGGCTCACCTCTTGCAGGTCTTGCTGGCCTCATTGCACCGTTTCTGCTTTTGATTTTTAAAGAAGCAGAATTTTTTAATTGCATGCATTTGTACACAGCTTTCTGGTTATTTTTTTAAAAAGTGGCCCACAGATAACAACTATTTGGAATTCTTAGTCTCTGCACATTAGAATATCACAGGACTCAAGGACAATATCCTGGTGTTGATAATTAAAACTTTTTTTAAAATAAAAAAATGTTACTTCTCTCTAACACCAATGAGAACAATTTTTTCCCAGGGAATGTGAATGAAACAACTCAAATTTGTACTTTGTATGTTAAATTTTTTAGTTTTCCTTTGGGTTTTTGTTGTTGTTTTAGTGTGTTGTTGAAGTGGGTGGTCTTGTTTAAATAAATATAAAGGGTGTTTTTTTTTTTTGTAAAAGACCCATAAGACAGCTCATAGGCAAAGTTCTTATATCAGGGAAGAGGAGACTGACTCCTATCACCACTGCCATCTGCTTTCTGGGGTTGATGGGAGTTGGAGTCCAAGAAGCACCAGGAAGGCCTCTGGTCTTGCCATTGTTTTATGCAGGCATCCCCAAACTGCGGCCCTCCAGATGTTTTGGCCTACAACTCCCATGACCCCTAGCTAACAGGACCAGTGGTCAGGGATGATGGGAATTGTAGTCCAAAACATCGGGAGGGCCGAAGTTTGGGGATGCCTGGTTTTATGCATTTGGTCTGTTCTTTGAGATAAGAAAGTAGCACTGTCAGGTGAGAAGACGGCGCCATTCCCCCCATGGATGTTAGGGTGTCTTTCCTCTTGCAAGAACAGAGTTGCTGATTTAATGGAGCCAGTTTGGAAGATCATTTCCCCCTCTCCTCTTCTCTCCCACAGCATGCTCTCCCTCCAAGTGCCTATGCCACAGTCAAGGCATATGGGAACTTTGATGCGGATCGCGATGCTGCAGCCCTCGAAACCGCAATCAAGACCAAAGGTAGGGCTGGGCAGAAGAGACCCTCTGTCTTACATTGGCAGCTACCATTTCCTTGACTTGCCACCATCAAGCATTACTTTATTATTATTGCTTATTAACTTTCATCCGTAGGTCACGGGGCGGTTCACAACATAAACATACACTATAAAAAACACAAAATACACAATACAATTAAGAATGGAAACAAACCAATGATCTCCTCTCCCACAACACAATTAAAAGGGTATCAGATGTTAATCAGTCAAAAGACCTGGTGGAAGAGGAATGGTTTTGCCTGGTGCCAAAAGGTGTATAATGAAGGATCTAGCCGAACCTATGTTACACCCTTAGATTAAACTGCTGGGTTGACATCCGTTTCTTTCCCAAGGAAGGTATTCAGGAGTTCGAAATCACCATGAAAGCAACTCTTCCTGGTAGATCAGAAGTCATTCCTGCAACAGCAAATGCTCTGCAGTGTTGAGGCTCTTGTTGTCCTACGTTGCAAATTTTCTTTAACTGCAGGAATGGGGAACCTGTGGCCTTCCAGATGTTGTTGGGCACCCAACTCACTCCAAATTCCTTGACCATGGGGTTGCTGGGAGTTGGAGTCCAACAATATCTGGGGCACCACAGGTCCCCCACCCCTGGTTTAGAGCCTGATCCCACCCAGAAGGAGCTCACTTTGGTAGCAAAACATACTTCTGGCCTACAAGGTAGGTTGAGATGAAAGAGGTTGGGTGATAGAGGCAAATGCCAATGTCCTCGTGGCCATGCACAGCATTCCCGTTTTCCAATCTGAGTTTGGGCATTGGCTTTAATGATGCCAGAACCCTTTCATCTCATGTCAGTTTCATAGGTAGCTGTGCTGTTTCGTTTTTCCCCCTGTCAGTACATGCCAGACTTTGCAAAGGCAGTGCCTGGGGTGTGACTTTGGGCTGTGGAGCCTCATTCTGTATGCATTACTATTGGGGGTGGGGGGGGCTGGACCCACCTGTATCGAGTTTCAGATTGCAAGCTTCTTGGGGCAAAGACCTGCCTTCTTCTACTTTGCAAAGCACAAAGCATACAGGTGGTGGTTTATACATACATATCAACAATATGTTGCAGGCAAAACCTGCAACAAAATCTTGCAGCTTCTCAGAACTCTCCATTGCATCCACCTAACCCAGGCACCCCCAAACTGCGGCCCTCCAGATGTTTTGGCCTACAACTCCCATGATCCCTAGCTAACAGGACCAGTAGTCAGGGATGATGGGAATTGTAGTCGAAAACATCTGGAGGGCCGAAGTTTGGGGATGCCTGACCTAACCCCAAACAATGAGTCACTGTGTATACTCAGTCCTTGTAGCAGTAGCATCCCAATCCATGATTTCTTTCAATAAATCCCTGGGATGCTACTGCTACAAGTCCTCACTGGCCAACTTTGGGGTCCCTCATCATATGTATGAGTGGCTTATTTATTACAGACTGCTACTGCAGTTACCTTTTGTATTTGTGATGATGCTCTCGCAGCTACCATGCTGGCTTAGTAACCTGTGAATTGGCATTGCAGAAATTAGTCCATTGCATTGCATCTTTGCTTGGCTTGAACGGGATTGGCCCTTAACTGATTAGCCTGTTTTCTGCAAAAAAACTGGTCATTCTTCCATTTGTGGGGCAGAAGGGAGATGATAAATGTGCAAAAAAGAAATTCACCTAGTTTGGAGAAATGGGGGGTGTCCTATGGACACAGCAGTTACTTCATGGAACATCTGGATCTTTCTCAGAGCAGTGGCGAGAAGCTCTTGCACATCTCTTCATGTTACTGAGAGCAAAAGCCTGAAGCAAAATAACTATTGGAAACACTTTGACCAGCCTAGCATGATTGGCAGGCCACACTTTAGTTTTTAAAAACTGGAGAGAGAGAAATGTTGGTGGAGTAAATCAAAGAGAGAGCACACCTGCTGTTCTCGCTCCTGGGCTTTGCACGTACCATGCATCTGCCAAGCACTCTGAGATGCCTTAAATTTCATTTAAAAAAGAAAGTACTGGTACATGCTTCTGGCCCTCAGTGTGGTGGAGGAGGAAAAATACTCGTTGGACCCCACAGCCCTAATCGTCATCTATTTTTCTTCTCCTATTCCTTGCTTCAGGTTCATTTTATTTTTTAGTGAAAGAGGAGAAAGTCTACAAACCTCCCTTTTTGTTCTTCTTTTGTTAAGAGTTTGGAGTTTGCTGTGGCATGCCTCTGGGCGTGGCAAGTGTAAGTTGCCCTTTTGCATGTGAGATGTCAAACGGAAATATCTCTCGTGAACCTTTTGATATAAAAGAGAAATCACCACGCAAGCAGCCACAAATTCGAGAGCTGGCTCCTCCTGAAGGAGGCACTGGAGGAGGAGGGGAGGGGCAAACCATCACGGTACAGGAGGTTGGCTAGTAGTTCATCTCACACCAGTGTCCTGAAAGGATGCTACAGCTCACAGCTGCAGGAGCTCTCCTCTTTGGAACTTTCCCTTTGCATGCCAGCTTCGTGCCTCAGCTTCATGCCTTCTGTTTGGCTGTGGCCCTGGACAGTAATTCCCACCACTGGTTACTAACCACATGGCTGTGCTCTGCCGCCACAGTTGGAGGCAGCAATGCTTCCAAATACCAATCTCTGGAAGCGGCGGGGGGGGGGGGGCAAGAGTGCCTTTGTGCTTGAATCCTGTTGTGGGTTTCCCACTGTAAGATCGCGATGCTGATCTTGGCCTGATCTAGTAGGACTCTTCATATCCTGAAGCCACAATGGACCACAGAGTAGCAAAGCAAGGCACATCTGTTACCAGTGAGCAAAAGTGTATTTTCTGCTTGCCAGATTGATCCGAGCATTGCAGCAGGAGATTAAGAACTCCCTCCTTCCCTTAAGACTGAAAAAGAAGAACTCTGAGCTCCATTCTTCACTGAACAGCTCACTGCCCCTCCCCTGTCTCGGCAGCTATGAGTCAGCATCCTGCTTCTGATATCCTCTTACCCTGAAATGCAAAGGGATTTTGCCAACCCTCACCTCCTCCTCCACCTAAGCCAGAAGAATGAACACAGCCTGTTCTGCTATCTCTGCAGACTTTGGAAGTGACACAATTCTGCATTCTTCCTTGAGGAGTTTGACTTTTCCTGTCCACCTGCTCTGTACTCCTCCTTAACTGCTTTTTGTCAGTACAGTGGTACCTCAAGTTACAAATTCCTCAGGATACAAACTCTTCAGGTTACAAACTCTGCTAGCCTGGAAGAGTTACCTCGAGTTGAGAACTTTGCCTCAGGATGGCTTTGCAACCAGCCACCAAGCCCCACGGCTCCGCCACCGCCACCCCCGCCTCGATTGGCGCACGCCCCTCCCCAACCCTCCTCGACCTGCCCCCCCCCCCGTGGGCAGGCGGGCGCGTTGGTGCTGCCGCCTCTGCCGCTCCCAGGCGGGCCACGAGCTGCCCACCTCACCTCCTGTCCCGTGCGGGGAGTCCCGAGGCGGCGGGACCGGGGCAGGCGGGCGGGGCAGGCAGGCGCGAGGGTCTACAACCGGAGCGCTGGGAGGGTGTGCAGAGTCCTGCGCCGCTGCAGCACCACGCCTCTCACCCCCCGCTTGCTCTCCCGCCGTCGCATGGGAGGTAGGCGGCTCGAGAGGCGGAGAGGCCTGCCAGGTCCCTTCCCCAGCCCTGGGTGGGGTGGCGCGGGTGGTAGGGTGTGGTGCTCCCAGCCTCCGCGAGAGCCTGTTGCAGCCCAGAGCTTCCGGGCACCACGGCAGGCGCTTTCCTGCCTGCCTGCAGCCCCGGTGGCGCGTTGCCGCACTCTTGCTCGCCGTGCTGGCGGAGAGGGAAGGTGCTGCCGGAGCCCTCGCTCTCCCTTCTGGGCACGGCGGGTGGGCAGGGGGCCGGCAGTGGGGGGGGGCCCGGGGGTGGGGGCCCCCTCCATTTTGGCGCCCTAGGTAACTGCCTAGTTCGCCCTAATGGACGCGCCGGCCCTGGGTGTATTCACTCAGAGATCATCTTTTGCAGTCCATTCTAATCTGTCTCTTTGTAGCAGCGTATGTGGGTACTTTTTTTCCTAAGGCATCATCAATAAACACCACCACCACCACTGACTTTCAAAAATGCCCCCAGTTTAAACTGGGGAGTAAACATTTAAAATACTGTACTTTTAATACAAGCACTTATGAAAGCTTCGGGTGCCCAGAGGCTTCCTATTTTTCTCTTGCCCAGGAGGGAAGCCTCTTTTGAAGCAGCACCTGATATGGCTCATATATGAGTAAACTAAAAACAGAAAATTCCTTCAGTAGCACCTTAAAGACCAACTAAGTTTATATTTTGGTATGAGCTTTCGTGTGCATGCACACTTCTTCAGATACACTAGAAACAGAAGTGTCAGACCCTATATATATATAACCTCACCAAGAAACTGGCACAGGTACAAACTGACATAATATTTCTGACCAGATGCAAGAACCTGGATATTGTTCCTAAGGGTCTTAGAATTAAGAACCCCCTTCAATCAACCTCACCAACAAACTAAAAACAGGTTATTGAGGTGTTTTTTTTAAACCCTCCTATTTAAATGTAATTGAGCTAATGACCGTATGAGTTTTAGTTGATTTATCAGTTCAGGTTTCAGCTCTTCTCCATGCACAACAGCCTTCTGAGGAGGTTAGGCTGAGAGTTTGTGGCTGGTTGAACAAACTACAAGGGGTTGCTCTGGCTGAAATCCAGTATTACGGTAATCATCACTTTGTGTGTCTCTCGTGCTTATTTTTACTGCACCCCTCAAATGCTCAGTGAGTCATCTTTTCTTCAATGATTCATATTGTGTGAAATGTCCCTGCAAGAACAGGCGGATCCTGTGAGCATCCACTGCCCACAGCCTTGCATGGACTGAAATCCAACACCAGGAAATGCCAGCTGATCAGTAAAGCCTGGCCCAATATATTTTGCTGCCACAAACAGTGAAGCCTAAATAACATCCTTCCTTCATGAGTTAACATTTGGCATAAAGCCCTCTGAAATGAATGGGAGCAACCAAACTGCATGGTAATAGTTCTTCTGTAGAGTGCGGGGATATTTTTCTAGACCTCGACAGTGGAAGCAGCCATTTAGGAAGACTGTGGTGGTGGCATCACACAACTTCTGTTCCTTCCAGAGGGCTTTTGCAATACAGCGATGTTTCCTGTTGGATGGTGCTCCACGGTTCCATCTTTGTTTCCCACTGGGCCACCTTTAATGGTACTCCCCTCTCACCTTGCCTCAAGGGGGATACCTCTGTATCTGGAACATTAGGTAAAGTGTTCGTGGTGCGTGCTAGGGGATGTACATAACGTGGACATGATATGGTCCTTGGACAATTTGCCTGAAGCCAGTTGCTAACCATGTATCCTCCCACTACAGTTCCCATTGATTGGCTGAGTTTGCTTATATGCCGCTTTTCCAAAAGGAGCTGTGCTCAAAGCGGCTTGCAGCCAGTGGCGTAGTTAGCTGCCTGGCTTCCCGGGGCGGCAAACCCGAAGGCACCCCACCGGGGGGCGGGGTGTCTGTCATGACGCACGATGCACGCGTTGTGATGCACAACACATGCACGCACAGGAGGTGGTCAGCCCCGCCCAGCCTGCCCCCCCCACCCATTACTACGCCACTGCTTGTAGCAGCCGTTCAAATCATTAAAACAGAGAACATTGGAAATACAAATATACAAAATACAGAACGTGTCAATTCAGTAAATTCAAAGTAAGAAAAACCAACAAAGCACAAATTTAATGTTATAAAACAAAAACAATCCCAATCTAGGCATAAATAAAAAGCAAAAATGAAAAATTGAAATGTTTGTCCCAGCCTGCATCTAGTGGAATGCTCTTTGAAGACAGTGTGGCACAGTGGTTGGTGTCTTAGACTACACACTGGCAGTGGAGGGGGAGTGCACTGCCCCCACCAGCGTGATCCTGGTGGGGTGCCATTGTGGTTGCCCACCCGCCCGCGCTGGGTGCCACACCGCCACACATGCCAGCCTCACCCCGCCTGCTCTCTGCCCCCCGGTGCCGTAGCATGAAGCTCCGCCACTGAGACTACGGAGACCCAAATTCAAATCTGCTCAGCCGTAAAGCTCATTGGGTAAGCTTGGGCCAGCTGCTTTTTTCTCAGACTAATCAACCCCACAGGGTCATTCTGAGGATTAAAAGGGTGGAGAACTTTTATATGTGCCCTCTCTCTGAGCTTTATAGATAAAGTGCAAACAGCCTTGAAGTTTCATTACTTTCAAGTGGTATATTAATTTTGTGAAACAAAAATAAATTTAAAAATGTAAATAACTTGTATTATACCCCTCATGATTATGTGTTCACCATGGACTGCAAAATATTTCAAGTTAGTTCTGGCTAGGTGAAGTTCAGCGCTAAGCTAGATGATATGTTAGCTACATAACTGTGCCATCAATTGCAGGTTGTCCTTTTTATACACATTGCTAGCTCAGAAGCCAAACCTGAACTGGAAATTTCCCCTGCTGTGGTCCTGATTTGATGAGGTGTGTGTGCCCCCACATATGTAATTTGAATTTGGAGATGGGACTCCCATTGAAGCAAATGGGATGCCCCCCCTCTCCCTAAGGTCAAATTGCAGGTAAAGCCTTCCTGATATGGATCAAGACCTAGTAGGGAACAAAAGGCTAAAACCATCCTGCCCACCATACTAAGGTTCTGATCCAGATCAGGGCACCTTCACTAGCACTGTGGGTGTGCGTATGTGTGCACGCATGTTCCTATAATTTTGCTTGCTTTCCTTATGACAGAATTGCTAAGTCATTTGTTGGACCTGTTTATGTGATTTTTGTAGGGTTTTTTATGTTGCTCTTCTCTGTTTATTTTTATCACTTTGTTCCCCAGTCTG
This sequence comes from Zootoca vivipara, assembly GCF_963506605.1. Classification (NCBI taxonomy): domain Eukaryota; kingdom Metazoa; phylum Chordata; class Lepidosauria; order Squamata; family Lacertidae; genus Zootoca; species Zootoca vivipara. Next base: position 4,384,707 of record NC_083289.1, on the reverse strand, counting down.
GGATTGGAAATATTCAATAAATCAAGGCAACCCTTCTCAGAATCCTGGCAAATCTAGAACTATACTTGATAATCAGATAATGCTAGTATTCTTTACTTGGACTTTGTTATTTTAACCCATGCTCATTCTATATCCCTATTTTATAGTTTAAAATCTAAAATACATAGTGTTCTCTGTTTTATCTATATATATAAAATGTAAACTGGGCATGTGGGTGTGTTTCCACTTTTCACCAAAACCGCTTGACCGATTGAGGTGAAATTTTGACACAACATCACATGCGAATGTCCAAAGGCTATAGGAAAGTTTGCGTGACAGATGTCACACCTGCGCAATGTAAAATCCAAAAAACCCCGTGTTTCAGAACACACAACTCACCCAAAAGTGGATGCTGGGAAAAAGAAGCCAGAAGAGGTTGCAAAACAGCACCCTCTAGCGGCGGCTACACTGGTACTGCAGCTATAAAACCTTCGCCCTCTAGCGGTGGTTACACTGGTACTGCAGCTAGAAAACCTTCCCTCTCCACAGCAGCTCGACTCACCTTTACAGACTAGGTCGAATGGAGGTGGGGACTCGCCTGGGTGGGTGTTGGGGGGTGGAGGGGACGGAATAGGTCATGGATTGGGACAGGGTGGGGGGAATCACAGGGATGAACTGGGGGGTGGGGTGGGGAGACAGAATATGCCATGGATCGGTACAGGGTGGGGGGAAGCACAGGGATGAGCCACAGCAATGCATGGCCGGGCCAGCTAGTACACATTATAAAATGAAATTTCTAAAAATGCAAAAAGGAGAAGAAAATATTCAATGCAGAGTGGGCTATAAATATTGCAAATGAATGAATGAATGAATGAATGAATGTGCATTAGTTGCTTTTTTGTAATCTTCTGAAAGTTTTGAGGATTGGAACACTGTTTTTGAAAACCCAGCTGGCCCCGGGTTTGCCTTTTAAATCTTTTCAGAAATGATAACATCCAGACCACTTGCCAATTACCTGTTTGCTCTTCCTTCTCTCTCCCTATGCAGGTGTGGATGAAGTGACAATTGTCAACATCCTCACCAACCGCAGCAATGAGCAGCGTCAGGACATCGCCTTCGCTTACCAGAGGAGAACTAAGAAGGTACTGAAGGAGGCCAAAAGCTACACTATACAGCGAGAGGTAGACCTCTCCTTCTCCCATCAACTTGTCAGATCCCCTTTTAAGGACCTCTGAACCTGCGGCCATCACCATACCTTGTTGCAATGAATTCTACAAGCCACAATTTGGATGAGCTTGCCCAGAAAAGCAGCTTAAAAATAGTGTCCAGTGAATAAAATTAGATAGAATTTGAGCTTCCTTTTAAACCTGGTTTGGTGTGTTGTCACACAGAACTGAGCCCCACAGAAGAGATCACTAAAATAGTGGCATTAGTGCATTTTCTCTGAGAACCGCTGTGTCCTGACTCAGTAGCTCATAAGAAGAGCCTGGCTCCTGGATCAGACCAAGAGGCCAATCTGCTCTGTCGTTCTGGTCCTGCAGTGATTAACCTGATGCCCACAGGAAGCCCACAAGCACCTCCCTCCCAATGTTGCCCTGTGGGGACTGGTATCCAGTGGCACACTGCCTCCGGTACTGGAGAGCCTACAGCTGCCATGGCTTGTGGCCACTGTAGGGCTGTTAATACATTTCAGTGAAAGACTTGCATGGGAGAACTTGGTTTCAGCTACATTTAGAAAATGATCGTTTCCGCTTTCACAGTTGTTATCTGGTCTCTTGTGTTCCATCCTGGCTTTCCGCAATCGGAGCCAAACTTCCAATTAAGCCAGAGTGCCTAAACGCTAAAGGATTCTAAGAGACAGTGGAGGGGTGGCAACAGGCAACCATCCAATTCCTCAGTGGAAAAATATGAGTCAGGAGTAGAGGGAAAGGAAATAGATAGATTACTTTTCCTGGATGAGTTTCCTGGGGAAGAAATGTTTCCACTGGGTTTTCTTCACGACATTGCGAATGGCAAGTCAGTTAATGTTCTTTGGGATCAAAGAAGGTGGTCCTGTTTGTTTTGAAGGTTGGATGTTTCAAAAGCAAAGCACCCTTTGAAACTAAGTGTCAGGTATCCAAGGACTCAGCTAGATTGACACAGAAAAAGTGTTTTATATGTGTTGTATATGTGATATAACTGTGACTCCAGATGGCACTATGGAGTCCCGTCTTTCCCTACTGGATTTCCCTGTATGAGTTTACAAGGCGTTTAACTGAATCACTTCTTTGGTGTGTCTAGATCCAGCCCAAGTAGAGTGAGCTGCGTTTATACACAGTGTACACTCCCAAGTTTCTCCATTAAATCAGAACTCAGCAAATATGAAGACATGCCCACCTGTGTTGGTAATTACACTGATGATTGTTGCACATAAGAACCATGATGGAACAATTCCAATGTCCATCGAACTTGGGCACCCCCAACCTTCAGCCCTCCCGATGTTTTGGACTACAATTCCCATCATCCCTGACCACTGGTCCTGTTAGCTAGGGATCGTGGGAGTTGTAGGCCAAATAATCTGGAGGGCTGCAGGTTGGGGATGCCTGATCTAACCCATCATACTGTTTTCAACAATGGCAGCCAACATGCCACTGGGAAGCTGCCATGCAGGCTACAGCCTTCCCCTGTTATTCATACCCAGCGATAATGTTCAAAGATATACTGCCTGCAGGCATGGAGGTTCTATCTAGCTCTCATAGCAAACAGCCACTGATAGACCTTTGTCTATGAATATATCAAAGCCCATTGGATAGTCGTCTTTAAGCAGTGACGAATTCCATAAATGAACAATACGTTGTGAAGATGTCCTTCCTTTTTTCTGTTCTGAATCTCGTGCCAATTTCATGGGATGATCTCAAGTTACAGTACTGTGAGAGGAGTAGAAAAGCTGTTTAAGTGGCTCCTCCCTTAGTTCCCCACCTGAACTAAATGGTCTCAAATGCTGTAACTCTTACCTGTTGGAAAAATACTTTGATCCCTTGGATCGCACACACACTCATCCCAATTTGAGAAATGCCCATGAATTTCACCCACAGTTAATTTTTGAGACTTTGGGGATCTACATTTTATGAGAGAGAGAAAAGAGAGAGAAATGTCCCACCACTTAAATCGTCTTTGCCCCCCACAGAATCTTTTGTCTCTTTTAAATCTGTCCATTGCATGCTGAATGGGTTTATGAGTGTGAATTTAGTTTGTGTGCTCAAAATTACTTGTTCTCTTACACTTTTTTTAAATACAAAACTTCTTGGATGGTAGAATATAACAAGGTATTATTGGGTTGTCATTTACCTTTAGATGGAAAGATTTTGATGACTTCCAAAAAGAACCACTGTGTCTCCCCTGCAAATCAATAGGGAAAACCAACAGATTTAAATACTTCAGTCACTCAGGGGAGCAAGCATCCAGAAATCTGAAATAGGTACTAACTCTGTCACCCTCTTTCCTGTCTTTAGGAGCTCTCTGCAGCTCTGAAGTCTGCTCTGTCTGGGCACCTGGAGACTACTATCCTGGGTCTGCTGAAGACACCGGCTCAGTATGATGCTTCTGAACTGAAAGGGTCCATGAAGGTATGTGAAATGAGGAACCCCCAAAAGGTTTGTCTTTGATGCTTGTCTCCATCACTGAAACCCTTCTCAATCTCTCAGCTCTCACTGTCAAATATAACAAGGGTCATCTAGTCCAACCCCCTTCACAATACAGGAATCTTTTGCCCAAGATGGGGCTTGAATCCACAGCCCTGAGATTAAGAGCCTCATGCTCTACTGACTGAGCTCAGGATGCTGCCCTCGTTTCAGCGCCTAGATTGCCCATGTAATTCAGATCACTGTGTGTTATGGACACGGAACAGGATCCAGATGAGGAGCTTGGGGCCCATCGGATGTTACTGGGCTTCATCAGCATTTGTGGCCAATTCTAAAGGATGGTGGCAGTTGTCGTTAAGGTGGAGAGGAGAGCTGAAGGATCTGCCCTTGCAGAAAAGAGGCCTGACTTCCCCATGCCAACTCTTCCCTTGTCCCCACATCTTCAAACATTTTTTCAGTCCAGTAAGTCTCCACATCTGAGCTGGCTCCAGTTCCCCCCCCCCCCCCGCTCCAAAATGGCTCCAAATGCTGCTGAATCCACAACAGTCAGCGTTGGAGTTGCTGTTGAAATTAGTGTTTGAAATATTAGAATTTGTTCATCATGTTTATATCCCGCCTTTCCCCAATGAGCTCAAGGGGGCATGTGTGGTTTTCTTCTTCCCCACTTTATCCTCAACAACAACAACAACCCTGCAAGGTGGGTTAGACTTGAGAGATTTGTGACTTTCATGGCCGAGTGGGGATTTGAACCCTGGTCTCCCAGGTTAGTCCAACACTCTAACCGCTACAGCTTGCTGGCTCTTTAAAGATCTGTTGTTTCCCCATCACCACTCAGCTGCCAATGCCAGTAGGGAGGGGGGAGTGAGATTTTTGGTTCCCACTTAATTCACAGCCAGGGCCGTCTTAAGCAGGTTGGGCGCCGTGGCGCCGAGATCGCTCCAGCGCCCCTGCCCCGCCCCGTTTCTTATCGCGGCTGGTGGGTGGGTGCAGTGTGGTTTTCGCGCCCCCCTGCCAACCCGGTGCCCTGGCACCCCGCGCCACTAGGGTCAATGGGCAAGCTGCCCCTGTTCACAGCTCCCAAACTAGTAACTGAACTGAAATGTTTCAAAATTCACACTTCTCCTAATTTTGTAATGCTGTTCTCCAACCCCAAAATGTGTATGTTTGGGGAAAGTATGTATTAGTGAAGCTGACATGCAAAAATGGATTATGCTAGGGGAAATGACTTGCAAAAAGCCTGCGTATTGCACAAAAGTGTGCTCAAAATGGGTATCCTCAGAGAAATTATGCATGAAAACATACAATTTTTTTGTGCATTTTTTTTAAGATCTCAAAACTGATGCAGAAATGGGTCAAACTGAATTTAAACTTGGGGGAAATGAGAATCTGAAATGGAAGGGATTCCACCCCCCTCCCCTCATTCAAGCCCATCATATCAGCTAGGCACTTTTGGTCCTGTACTAGATTATGCAAGCAATTCTGGAACATTGGGTGGTACTCAGCCAAGTCCGATGCAGTGTAGATGCATTGAAATTCATAGGCATAACAAATGTAGGTTAATTAATTTCAGTGTCTCTGCTCTAAGCAGAACATACTGTAATTGAATGCCATCTTTTGTAAAAATAAAAAATCCTTCCAGTGATCTTTTGTAAAGATCAACTATTCATCTCTCCAGCCTGCGATCTGTTTCATGTAGAAGTGCTCAACTCCTCGGTCTCACAACATGGGCAGGGCGTTGATTTTCCTGTCCCCTAAACTTCACCCACACTCCCGGATTGCGCTAGTCAGTACAGAGTTCTGCCTTCTCTTTTTCTTTATCCAATGCTGCCCTCTACTGTCTCAGCTCAGCACTGTTGCCAAATGTAGCTTTTAACTTATTTCTTAATGGTTTGCCACACTGATTTCTGCCGTAGCCTGCTGTGTCTCAAAGCTTTGTTCAAATGCTTCCTAGCCTTTTTTCTACACATTTATCAGGGCTGGCACTTCTCTTTACGTTGTGGAGGGACCACTGCACACTCTTCTCCTGTGCCTGGAACAAGGTTTTAGGAAAGTCGGAAACACCCCCCCCCCAATTTTATCCTCACAGCAGCCTTGCAAAGTCGGGCAGATTGGGAGATACTGACAGGCTCATGACCACCCAGCGATTTAAACCTGGGCCTCCTTATCACCTGGATCACCATGTACCACACTGACTTTCTATTTGAGAAAGCTTCTCGAGTTGGACTGGAGAGCAAACAATGTAAAACATGTTTTCTGAAAAGCAAGAAGCCTTTGAAATCTGGGGGGAGCCGTGGCTCCCGTCTGCCCCTCCCTGGCTCGCTGTAAAGAGGCAAAGCAGCAGGAGCTGCTTACGGCGAGCTGGGGAGGGAGGAAAGCTGGGAGGGGCAGGATCCTCTGCTCACGGCTGCAGCCGCGAACAGAGGATCCTCTACATGTGGCTGCAGCGGTGCGATGGCTGCTCGCGCCGCCCTGGCGGGGTGCCGTCTTGTCACCCCTGGAGACGTGCCACTGGGAGCACATAGCCCCCCCCCGTTGCGACGCCACTGCCAACTCCACAATACTAGGATTATCTGCATGGCACATTGACATGAGCAAACGGACAGATCTCTGTCCCATGGAGCTTACAATTTAAACAGGGAGAACAGTCGAATGGAGAACTATCATGTCAGGGGGAGGGCAAGGCAACAGTTTTTCTCTCCAGCATCTGGTTTCCTACACACTAGAAATATATATGCAGGTAGCATTCTGCTGTTCATGCACCACCACCAACGGCACTACAATCCAGGAACAGTTTGAACATGTGGCAAGCTCAGTTTCTACAAGGGATGCAGAATGTGTGGCCTCCTCGCCATGGCTGGTTTCCCAATACTCCTGAACATCGGCTGTGACAGATGGGGGTTGGAGACCCACAGCATTGTGAGGGTCCACAGGGACTTCCCCGGTGTACGCTGCTCATCCTGGAGTTTGATTTTAAATATTTTGACATGGAACAGTATCTTGCGCCCCATCATTTCTAAAGGGCGTTCCCCTCCCCTTTTCTATTTCACTGCTGTCTTAATCCCTAGAGCCATGTTGCAGTAGAAAACCAAGGAAATTAAATGAGTAACATGGTTGAAAGCACTTCATTTATCAATTATGCATCTAATTCTGAAGTCAAAGGTTGCGTTATTCTTGTTTTTTGTTAAAGAGGCATATAAAATAAGTCTTTTTAATTATGCTCTTTTCCTAAAAGTTCTCCAACATCCTTGCAGCCAGAGCTGCTTTATAAATGATGCCTGATGGAACTGGAATGGAACAAAAATTAACAGTCTTGTTTCTAGGCCTTTGGCAGGGATTGTTTTGACTGAACTGTACCAGAGAGGGTCATTGAGTTCCCAAAGAGTTTAATTAACACCTGATCCCTTTTCATGTGGATTAGTAATTTTCTTATTGTATTAACAACTTCATAATTGATTTACACTTTACTCCCAGTTAATTCAACTTTTAGTTCAAAGCCGTATTTTTGTATTCAGTTTTATATGTTCAGCATGCAAGGGAGAGAAACCTGGTGATTAAATCTTGAACTTTGATCATTAAAAAAAACCCCTCACACTTTGAAATTTATATTTTATAATATATGTCCCTTGAACTCACTCAGATTGTTCAAAATGTATGAATTCTGAATATTGGTCTGTCATACAAAACGTATTTCTGTTCTTTGCTATTAGCAGGGATAATAAAATTTATTCATCTATTTTTAAAAGGTTACCCCATATATTGATTCCTTCTTCTTTTTTATAAAAACAATTTTGAGATGCAGTGTGTGTGTGTGTGTGGGGGGGGCATTGTGCTTGTTATAGAGTGAAAATCTTTCCTATTCATTTCTGCTTGTAATCCCAAGTTGTATGGGATCAATTTCAACCTACAAGGTTGTGGACAGGCTGCTTGGACGAGTGAAACCGACCACCTGTCTCCTCATAAAAGTGATCCCACAATGGGCTTTGTGGGGTGGTGAATGTTTCCCTCTGTGAGTGAGTCTTCCCAGACCCCCTTAAAAAAGCAGCTATTAAGCTGCTTCTTAAAAAACCATTGTTGGACCCAGCCATTTTGTCCAATTAGTACCCAATTTCAGACCTTCCATTCCTGGACAAGGCAATTGAGCAGGTGATTGCTGAACAACTCCAGGCGTGTCTGGAGGATGCGGACCATTTGGATCCCTTCCAGTCAGGATTCAGGCCCCATCATGGGACTGAAACCACTTTGGTCACACTGGTCAATGATCTCTGGCAGTCTAGTGACAGAGATGAAAGCTGTTTCCTAGTTCTGCTGGATCCCTCAGTGGCCTTTGACACCATCGACCATGGCATTCTTCTGGACCATCTAGAGGGGCTGGGAGCTAGGGACACTGTTATACAGTGGTTCCGCTCCTTCCTCCTGGGTCATGACCAGAAAGTGGTGATGGGGGATGAGTGTTCGGACCCCTGGGCTCTCACTTGTGGGGTGCCTCAGGGTTCTGTCCTCTCCCCCATGCTTTTTAACATCTATATGAAGCTGCTGGGAGAGATCATCAGGGGGTTTCGGCTTGGTGCTCACCAGTTTGCAGATGATACCCAGCTCTACTTCTCCTTTAAATTGGAACCAATGAAGGCAGTGAATGTCCGGTGTGAGTGCTCTGCTTCAGAATTTATTTTCAGCCTTGGACTAGATTTTTGTTGGTCTGTCTGAACAGGACACAATTCTGCAATGAAGGCAGCAACTAAGAGCAGTATTCTGAAACTGACTGTTAAAAGCAGTTTGAGTAGGATATTTTCCTCACACAGGGCCCTACCTTTAAGCAGAGTGAGGCAGCTGCCTCAGCCAGCATATATTGGGGGACCATATATTGGGGGACCAGAGAGCCTGCTGCCCTCAGATGCTGTGGAGAATGATATACTGTATGATGGTTGTTGTGGCAGTAACTGTCAACTGCCTCAGTCTAGCTGGCTTCTGTATGTGGAATGAGGGGAAGGTGCCATCTTGTAATTTGCCTCAGGCAGCAAAATGCCTTGGGCTGGCCCTACTCCCTCGTAACATTTTTATTTTGATAACAAGCGGAAGCCACACGTTTTTGTTAAAATCTCATCTCACTGAGTATGTGTACCTATCAAGATGTCCATTTCCGCTTGCATTTCAGGGTCTGGGAACTGATGAAGACACACTCATTGAGATAATCTGTTCGCGGACAAACCAGGAACTGAACTCAATCAACAGAGCCTACAGGGAAAGTAAGTTGACCAGGAGGGATGGGTGGGGGGCTGAGTTTATCCTTGGGGGGGGGCGGATCCACACCATAGATTTTAAAGCACATGCAACAGACATTTAAAGCACATGATTTCCCCCCCAAGAATCATGGGAACTGTAGTTTTGTAAGGATGCTGCAAATTCTAGCTCTTTGAGGGGGGAGACTACTTTCCATGATTCTTTGGGGGAAGTCATGCGCTTTGGCTGTATGGTGTGGATCTGCCCTTAGATAAATTGCCCTCAGAATGATTTGAGGATTGACCTGATGATACCTTGATTGATGGGTCCAGCAACACCAAGCATTTTGTGGTAATAGGTTCAGAAGCTCATTTGCAGTCACAGAGGTCTAGTACTCAGGGCATGTGACGCCACTCCCTTGTGGAAGCTAAGTGTCTGGTCAATTCCTGGATGGGTGACCTCCTGGGAACCAGATGTATGCTGCCTTAGGTTCCATGACAGAAGAAATGTACTGTACGGTATAAATGTCAGAAAACAGAGCTGGGGTAACTTATTTTTCAGGTCCAAATGTGAGGTGTAAAATGTCCCAAAGTATTTCAATTTTCGCACCAGATGCAGTGGTAGGGAAAGGGTGCCTAATTTGCTGGGCCATTCTTAGATATCATAAAAGTCCTTCCTTGTTTTAACGAAGCAAGAGTTAGGAGGAGGTGAGATTGTGCAAAGCTGGTGGTGGCTGCATTAATTGGCTTTTAAAATAAATATTTATGTGATGGTGTTGCTTCATAATGAGTAGTGCTTGGGGCTTTTAATGTCTTAGGAAATGGGTGGGGCACAAGTGAGTTGATGAAAGTTCTGTAGGCCGCTGCTTCTTTAGTTGGAAGGACTGTGAACCCCACAGAATTCTAGGGTCAGGAGGGTCCTGTGGAGTCCAGGGGGTGGTGGACACAAGAAGCCACTGGAAGGGACAGAGAGGTATATGTGTTACAGAAGCATGAATGCCTTCTTCAGTTTCTGAGACCTTCACAGACATGACCTGAGACAAACCCACCACCAGTGACAATCATGAGTGCTAGACACTTGGTTTTCGTTTTATACAAAGACTGGCTTCCACACAGGGCCAAATTCTACACTGGGATCTAGGATGAAGAAAACATGCCCATAGGTCTTAAGCCCAACTTTTCCTTTTGACAACTTGGCTTGAGCTTCCAGAGGATAAGTACCTGGGACTTGCTTCTGAGTGGATCTGGAGAGGATTGCTCTGTCAGTGAGAAGCAACAAAAGCAACCAGGGGTTCATGTGCTACTTTATGGGCTCTTAGTCTTTAGGGTACTATGAGACTTTATGCTGTCCTTTATTTTTGGTTGAGAGTTCCTTACTTCACGCTCTTCAAATATGAAGAACTTTGCAATGTCTCTTGCTGCCCTGCTTTCCAAGACCCTTACCATCCTTTCACGACCAGAGATCTCTGCTTAGCAAGTCTCAGTCCCTTAGAAAAAGGAAAGGAATGATCTCTTTGAAAACAATTAGAAAACGGAAATGAAAAGTCTGGGTCAGTCATAGTGACGGACCTGGTTTGCCACTGTAAAAACAAGCCTAAGTGGGCACCCAGCTTGCGTGATCTCTCACAGCTTGATTCTACTTTTGTTGTTGTTTAGTCGTTTAGTCATGTCCGACTCTTCGTGACCCCATGGACCATAGCACGCCAGGCATTCCTGTCTTGCACTGCCTCTCGCAGTTTGGTCAAACTCATGTTCGTAGATTCTACTTTAACAAACCGCAATTGGGACAAGCCACAGTTTCCAGAATTCATATGTAATGAGTTACTGTGGTTTGAAAGCAGAGGTTTTGCAGTTTCTTCCTATTCTGTGTGAAGGAGGGGAAGGTGAGAATTTCTGGTTTAATTTTTGAATTGCAGTTTCCTGTTTTGTCTGAACTCAGGAAACTTTTCTTCTAACTGTGGATAACTAAAAACTAGGATCGGGCTTGTTTTTGTAACAGCAGATCATGATTTTTCATTATGGCTGAACTGGGCTTCAGAAATGTTAGTAATAGAGCCTGCTTTGCCAATCTTCCTTGATTTATTTTTTCTTTAGTGTACAAGACTGAATTGGAGAAAGACATCATCTCAGATACATCTGGCGATTTCCGCAAGTTGATGGTGGCTTTAGCCAAGGTAAGACTCTTCTGGTCCAGCTGCCTTTTCCCTCTGGTTATTTTAACTTAACTGTTTGCTTCACGTCATGGTAAGAACTCGATATTTTAGTTTGGCAGCACTTGCACTTTGGAACTCCCTGCCTATTGACATCTCACAGGCACCTTCACTGTACCCTTTTCAGCACCTACTAAAAACATTTTTGTTCAGACAAGCCCATGGTGTTGTATGTTTTAATCTGTTTTTAGCTTATCACTGATGTTAATTATTTTTTGAATGTTTTAAATAGATGCTTTTAAATGTCTTCATTGACAATTGTATTGTTTTATGAACCAACCTGGACCCTTCAATCACCATCCAAGTCCCTTCTTCATGTGCCCCCTCTGCAAGAGGTCTAGAGAGTAAGAAGCTGAGAATGGGCCTTTTCTGCGGTGGCTCCCCACTTGTGAAATGCTCTCCCCAGCATAGCTGCCAAGTTTTCCCTTTTCTCGCGAGGAAGCCTATTCAGCATAATGGAAAATCCCTGAAAAAAAGGGATAACTTGGCAGCTATGCTCCCCAGGGAGGCTTGCCTGGCACCTTCATTACCCATCTTTAGGTACCAAGCAAAAACATTCCTCTTCTCTCAGGACTTTGGCTAATTAAACAATCTATGGCCTTTTAAACTGGGAGGAGTGTGTGTGTGTTACTGTTTCAGTAACAAACAAAAACAGTAACACACACACAGTTTAAATGGCTGTAGATTGTTTAATTAGCCAAAGGCCTGGGAGAATAGGAATGTTTTTGCCTGGCACCTAAAGATATGTAATGTTATGTATTTTTATATCATAAACCATTCTGTGATCCTTGGATGAAGGGCAGTGTAGAATTGTTAATTTAATTTTATTTATTTATTTATTTTATTACAAACCATTTTGAGGTTTTTTTCTTACACTCGAATGGCATATGAATTTCATAAAATAAATGACTGTGGCCTAAATGTGTAAGGGATGCCACACAGAATTTGAAATTAGCTCTTATGGCCAGGTCTTAAGGATCCACTTCACCCTTGAAAGCCAATAACCAAAACGTCAACCCCACCCCCACCCCACCCACTCCCCCGCCGACCAACCACCACTAACATTTTATTACCACAGTATGTGCTCTGAGAAACAAGCTCCAGTGATATGCAACAAATGGTACAAAAGTTGAAACACTGAAAATACAGGTGCTCCCACAGGTCCACAGCTCATAACTAGATATATCAAAGGCTGTAGTCCTCATGACTGTAAAGCTGTCCCCAGTCCATAAATCCAGGCAAGAGAGTTTGTAATATTGTGCATCCTTCTCTTCTCAATGAATCCTGGAGCAAGAAGTGTTCGGTGGTTGCATATCTGAAACAGGCGTTTGTTTTTCGTCTTTAAAAGGGAAGGAGAAATGAGGATGCTTCTGTGGTTGATTACGAGCTGATTGATCAAGACGCCAGGGTAAGTAATGCTGAATACTGACCTCTTTTCATCTCGTATGAGGGCCTGTTGAAAAGCTGCCTCCGGCCTCCCCATGTGCCCAAAGTGTCAACCGTTCCACAGTATCTGAGCAGACAAATGCACTTCCGCTGTTACCAGCTCACAACAGGCTCAGTCTGTCGCAGTGCTCACGCATTTCAGAAGTATTTGACCTGCTGTGAGCCCTTGGGATAGCCAGGTTATAGCTCAGGCTTCCTCAACCTTGGCCCTCCAGATGTTTTTGGCCTACAACTCCCATGATCCCTCCTAGCTAGCAGGACCAGTGGTCAGGGATGCTGGGAATTGTAGTCTCAAAACATCTGGAGGGAGGGCCGAGGTTGAGGAAGCCTGTTATAGATCCAACAGCACCCCAGCAATATTCTCAATACAATGAAGTGAAACTATCCGTAAGTGGGTGGGGTGCTTTGGTAAGAAAAGTGCTGGGAGTCTTGTAACTCTGCTGCCATGGCAGTGGCCAGGTACCTGACACAAAACGTTTTCATCCCAACTGCAGGACTTGTATGATGCTGGTGTGAAGAGAAAGGGAACAGACGTGCCCAAGTGGATCAACATCATGACTGAAAGGAGTGTCCCCCACCTCCAGAAAGGTAACATGCAAATCCAGGCCACTGCAGAGGGGTGGGTGGGGGAAGCCCTCATGTGTTCAGGTCTGGTTGTGGCTCTTTCTGCTGGCCAGGTAACGACTGGAGGAGAAGCAACTGATCTTTGGTTTCATAACTGCACCCATAGCTCAGAGGTAGAACACATGCTTTGCATGCAGATTAAGAACATACAAGAAGCCTGCTGGATCAGGCCAAAGGGGCCAGTCTAGCCCAGCATCCTGTTCTCACAGAGACCAACCATATCCCTGTAAGAAACCCGCAAGCAGGATCTGAGCTCAAGGGTCATTCTCCCCTCCTGTGGCTTCCAGCAACTGGTATTCAGAAGCATGACATTCAGAGCATGTCCATCCTGGCTTGTAGTCTTCTCCTGCATGAATGTGTCCAATCCTCTTCAATCATGGAGGCAGAGCATAGCTAGCAGCCATTTATAGTTCTCTTCTCCACAAGTTCACCCAGTCCTCTCTCAATGTCATCCCAGTTGGTGGCCCTTGTTGCCTCCTGTGGGAGTGAGTTCCATAGTTTAATTCTGTGCTGCGTGAAGAAGAGCTTTCTTTTCTCCTGACCCTTCTGTTTCCATTGGCTAAACTTTGCAGTGTTTGAGAGGTACAAGAGCTACAGCCCTTACGATATGCTGGAGAGCATCAAGAAGGAAGTGAAAGGAGACCTGGAAAATGCCTTCATTAATCTTGGTGAGTACATGGACAGAGGCAAGAGGAGTTGACCATCCCAAAGGATGTTGAGGAAGGTTAGGAGTTGGGTGCTTCTGGTTTGCCCTGGACAGAGGTGTCCCTAGGGTCCCTTGTGCCCTTGGCAAGGAGCTTTATTGGTGCCCCACCCCCCAAAACATCTGGGGGTTGCCTGGACAGGAGGATCGCGCCACCTCAGGGCTGGACAAGGCGCCTGTATGCCTGGAAGCTTCTCTGAGAACCCCTTTCTGTTCGCCTCCTCCAGCAGTTTTTTTAAAAAGGACTGGGGAAGGGCAGGGGGCTATATACAATTAAACTTTTAATACTTTGATTACAGGTGTATATTTTAACCCTGTGTCCATCTTTTTCCTCACAGTTCAGTGCATTCAGAACAAACAGCTGTATTTTGCGGACCGATTGTACGACTCAATGAAGGTAAAGTATCCGAACACAAGTCAGGGGCACGATTCACGAAAGCACCCTCCTGTGCAATCACCATTAAGATGAATGCTGTTTAAGAGCTCTCCTGCTCAGTGATCCTGTGTGCCTCCCACTCATCTGAGGGGGATTTCTCTTGGAGCACCCCAGAGGCCTGTGCCCGCTTCCTGCACCAAACGTCCATAACATTGTTGCCATTTCATTAAATCACTCCCAGAATCCTTGCCTATTTTCATTCTGGGTTCTGAGATGGGTCAGGACTCAAGTGGGGCTTGATCATTCCGTTTGCAACTTAAGGGTTAATTCATTTGAAGTAAGCATTGGAAGTGTTGCTTAGAAACTAAGGAGGCTGCATGATCCTTGGTGAGGATGCATATGCTCTGGCTGTGTAGCTGTGAGAGAATTTCTCCCTGGATGTTAAGTTGAACCTAACCCTGCTTTTAACAAGGCCTGCCCTTAAAAAAGAAAGAAAGCTCTGTTTTTTCTCTCCTCAAGTGTTATCAGGATTTCTTTTCTCTCTGGACTCCATCTGTGTTATTTTACTGACTGCTAACAATTCCCCCCCCCCCAAAATGCACTGCAAACAATAAAGTTTGATTTAAACAATAAAGTTTAATTGTGGGAAATAATTGGTTTTTTTTAGGGCAAAGGAACCCGAGACAAGGTCCTGATCAGGATTATGGTCTCCCGCAGTGAGGTGGACATGCTGAAAATTAAGAGTGAATTCAAGAGGAAATATGGGAAGTCCCTGTATTACTTCATCCAGGTGAGTGGCCATGTTGCAGCAGATCTCCTGTCAGTCACAGCAGAGCAGACAGTATCAGATCACCCCACGGAGAGCTCAGTTGTGTTGAGCATGGTGCTGATAATGCCAAGGTTGCAGGTTTGATTCCTGTAAGGGACAGGTGCATATTCCTGCATTGCAGAGGGTTAGACTAGATGATCTTTGGGTACCTTCCAACTCTATGATTCTATGCTGGCCGTGTGGCGTGCTTCTGCTCAGAATCCCAGCCACTCCATTTCTTCCACTTCCCCCAAACTCCCCATTTCTCTCCCCGCTGTCCCAAGCCAGGCTTCTGTGACCACTGAGAATACTCAGTATTCATTCTGCTGTTTTGGGTAATCCACCCCCACAAAACATTCCCCCCTTTTGTACATTGCAAGCCTTGGAATCCCTCCCCCACCCCAACTTGCTGGTATGCCCTGAAATTCTTGGCGTTGGGCAAGAACACACACATGGGGCATTTTGAAAAACGCAGCAGGACAATTTCTGGCTGCCTGCATGGAGTGGCACAGAATGGAAGCCTCCCTTCTTTTTTGTATCGTTTTGGGAATTCTGATGATCCTGACACTATAAGGAGAGTCAGGGCCAGGTTGGCCCTGAGGAGAGTTTTGGCTTAATGTCTCTCTTTCCCTCTGTTCCCCTTACAGCAAGACACAAAGGGCGATTACCAGCGGGCACTCCTGAACCTGTGCGGAGGAGAAGATTGAAAACTGTGATGGGAATGGAAAGAGTTCCAGCTCCGAGATATGCTCCCCCCCTTTTTTTACCCCGCTTCAGCCCAGCCCTGATCTCCTTTGCAGAACTAGAGCCATTGGCACAATAGCCTTTGCTAACTCATCTTCCCTATCCGGTCTACTCCAGGCGGATGCTGTTGGTTGCTTTTGTATCATTCCCTCCCTTGGCTCAGGCTTTGCTTGGCTTTTACCCAAGTAGCTAATCTCAGCAGAAGTAATCAGGCCAAAGGAGTTAACATTCCAAAGAGAGGGAGAAGGAGAGGAGGGAGGCAATCCTTACATGCACAGTGGAAGATTCTGCCTCTTTTTGTGTGCAATGTTCTTGTTGGAAAGCCAAATAAAATGGAATTTTTACTTTAAGAAAAACACAATTTGCTCTTGTGCATTCTTCCAGAGGAGGAAAGTGTCGGCTTCCTGGTGTAACAGCAATTACCGGTACCTTGTGGTATTCAGACCCCCCCCCTTCTGCCTTTATATATACATATTTTAAAAAATTGCTTCACATCCCTCCCTTTTGGTGTAGCCTCCCATCTGACAGTAACAGACAGTAAGAGCTGTTTGACAGTGGAATGGACAACCTCAGAAGGTGGTGGAGTCTCCTTCATTGGAAGTTTTTGAACAGAGGTTGGATGGCCACCTATCAGGGTTCAGCTGTGATTCCTGCACTGCAGGGGGTTGGACTAGATGACCCTTTGGTGTAATTTCCAACGCTGCGATTCCAAGAAACTAATCCAAACCACTCCTGCTTTGCTTTAGATGAAAGTTACATTATTGTAGACTAGCGGGGAGTGCCTGGTGCTGCCCAGGAATTTGTAGAAACCCCAAAATGCTATGTTTTTAAAATGGATGGTGAATTTGTGAGTTTGGACTTGTCATGTAAATGAGTGGGTAGCTCAGTTGGTTATAGCGTGGTGCTGATAATGCCAAGGTCACAGGTTCAATCCCCATATGGGACAGCTGTATATTCCTGCATTGTAGGAGGTGGAACTAGATGATAAGACAGAAGTACTTTTGGGGGGGGACAGGGGGCGGGTGGGTGTGGGGGACTGGGAGTGGCTGCCGGGACCACATAACACCAGTCCTGAGATATCTACACTGGCTCCTTGTACGTTTCCGAGCACAATTCAAAGTGTTGCTACTGACCTTTAAAGGCTTAAACGGCCTCGGTCCACAATACCTGAAGGAGCGTCTCCACCCCCACCATTCAGCCTGGACACTGAGATCCAGCACCGAGGGCCTTCTGGCGGTTCCCTCATTGCGAGAAGTGAGGTTACAAGGGAACCAGACAGAGGGCCTTCTCGGTAGTGGCACCTGCCCAGCAGATGTCAAGGCAATAAGCAACTATTTTACTTTTAGAAGACAACTAAAGGCGGCCCTGTTTAGGGAAGTTTTTAATGTTTGATGCTGTACTGTTTTTAATCAGTTGGAAGCCGCCCAGAGTGGCTGAGGAAACCCAGCCAGATGGGCGGGGTATAAATGAATAAATAAATAAATAAATAAATAATAATAATAATTTATTATCCTCAGGCTTACTTCCAATTCTATGATTCTATGCCAAACATTGGGTGAAATCATGTTTTGGTCTGCCATCTGGATTCAGCATTGTGCCTGGTACCCAAACATTGATGTAGATCCTCACCCCCTTCTCAGGAACCCCCATGCCAAGTTTGATGAAGATACCTTGACAGGCAACTAACCCTATGCCCCCAGACAGGTGGAATCATGGAAATGTAACATTTTGGTCCACCATCTTGATTCAAAATGGTGCCTGGCATCCAAATGGCAATGAGGCTCTCCACCCCCACCTCAGGAACCCTTATGCAGAGTTTGGCAATGAAAACACAAGAGACTTCTGAACCTATGCCCCCAAATGGGCATAGTCATGCCAAACTCACATTTCGATCCGTTATCTTGGTTCAAAATGGCAGCCAGCTTCCAAATGCCAATAAAAACTGCTGCTCCCATATTGGGAACGCTCGTGTCAAGTTTGGTAAGGGTATCTCAAGATGTGTCCAAACCTATGGACCAGATCAGTAGCATTTATGACAGCAGGGGTGGGGAAACTCAAACCCAGTGGGCCGAGTAGGACCCTTCAACCCTTTCTAGCTTGTCAGTCAGGACTCTTCCCTTGATCACACTTCTCATTGGGCTTGCCCTCGTACCCTCTTTGGGGGTGCGTTTGCCTGGCTGGGATGTGTCTTGAACTTGGATGATGCTACTTGCTTGCCTGGGTGGAGGGATGTGGGCAGTGCTAGCATTCACCATGAAGTTGTTACAGTAAGCATCACACTTCTAACATGGGGTGTGGGGGGGGGGTGGAGTGCTGGCATTGCATACCCTTGCATACCCCCAGAAAAAGCACTGGGGGTAGGGGTGGGGGTAGCAGTCTTTGGCTTTCCCATGGCTGGGCTGCCACCCAGAGGGGAGCTGCATTCATGGCCCCACCCACTTTTGTCTCTGCCCTCAGTTTCTCCCCTGCCCCAGCTTTGCAACAGAATATAATAATCTATAAAACTCTACATGTTTCTCGTGCCAACCTTGCCCACCATCATCTGCTTTTTGGTCAGGGTGCAACACTAGCAAATATTGTATTGAAAGTAGACCCATTCACTCATTCATTTCCATTCATTTCCATAGGTCTAGTTTAACATTGAACACAACACTGTGTAAATAAAAGTACATCCAGCTTCAACGCTAACTCTGGTAACTGAAATCACAGAACAGCCTACAGAGTTCTAGCAATAAAACTACCTAAAATCTAACAACCTACAGATGGCTGGGTGAACATGCAAATTTTTAGCAGGCACTGAAGTAATGAAAGAATCACCAACCAACATATCTCAAAGGTCGTCATTCCTCCTCTGACATTACTCTTATGTCCAGTGAACTTTTTAAAACAAGGAAAATGGAGGAAAGAAATGGAACAAGGACTTGGATGTTCTGATTATCAACCCACCAGTCAGAATGGGTATTAGGAGCAGGTCAGAAATGGCTCACAATACACCAGTGAACTATTCAAAGAAACAAAACAGCTCAGGCCTAGTGAGCACACAACAACTCTGCCCAGTAGGTCTTGCTCCAATGAGGCAGTTGCAAGACCTTCCTCCAGCTCTCTTAAGTCTCCCGCTCCCCCACGTCCTTCTCAAGCAATCTGAGACTCCAACACCTTGTCTCTGCTCTGCCCTCTTCATAGCTCTGCAGGTTCAGGGAGACCAGTGGGGAGGGAAGCTAGTCACCACAGGAAGCGGGGAGGGGGGAAAAATCCCTGGCTTCTTCAGCAGCCTGACTCCACTCTGCCTCTTGCCCCCACCCTCCTCTCCAGCTTCCACTGCTGCCTCTGAATCTGAACTGCCCTCTGACAGAGCCTCTTCCTGATCACTAAACCATGTTACCTCTTCAGCTTCTGACACCTCCTCCTCCCAGTCTGCTCCCTCTTCTCCCTCTGACCACTTATCGTGCCCAATTCCCCAGGCTCTAGCCTTCTTCCCTGGGGGGGGGGTTCCCCCAGCTGGTTCATCCCACCACTCCTCCACATCCAGCCAGTCCATGACACCAGCAGCCTGTCTACATTCCTGTTCCGGCACCAAACGGAGCCTTTCAAATTCACCTAAGAACTTAATAAGAGAGTCAGCAGGATCAGGCCAATGGCCTATTTCGCCCCACATCTTGTTCCCATAGTGGTCAGCCTGGTGACTGTGGGAAACCAGCAAGCAGGGGCAGAACACAAGAGCCCCCTCCCCTCCTGTTGCTGCCATCAACTGGGATTCAGAAGCATTACTGCTTCCAACTGTGGAGGCAGAGTATAACCATCAATAGCCCTCTCCTCCCATGAATTTGTCTAACCCTCTTTGGAAGCTTTTTAGGTTGGTGGCTGTCACTCTCTCCTGTGGGAGTGAGTTCCATAGTTTAAAAGGAGCCCTGCCCACTGCCTACCCTGCTTCTTGGCCAAAAAGGGCCCCAGCAATCTCGCTCTTTAGGAGCTCTGAGAAGGGAGCAAAACAACCATGCCTCTGCTCTAGTAGCCTGAGCCATCTCTCTCTCTCTCTCTCCACCCAGCTCTTCAGCTTAGTTAGGGTCCCCTTTCTAACAGGGTGACTATCGTGGCACCTTCTGAATGTTTATCCCCTGCTCCCAAAAAGGCCTGGAACTAGGGGTGTAGCATGGGGGGCTGAGGGGGCCATGGCCCCAGGTGCATTTTTTTCAGGGGGCATGACAAGGTGCCCCATGACTGGCTCCCTCACTGGAGCCTGGCTCCAGCTCATGAGGGAGTTGCAGATAGGCAGCTTCCTCACGCCCAATGCCACCAGCTGCAAGCCTGAGAAAGGAGGCAGAGAAAGGAGAAGGGGTGGCAACAGAGCAGACAGAAGCTGAGGCATGCACACCTTGAGCTGCACACTTCGAAAGTTATTCACATGTGATGTTCAAGCAGTGTACAGCCTGCCCACACATTATGCAGCTGACTTAAATGCCCATTTCCCCCACCACTTTCACCCCAGCTGCCAGGACCGGCCCACTCAAGAGTCAAAGTGAGACAACTGCCTCGGGGAGCAGGATCTACAGAGGCAGCAAATTCCCAACGTCAATATATCTTTCCCCTTTGTTCCTGATGTACATCTTCCTTCATCTTTTTTTTCCCTGGCAGGAAGGGGTCTGCCTCAGGTTCCAAAATGTCTTTGCCAGCTGCCATCTCCCGTCTCCATCTCCCGTTCGTCTCACCCCTGCCAAATATAAAAATGGAAATCTCTCTGGGCAGGGACCTCTTTCATTCTTTGCACCAGGTAGAGGGATGGTGCAATAATAACCCTAGTACAGTATCCATAATAAATAGCAACACTATGTATGTGAGCAGCCAGCTTCTCAATAGCTCCAAAACTGCAAGAGCAAAAACCTTGGTTCATAAAGTCTGAGCTGATTTTATTCTTAACTCTCGGCTCCCTGCTTTTGTGCATTGCAGGGAGTTGGACTAGCGGATCCTTTGGGTTTCTTCCACCTCTACAATTCTGATTCTATTATTCCTCCAAGGACTGATGCTTATAAATTCAGCAGCTAAATAAATAAAAAACCATGCATTTCTAGACACTTCCTTACACCCATAGAAAGAGAAATTGCTGGGGAAAGCTTCTTGCCGAACAATTTATTTGCTTATTTATTTACTTGCAGCATTTCACCCGAAGGTTGCAAAGTCACAGCATAATATGTAATTTTGCAGGTGGCAACTGTTTTCTAATAAAACAGCAGGCCTAAACTCCTAATGCACAAAGTGCAGTTCCCCATTAGAGGGTGCTCAAAGAAAGCCTTACTGCTTTTCCGTGGACTGAATTGTTCCTATTCTTCTTGACAAACATTTACGTTTTTCTGTTCCAGTCTGGACTGAATTTTCCTAAAGAATTATATTGGAAAGCCTTTGTGTAATCTATAGATAAACAGTTGCACACATGCTCCGTGCATCAGAAGCCCAAGCTTCTGAGAATGTGTTGCCACCCACCTTGGTCACCCCATAAAGCCAACCTCAACACAGGTCATGGGAGAGGTGGGGCTGCTTAAGAAACATGATAAGCTCTGCAAAGTTATTTTAAGCAGCAGGAAAATGAGGGCAAATGCTAGAGGAAACTATTACATGCTCTCCAACATTTCTCGGATGAAAATAGGGACACCCTATTTCTCCAGCATTTGATCTCCTTGCTCGCATAGAGGTCATATACACATGGACATCAGTCACCTGGAGCCAATTGCAACCTCTCCACCTCACCTAGTTCACAAGATTGTTGTAAAGAAAAAAAGGTGTGAGGGAAGGAATTGGGTGCAACACCTTCCACAGATAAATGGAATAAAACAAAATTTTAGCTGTAAGCTGCCTTTAGTCTCTGTCAGGGAAAAAGGCAGGAGAAGAGGAGAATAGAAACTGTGAGAATGATCAGGAACATACCAGAGAGTAAATCCTATTGAACACAGTGGGACTTCGTTCTGAGTAAAAATGCTTAAGGCTGCCCAGGCTTTACCAGGTTACCTGAGAGTAAACTCCATTGAATACAGTGGGACTTACTTCTGAGTAGACATGTAAAGGCTTGCAGTGTAAGGCTCAATTTACAACAAAGGAATAAACACTCCACATGTTTTCTTAAAAAAAGTTGCTGGCTGTTGCATTGCAATTAAAGGATTTAAAGTGGATTGTTGACATTTCCCCTTCAAAATTATAGGAAGGGCTTTGCATGCCAGCTTCATCATTTCCTTCATTTGTTGCAGGTATTTTATTTTCAGTATAAACAGGCAGTGCTTTTTTTCTTTAAAATGTATAGGTGTACTCGCTTTTTGACTCAAAATCACCATTTTATAGTTCAAATTGGGAAAAATAGATACAGTAAATGGACAAAAGTACAAAGATTCACAAAATGTTTAGTTGTATGTATGTGTAGCTCTGCACCCCCCCATAAAAAAGCACTGTAAACAGGACTCCATAGGTGGGTTCCAGCACCTCTCAAGTCGGCACCACTGCCATTCTAAGAGAATGAGGGAGGTGTTCAGGGTGAGTTCTGGCACCTCTTTTCGAGAAAAATGAACAGGGGGTGAACAAGAACAATGTTTTTCATTACAGTGAGGTTTCTGCCAGAAAGCACCCTGGCAGAGTTGTGTTCCACGGCAGATTTGTGTTACATGGCACCCTGACAGATTCGTGCTTTCTAGCAGCCTTAATGGAACTCAACACCTATCTCACAAGAATATCAGAAGTTGCCTTATATTGGGTCAGAGACAGGGGTCAGCAAACCTTTTCAGTCCACTGTCCCTCAGACCTTGTGGGGGGCCGGACTATATTTTGGAAAAAAAAATGAACGAATTCCTACGCCCCACAAATAACCCAGAGATGCATTTTAAATAAAAGGACACATTGTACTCAAGTAAAAACAGTTTGATTCCCGGACCATCCGCGGGCCGGATTTAGAACATGATTGGGCCACATCCGGCCCCCGGGCTTTAGGTTGGAGACCCCTGGGTCAGACCATCTAGTGCAGTACTACCAACACCAGAAGTGGGAACCTGTGACCCTCCAGATGTTGTTGGACTCTCATCAGCCCCAGCCAACAGGGCCAATGGTCAGGAATGATGGGATTTGTAGTCTGGCAAGATCTGGAGGGTGACAGATTCCCCATTCCCAGTGTACAATTACAGCTCTCCGGGATTTCAGACAGGAGATTCGCCCCAGCCCTTCTTGGAGATGCCATTGGGAACTGAACCTGGCACCTTCCGCATACAAAGCAGGTGCTCTAACCACTGAGCCTCTCTGTCCCTTTCCCAGTCTCCTTGTCGCAGGGCTGCCTCACCTTGCTTTGTGGAACAGGTGTGCATCATGGGCATAGTCAGGAGCAGCTGCCCCCCAATCAAGTAAATTAATAAAAATACTTAATTAACTGACCAATTGCATTGCAAATAACTTGGTTCCCCCCCCCCCAACATAAAGCCTGCCCCCACATAAAGTAAATCCTGGCTACACCCTTGGTGCATGTGATTTCCTTTTTTAATGATTTCCGGAATACCGTGCCACTTTTGTACTAGAAAATGTTCCTGCCACTAAGTGTTAAAATAAATACAGCCAGGACTTAATCACAAACGGTTAAATATGCCTTGCTTTTTTGAGAATATTTCTTTACCAATATAAGAAGAATTAGAATAATTTATGGAGCCATGCGTTATGAAAGTGGCTTGGCTAAAGGAAAGATTTTCCAATTATTTGTAAGCATTAGGGTTTCCTTTCTTCCCTTTCAAAATGACTTGTTTACACTCGGGGAGCACTTCTAAATTTTTAATAGACAGAAAGAATTCATTTAATTAGGTCAAGTGACTTGTTTATGTCCAAATTTGGCAATTTTAGTGTCGGGAAGCCTCGCCCAGTGAAGGCCACCAGCTCCCCTTTGCTGTGGCTTCTTTCCTGTAATTGCATTAAATGCTTACAAGCAAAGTCATTCATATTTGACCATGTAAAGGAGAAATGGAGAAAGATACTGTGAGCAGGAAGAAGTCTGGGATGAGGAGCAAGACTGATTGCATGGAGGGTGGCCCGAAATGGTCACTGCATTGGTGGGTGGGTGCACAATGGGAGTAAATGGCAAAATTCTTATGGCTTTAAAATTAAAACCCACCTAAAGTAAAGCACATGACACAAAAATGAGGAAGGGGGCTGGACTCCTTCACCCATCACCAGCATTTTCCAGCAAACTATCATTACCTTAAGGCCTGGTTTTGTTTGGTTTGGTTTTACCGAGAAAGCATTGCTCCACCCAAAATTAGATGTGGCAAAATCCACAGAAAGGATTGGTTTGGGACATGCAGCCCAATCCCACGTCAGGTTTACTTGGAAACAAGTCCCAGTCTGTTTAACATAAGTGTGCATTGGATTGTAGTCATGCAATGTAATGCTGTGGCTGCTGAGTTAGAAGTGTGTCTCATCAAAATGAATTGGGCTAACTCTCTAGGTTTTGTGTTTTAGTCACAAATAAATTAATTTCCATAGATTTCAATAACATTTTAATCAGGAGAGCTAGTGTTTACTAGCTTGTGCCTGCAGTCATGCGGTGGCCCAAAAGATTTTCCTTCTTTCTTTAAAAAATGAAAACAATTTCATAACAATATTACATGTATTCAAAACAATGATTGAGACAACTTTCAAAGATTGGATTTCACTTACATGTTTTGGTAATGATCATTCCAAAATTTAATTACCTTTTCTCAAAAGAAGGAAGTTTTATCATCTCAACATGGTATTTAAAAAAATTTTTTCCAGATTTGTATCTCCACTTATCCTGAGTGTTTAAGGTTTTAAGGCTACTCATAGTCCATTTATTGTCAAATATCATCATTATCAATAGGCATTTGCCCCCACGCTATTTAGGATTGAACTTTAACGTACACTATACTGATCTGAATTGCATTATTTCCACAAGAAGGTGGGTTTAGAATTGCAGCAAGAGAATTGCAGCAAATAAAAACTGTGGCCATAAAAACGTCGAGGGCTTAGCTCCCTTGGCTAATATTAATTTTAAAAAATAAAAAATATTAATTTTAAAAAATAAAACAGAAGCATGTAAAATGAAGGTAGTTTTTAGCTTCGATTGGTAATAATTCATTGTAAGGCCAAAATCAGGTTCAAAAGTTCTACCTAAGCCCCATTAAGATGAATATTGAGGCTTTCAAAGAACCTTCTGATAGTGGATCATACCTCAACAGTGCAAGGCACTTCCAAAATATCAAAACCATATAAATCAAAGTAAACTTTACAAATCAATATAACTTTACGTTAAAATATATACCATATATACTCGAGTACAAGTCTACTTTTTCAGCACCTAAAATGTGCTGGAAAAGCTGCCCTTGGCTTATATTTGAGTGAGGCGGGCCGCGGAGGAGAAAGGCACAGGACTGGGGGTTTGGAGAAGCGCTGTGCTGAGACTCTCCAAACCCCTGTCCTATGCCTGCTCTGTGCGAGGCGGTAGGGAGGGAGAAGCGGCGAGGAAGGGATTCTTCCTCACCACTTCTTCCCCCCCCCCCTTGCTGCAAACAGCTGGGGGAGGCATAGGATGGTATTTATTTTTATTTTTGAAATTTACTAGTAGCTGCTGCTGCTGCATTTCCTACCCTTGGCTTATACTCGAGTCAATAAGTTTTCCCAGTTTTTTTTTTACATTAAGCTGAACAAGAATATCAACAGTAGCATGCAAAATGAAGTGTTTATCCATCCTTGACATTGTCTTGCAGACATACTTTGATGCCAAACATATAAATGCATTTTTAAAAGTTTTTGATGCTAATATGTGTTTTTTTTTTGGTGGCGGAGTCCAGTTTAAAGTATGAGATTTTTATTGAATGCAACTTAATTCTTTTCCACATGCAACTGAGAAAATCTGAACTTCATGCAAGGAAGAGAATGGGATACAATTTGGGCAGAGAAAATGAGAGATTATATTCCACTATAACATTAACAGGACTAAAGACAACATAGGTGGGATTATTTCCCACATGTTAAGTTTTAATTAAACAGCTATAGAGATCTCACAACAGTTGAAAATACAGATCTCATTTGAATGAATTTTGGGGGCATACAAAACATAATCAAGACTTGTGCCAAATTAGACTTGTGCCATTCAGAAACCACAAGATGTAATAATGTCCTTTAAAAAGTATTAATTTCAGCTCAAGTAAATGTCAGACCCTTAACTGAACAGAAATCATTACTTAGGGGGGTCATCCCCTGCTGTTCAACATTGTGATAGCTTTTTACAGACATATTGTATAACTGAAATGGTGCTTTAATAGCATCAAAATAAAATGTGCATTATCAAATAAATTTATTTTAAGGGTTGATACACCATCAATGTGCCCGTTTGCTAAAATGTGATTTCAAAACAACATTTGTGCAAGTCAAAAGTGCAAATTTAAATATTTTAATCAAAGGAAGTAGAAAGCTGTTCCTCTGTAGCATGCAAAATGTTGGCCTTTTAAATGTTTTTTTTTTGGGGGGGTTGTTTTATTATGTATGTTGTGTTCTCATTTTGTATTTTTATGTTGTGAACTGCCCTATGATCTTTGGATGAAGGGTAGTATACAAATCTTAATAATTATAATTATAATTACGTTTTATTCTAGAAAACACTGCCTGAGTTACAATTCCCTGTGTCTGAAAAGAGCAAGAATTATAGAAGGTTTTCTTTTTAGGATAGTTTTTTTCTCTCTGACAATGCAAAAGGATGAAGACTGAGCAAAATAATAATAATAATAATAATAATAATAATAATAATAAAATAATAATAATAATAATAATAATAAT
Organism: Zootoca vivipara; assembly: GCF_963506605.1. NCBI lineage: Eukaryota > Metazoa > Chordata > Lepidosauria > Squamata > Lacertidae > Zootoca > Zootoca vivipara. Next base: position 4,358,178 of record NC_083289.1, on the reverse strand, counting down.
AATGGTACTTAGATAAATAAAATTTAGATAAATTAGATAAATTAGACAAATAAAAACTACAGCTAGCATGTGGTGGTCCATAGTTGGTTTGCTTTTTCAAAAGTCACAATAAGGAAACACTTTTATCAGGATCAATCCAAATGCATTTGTCTTTGTTTACATGTTGTTATCCCAAACTCTAGAAATTGTGATTATTTGGAGTGTTGAAGGGAAGAGTGCAGATCAGTGGGGAAATGCAGGCTAAGCTTCATTTGCAAAAGGTGTCCATGGCCCATCTGAGAGGAATTATTGGGCCTGGGCAGGCAGAGGTTGCCATGGTGTTGGGGTGTGTGTTTGTGGTGTCAGGAAAAGAGTGCTGGGAGCAAGGAGTGCTGGGAAGAAGAAGGGCGAAAATAGGGAGAGAGCCATCATGGGCAGGATGGCTGAAGGCTGGCTGAAGGCTGGCTGGGAGAGATGACTTTGACTCCAGGAGGGTGCTACTTGAATAAAATATGGTGGGGAGGGAAGCACTGCCCTACAGGTTCAGTCACATGACTGGGGACACCCACACCATTTGAATAGCAATGTCCATCAACTTGGGGGCGGGGCTCAGCCCCCTCAAATATTTTAGAGGGTGCTGAAAGGACCTCAGCCCTTAGGAGTTGACATCTATGAGTGCTGCACTGCTGCCAGAGTCAAGCCCCTCTTGAAATGGCTATGCTGTAAGATCTAGACTCCATGCTGACTGAAGGTGCAAATAGGTGAACAAACCATGTTTCTTAAAGCTACAACAGTCTCGGTTGCGTCTTCAGTTCTCCAAAGGAGCACAGAACATGGCTGAGCGCCTGGAACCCCCAGGAATCTTGCTAGCATTCGGCAACCTCTGTAATAATATTTATACCTTGTTTTTAAGCAGCATTCTTCACAAAGCGGTATATGAAATACACATTAAAGGGTAACCAATAAAATATAATTTAAAACCATTTAAAACATTGGCATGTGTTCTGAAACAACAAGGATCACTTAGTCATACAAAAGCCAGATCACAACTCAGTTTCCACTGAAGGCCATGACCAAAATGGTGGGCCTTCAGTTGGGTTTCCTACCCTCTGCTCTTGATGTGTCTAAAGATTCTCCTTGTTGCTGCATTATTTCCCTGATTATTTCCAATTCACATTCCATCCCTACAATTGTTATATCACAATAGATTTATGTTTGTTTTTTTTCAGCTTATTATCCTTAACCATCCATTTGCCAATTCCTGCATGTACAGTATTTAACATTTACAATATGATTATTTCTAAAATATTTCCCCCCTTCATTTTGCATTCACTAAATGTCTCCCTCTTCTCCTTAAATAACAAAACAGGTTGCATTTACCCATGCCTATCCCTTTTATATTGCTACTAATTGTTTCTATATTAATTCCCCTTTCTTATCATCTTATCATTCTTTGGTACTTTTTACCAAAAAATTACTTCTTACACTTCATCCCAAATATATCTCTGTTTCCCCCCCCCCCTTTGCTGCTTGATATTACATATTTATCTATTATTCACAATCCATTCCTTATGTTCAATTCCTGTTTCCCATCAGATGTTGTTTTTTTCACATACCTTTAAAGAACAAAAGAGGTTACACTTTCCCTTGCCTATCTGTTCTAAATCACTTATTATTTCAGTCTTTCTTTTCTTACTATCTTGCATTTGCTGCCATCTGTATCTAGCTTCTCTGTCATCTTTCCTCATTCATTTCCTCTTCCTCTTCCCTTTTCCAGTCCACACTCCCCCCCCCATTCAGTGCCCATTTCCTGCCTAATCCCGCTTTGTTTTGCCAGTCATGTTCTCTCCACAGCGTCTGCGCTCTGTTTCCATTGTAAAGTTGGCTGTGTGACATTAAATCTAAATAACAAGAGCTCTCTGCATTCCTTTGACATTTTGTTCCTGTTCACCTTCCAACTCTACACTTCTGTGATTCTATGATTCTCTATAAAAAGTGGCCTGGTGGAGGCCAAGGCAACGAAGCAGCCGCCCTGGAGCAGAAGCTGACTCACCATGAGTTGGAGTCAGTGGTTGGACTCCTTTCTCACTTGATTGTTGCCTCCACACACCATATTTTCCTTAAAACAGATCAGAGGTGCATGCTATAGTATAACAACAAGCTGGGGTGTGGGTGTGGGAACCTATGGGAGTCATGTTTTTTCCTGTCACTTGGAAAGGTTAGATGATGCTGTCATTGTTCCATACATGGATGACCACCCAGATGTTGAATTCCATAAGCCCTAGCCAGCATAGCTAACAGCCAGCAATGCTGCGAGTTGTAATCCAGGAACATCTGGAGGGCCAGAGGTGTATCAGTCCTTGCCATGCTGGTGCCCTCCAGATGCTGCTGGACTACAAATCCCATCAGCACCAGTCTGCACATCAGTTGCTGAATGCTGATTTAAGCTGTCCCAGCCTACCTCTCTGGGCAGTTTGCAAAACTATTAAATGTACAAAAATAAACCAGGATTGTAAAACAGTTGAAAAATTGCATAAATAATATCGAAAAATGAACCAGTTCAGTCTAGGTATAGCAGCTAGAACAATCGAAAACCCACAGAACACTAGCTGAGAAATTATTTGGTGCAATGACAATACCTTTTATAATCAAACAGCCTGAAAGACTGAGGTCTCCACCTGCAGCCTAAAAGACCACAGCGTCTGGTAGGCCTGGAAACAGATTTGAAGCCCATTTTCATCAGTGAAATTTGAGAGGGTGTGGAAAAGAGGAGGGGATTGACATGTAGGACGAGGCTATCAATGGCCTTGTTCTGCCTCCGTGGTCAGAGGCAGCAATGCTTCTGAAGACCAGTTGCTGGAGGCCCCAGGAGGCAAGAGGGCTCTTGCGCTTGGGTCCTACTTGCAGGTTTCCCAGATGGGCCACTGGCCTGATCCAGTACAGCTCCTCTTATCCTCTCAATAGAGCTCCATATTCAGAATTGAAATGCACCTCTGCTAATAAATTGTGCCAGCCTGCCTCGTTTGTAGACGCAGCAGATGGTAGGCACTCAATGGCCCTCTTTGGCTGCAGGCAAGGATGTTTGAGGGCCAGATTCAAGGAAGCTGAGGCAGGGCTGGTGTCACTGCCACCCAGGCTGTCTTGCAGGATCAGGGCTGCCTTTCATCTTCCTTCAGCATACCTCTATGCAGCCTGGGCACCGCCAATCGTAAATAATGGATTCCCCCTCCAGACTTGCATCCTTCTTTAGTGGAGCCAGGTTTCGGGAGCGCCTTGCTGGCTCTTAGAGCCCAAGGAAATGCAATCTGGAACCCATGTTAATGGCGCTTCTCTGCTGTGCCTAGCTCAGGAAAATCCGGGTCTCTTTATAGTGGAGCCATCTGGTGCTCCTTGAATGTGCTTATTAGTAATAGTGTAGGTGGGTCTATCCGCCTGGGACGAGAACTCCGAAACAGATGCTTTGTTTATGTGTTTAAAAAACCCACCCCACAGATGGCTCTGAGCCAAATGCGATAATCACGACCACCTCTGAAGTGGCTCTAATCAGCTATGTGAGACTGTATCAACTCTTATGTTGTTTGCTCAAGCTGGTAGTTTAGAGGTGCCGTGTACAAGATATTTGTAGTCGTAATTTCTCCAAACAGGTTAAGGCAAACACGATGGAAATCAGCATATTAATGTGCTGCATTTTCAAATTAGAATTATAAACACCCTTTCCTCTTTGGAGGCCGGGACGGCAAGGAAGGAGCCAGCCAGATGTTTAATGATGACACTGTTATTTCGAAGGCAACAGCAAAGCAAAGCAAATTATTGTTGTTTAAATGGTGAAAAGCTAAGTCTGATGCACATAGAATGGGGAAGGTTGTGTGAATGACAGGGTGCATTTTATTGCCAGCATGCCAGGAAGAAGAGTGAAGGTAACCAAAAGTGGATAAGTAGGTTATATTTATTAACTATAACAACTTGAGGATCTGCAAAACCAATTAACTAATCAGATTCAACCACTGTAACCAAATCAGCTAAAGTCTATGCAGGTGTTCATTAATAGATGGGAGTAATTTCCACCCCCAGCACCTGCAGGCCATGCCTGACAACAGTGGCTAAGGGATGCCCACAGCCCAACACAGCCTCAGGTAAGTGTTCCATTATTTCTGAAATCTTCTCACCTGCCTGGACCAAATGCCAATTAGCCAAACTGAAGGAACACCACTCCAACAAACATCACCCAACAGTATGGAGTAGGCAAAAAAGAATACGACCCTGGTCCATAGCTGCCAAGTTTTCCCTTTTAAAAAAAAGTTTCCCCTTATGCTGAATAGGCTTCCTCGTGAGAAAAGGGAAAACTTGACGGCTATGCCCTGGTCAGTTGGGGTCTCTCAAAAAAATTCCTACTCAGCCCCTTGAAAACAGACAAGGCCCACACTGCCAAAGGGTGGGAGGGGTGGGTGGCGAAAAGGGAAGAGTGTGGGGCAGAGCAAGCTTAAATAAATAGCCTGTGACCACCTCTCCCCATTGGGCAAAATTGCCCTTCAGGCCATTACCTTCTCCCCTAGGGAGATATCACCTCTCCTCTTCTTCCAAGGGAGGATGGGTGTAGCAAATTCGTCCCCTCTAAAAATGGTAAGAGAGAAAAGTAAGAGAGGGGGGGGGGAATACAGAGACCTCTGTCAGAGATAGATGTTGATCCTTATCACACACATAAGGGGGTGGACCTAGGAACTTCCCTTCCTTCTCCTAGCCTTCCACCCTGGGAGATCTTCCCTTCCCTGCCTCTCATACAGGGTTCTTCATCAACCAGCCATCCACTTCCTGTGAGTATCTTCATTAACCCAGAATAGAGGACATCAAAAAACAAAGCATAATTATATGATTCTGATTCTATAAGCAAGAGTAGGGTTAGCAGAAAAAGACAGAAGCTAAAGATAAAAAGGAAAAGAGAGGCCTGGAAACAATGCCTTATGAGGAACGGCTTAGGGAGCTGGGTATGTTTAGCCTGGAGAAGAGAAGGTTAAGGGGTGATATGATAGCCATGTTCAAATATATAAAAGGATGTCATATCGAAGAGGGTGAAAGGTTGTTTTCTGCTGCTCCAGAGAAGCGGACACGGAGCAATGGATTCAAACTACAAGAAAGAAGATTCCACCTAAACATTAGGAAGAACTTCCTGACAGTAAGAGCTGTTCGACAGTGGAATTTGCTGCCAAGGAGTGTGGTGGAGTCTCCTTCTTTGGAGGGCTTTAAGCAGAGGCTTGACAGGCACATGTCAAGAATGCTTTGATGGTGTTTCCTGCTTGGCAGGGGGTTGGACTGGATGGCCCTTGTGGTCTCTTCCAACTCTATGAAAGAGAGAGAGAGAGAGGGAGAGAGAGAGAGAGAGAGAGAGAGGACTTCCAATTCTCCATCTACCAATTATGTATATAAATATTATTCAGAATACTCCAAATATTCACTCTAGGTTGGTATCCAGCTTTATTCCAGGATAATGTCTAGCTGCTCCTCAGTCTGTTGGGAATGTTTTCCCAATCTTCAATCCCAGACATCTGAAGTTCATTCATTTTTATTTCCATGTGAAATGTCCAAAAGGGGTTCTTTAATTGTTATGATCACTAAATATCAACACTATTCTGCCTCCAGGCCAGTAAGATGACTTTATCTCCAAGAAATTCCAACATCCTTTATTAGAGTAATAATTCATAATTATTTACTTTTAGTATATTCATTAATTTATACCCAATATTCCATATTTTACAATCCCAGTTCCTGTTGGCCATGATTTCTCATCCAAGATCCTTTCTCTCTCAGCTCTATCTCCACCATCTCAGGACATTTCCTAATGTCACTGTCCATGGTTCCACTTTACCATTCCACTTTCATTTTCAGAAAGATCTTGATCAATATTTCCCCCCAAAGGTTCTGTGGATTCTTTAGTCTGATCTTTCTCTGATCTATTTTCATTCACCATTCTACACATCCTAGTTCTGAGCTCTCCCAATTGCTCATCCAATAATTGTCATATGATACCAATAATCAGTGGGGTGTTCAACTGTGTTTGCCATATTGGGTTCTCTTCGTCTCCCTCTTATCAGTCTCTGCCCTGAAAACCTGTGTCTGTCTCTTTAAGTAAACAGTGCAATCCATTCCCAAGCTAATGGACTCAGTTTCACTTTTATAGCCAGCACCACACAGACAGGACAGAGAATTACAAGTAATATAAGATCAAGATTTTTAGCAAACCAGAGCATCCTAAACTGTATGTAAATTTTCTTAATGCCCAAATTAATGCCTCTCCTTATGTCAGCAGCCAATTTGCATTATGGGTGATAATTAATTGGCAGGTAGATCACCCAATCACAAAAAGTAGTTAATGAAGAGAGGTTTTGCTGGCCTGGTGCCCTGAAGGCTAACTTTGAGGGCTATTATGCAGTGTTAGGGCATCTTTAAATCTCCAAAGCACTTGTTTTCTGCTGCTTTGGAGGGTAGGACCCAGGCCAATGGCTTCACATCACAAGGAGATTCCAACTAAACTTCAGGAAGAACTTTCTGACAGTGAAAGTTACTTGACAGTGGAACAGTCTCCCTTGAGAGGTGATGGACTCTCCTTCCTTAAATTGCTTTAAGCAGAAGTTGGATGGCCATCTGTCATGGATGATTTAGCTGAGATTTCAGCTTGCAGGAGGGTTGACTAGATGGCCCTGTGGGGCGGGTCCCTTCCTACTCTACAATTCTGTGATTCTATGGTACAGCTCTTGAAGTAGGAGCACAGTGCCCCCCCAGCTCCCACCTCCTGGAGCTGCTCTAAAGGATTCCATGGTTAATGATATCAAAAGCTAGTGGGATATCAAAAAGAACAAACAGGGTCACTCTCCCCCTATCTCTCTCTCCCAAGAAGAGTAATCAACCATGTTTCACTGCCATGAGCAGGCCTGAAGCCAATCTGAAATGGATCTAGATATTCAGCCTCCTCCAAGCATGCATGAAGCTGGGCTACCACTATCCTCTAGAGCCCCTTGCGTCCAAAAGGGGATGTTTGTCACTGGGCAAGAGTTCATATGCATGCTAATATTCTAGTGTTTAATTGGACCGTTTTATTGCATATTTTAATTACAGATTAATCTGGTCTGGTCCCATCCTCCTTGTGTCCTTAACAATGGTTGACATTCACCCCAACCCTGTTTCTTTCCCTCCCCACTGTCAAATTTATATAAGAAGCACTGTGGGGCAGAGACCTTCCTGCTTCTGAGACTCTGTAAACAAGTGCTGAGGAGTCCAGGAGGTTCAGGGAAACCATAGGGAGCTGAATTTCACTTCTTCATTTGAAATAACCAGCTGAGAATGTTTTTGCTTCACATCTTCAGTGTGAAAGCCATTTCTTCTAGGAAAGACAGTTGCTCCTTCCTTCCAACCATACTTTTACTAATGTGAAGGATCCCCACTGATGCCCTACAATTGACCTCTTTTAAAGGTTACTAGGTAGGATCCTTTTGCTGGGTACCCAGGATGAAAAGTTACACAATTCCTCTCCATTGACCCTCAAAACTGCCATTAGTGAAGTCATTCCTCCATTTTACCCAGTTTAATTGCCCTTGGTTGTTATCCCCGGGAGGCAACTATGCCTTAAATTTGGCTTAATTTAGATCCCTTTACAATCAATAGAGCTAAATCTGTTTCCAAATTGGGTTGCAATTGCTTTTCTATGCAAAATACAGAACTTTGGACATTTCTCTGTGTTGTTTTGATTGCAGGGTGCAAGGATTTTTGAACACTTTAATTAATGGATTAAATGTATTAATGGTGTCGATCGTACTCACTATGTATGAGGTTCATAAAAAGTTCAGTGGCATTTCTGCCTTGGTAATGACTGAGGTGGGGTGGGAAGAGACTCGGCTTGTTTCTTTAGTGCCAGAACATGTAGAGAGATTATTCAGAAATATAATTGAGAATGTTATTTAAAGTCTGTTATGCTGCAATCCATCAAGCAGTTCTGATGCACCAGTCTCAATAGCAAAGGGTCTCGCACAGTGCTTTTCTTCTAGAAAATAAGGTGCTGGAACTCACCACGATGGTGCTGTTGTTTAAACCACTGTGTGTCTTGGACTTGCCGATCAGAAGGCCCCACGATGGGGTGAACTCCCATTGTTTGGTCCCAGCTTCTGCCAACCTAGCAGTTTGAAAGCATACAGTGCAAGTAGATAAATAAGTACCACTAAGGCAGGAAGGTAAACTGCGTTTCCGTGTGCTGCTCTGGCTTAGTCATGCTGGCCACATGACCCGGAAAAACTGTCTGCGGAAGCGGACAAACGCCGGATCCCTCGGCCTTTAAAGCGAGATGAGTGCCACAACCTCAGAGTTGTTCGCGACTGGACTTAACTGTCAGGGGTCTCTTTATCTTTACTCACCGTGAAGTTGTTACAGTAAGTGCCACATTATTATTTTTTTGCACCAGGCACAGGCTAGCTCAGCACCTCCCACTGCCCCTGCATGGAGCATCAGTGCAGATGGCACATTGCAGAGGAGGGGAAGCATTCCTGCCCTGAGGAGATTACTGTATTTGATTCTACGATGGAGAGAACACAGTTGCCAACATCGTTACCAGGGTCTTTAACAGCAGAACATAAGGAGAGATTTGCTGGATAAAGACCGTGGTCCATCTAGTCCAGCATTCTATTCTCACAATGGCCAACCAGATGCCTGTGGGAAACCCTCAACAGGACTCAAGTACAAGAGCACTTTCCCCCTCCTGTGGCTTCCAGTCACTGATATTCAGAAGCATTACTGCCTCTGATTGTGGAAGCAGAGCAGAGCTGTTGTGGCTAGCAGCCATTGACAGCCTTCTCCTCCATGAAAAGGAGATCCAGATTCCCCACTTCAAACACTCAGCCAACAGAGAAGGTGTGTATGTGTGTGTGTGTGTGTGTGTGTGTGTGTGTGTGTGTGTGTGTGTGTGTGTAGCACTCTGGCTCTGCTCCATCCAAAAGAGCTTCATTCCAGATAATAATAATAATAATAATAATAATAATAATAATAATAATAAATTTTTATTTATACCCCGCCCTCCCCAGTCAAAAACTGGGCTCAGGGCGGCTGACACCAACAGAATTACAATAAAACATAAAAACAATTAATTAAAATACAGATTAAAATACCGTATTAAAATTTAAAGTGCAGCCTCAATTCAAGTATTCCATAAATCCAAGCCATGAAGGAGGAAAAACACAGGGGTCAAGCTGAGTCTAACCCAAAGGCCAGGCGGAACAGCTCTGTCTTGCAGGCCCTGCAGAAAGATGACAAATCCCGCAGGGCCCTGGTCTCCTGGGAAAGAGCGTTCCACCAAGTTGGGGCCAGTACTGAAAAGGCCCTGGCTCTAGTAGAGGCCAATAAAGATGAGTCACAATTTCTTTTCTGACTTTTCTCTTTTAAAGCTCCTCCTTGTTGGAAATTTGGATTCAACTTAGCTTGCAGAAGAGGGGTTTGCATGGGCTAAGACACATAGAGCTATACTAAGATCGTTCAGCCACTAAGATCACCCAGTGGCATAAAGTAACCACCTGCCCACCAAAAACAAAATAATCAAAAGCATTGGCATTGTGTGAATACCTGGGAGAATAAAAATGTCTTTGCCTGGTGCTGAAGGGAGTACAAAGGCTTCCTGGGAAGGGCAAGGTCATCTTCTTGGAGGAAACTGTTTTTCTAGATCCATTTCAATCAGGCTTTAGGCCTGGCTTTGGTCACCCTGTCAGGAGACAGACAGGGGAAATGTGTCCCTGCTAAATCTCCAATCTTAGTATCCTTCTGGAGTGTCTGTCTGAGTTAGGGGTGGGCAACACTGCGTCCCTAGTAAGAAACCATTCATTGTGAAGTTTGCAGAAACTCTGTGTCAAACATTCTTCCTTTGAGTTTATGACAACCAGGGCTGTTAAAAAAAATAAAACAAAACCACAAACCCTGTCTACATGTAACATTTCTATTAATGAGGCTGCTATGCCACATTTCCCCTAGAAGCTTATAATTAATTACCTCAAATCTGCTGGTAATCCAGTTGTGCTTAACAAAGGCACGGATAAAACAAGTCAATTTTCTGCTGCTGTTTATTATGCTTAAACATTTTAGTATTTGAAGTAACCCTACAAGTGGGTGAGTTTGATTACATGCAGCTTGCAAACTGTGCTCTGGGTATATACTCTGCATCAAAATCAAAGCCTCTGTTAGGGTGAGCGCTTGGCGGAAGGGGAGGCGTGCGGATTCATTAACTTGGATATTAAAAGATTTACAGGAGCATTAGGGTCTTGTTTACACGGAATACACTCAGCTGCAAAAGGCTGGTAGGATACAGCTGCATGCAATGGAGCTAAACTTCCAACTCATGAAAATCCTACAGGGAACCTGAAGTAAGACTGATTGGTGATTGGTATATTGCCAGTGTTAAAATACTTTTTAAAATGTCAGTTCTTATCCATCTGTTGGGGGAAATGGCTTTACAGGAAAATTGTATCTATGCCTACTTGGAAGTAAGTCCCATTGAATTCAATGTTAAGTGTGCATATTGTAGCTGCCAAAACCATTCATCGCCTCCCTTAAATCCCCACATTGGCTGTTCCCATATCCAGCAGGAACTCCTTGCCGAGCATTGCAAGACTGGGTGAAGATGTCCTATTTGAGCTCTCTGCCCTGTTTTCACACAGTGAAATGGAAAGGGAGCAGGGATTTCATCTGCCCATCAAATTCATTGGGTGGCCCTAAGTTCCAGTGCACGAAAAGAGGGAGGAAAATCTTCTTTTCTATCCAGTTTCTTCTCCACACTTAGTACAATTTCATAGACCTCAAATGTGCCCCACGTATTATGTTAAACCAAAAAACCTCACACACTCACAGGAAAGGGCTAACAGATGCTTTACAGATGACAGCCTTCTATTTGAAGGACTGTCTTCAGTCTGAAGACATCCTCTATTCAAAAGTAAAGAATCACAGGAAGAGAGAGCAGAACTTTTGAAGATACCCATTAGCTGATAGTACCTTGGACAGCCACCCCAAGGAAGGGGCTCTAACTGCCTTATTGTGCTGGTTGCAGTTTTCTGCACTTTCTCCAGCTTTGCAATTTCCTTTTGGGAGAGGGTGGAACCAGACTGTAGTCACTTTCTCCATTATGGCTACTACTAGCCTTTATGGCTATGACCTGCCTTCATGGACAGAGGCAGCAATGCTTCTGAATACCAGTTGCTGGAAACCATAAAAGGAAAGCGCGCTCTTCTGCTTGAATCCTGCTTGCTGGTTGGGCCACATATGAAGAGATTTTGGTAAAATCAGATAGAGGCTGGAAATTAAAATCACATGATGAAAGAAAGGAGGTTTTGACTGGATGGTTGCAATACCACCAAGTGAATGATGTATTGTCAAATGATAAAAAAATAGGGTTTGAAGATTAAAAAGTCCAAATTTCAAATAGAATTGTTGGAAGGCAGAGAGAAATTGTTATCAAAAATGTATGGTACAACCTTCTGTTAGAATGGTTTACAAAAGATGAAATGACAAAAGATGTGATGATAAAATGGGCAAGAGATTTTGGGTACAATATTGAATACGACGCGTGGTTGAAACTATGGAAAGAAACATTGACATTTACTGCATGTACCGCTTTGAAGGAAAATGTAATGAAAATGATGTATAGATGGCACTTAACACCAGTGAAATTAGCTAAAATGTATAGGATGAGTAACAAAATATGTTGGAAATGTAAACATAAAGATGGTGAATTTTATCATATATGGTGGACAAGCGAGAAAGTAAAAGGATTCTGGGAAACAATATATAATGAGTTGAAAAAATGTTTAAGTACACTTTCCCCCAAAAACCCAAAGCTTTTTTATTAGGTTTAATGGAAGAGGAAATAGCAAGGGGAGATCAGAGACTATTTATGTATGCTACAACTGCGGCGAGGACTTTATTAGCCCCAAAGTGGAAATTACAGGAGATGCCGATGATTGAGGAGTGGCAAACAAAAATGATGGACTATGGAGAACTGGCAAAGTTGATTTGCGGGATCCAAAACCAGGGATAGACAAAGTTCCAGAGGGAATGGAGTAAATTTATTGACTATATGGAGAAGAACTGTAGAAGTTTAAAGACACTTGCAGGACTGAAATAAATCCTACGAAGTGAACTTATTCATGTTTGTAAAAAGGAACTGTGAGATAAGAGTGAGAAATAAAGCCAAATGATTTGGAAGTCACAGCTCGGCAGAGCGAAAAGACTGAGATGGGTGAACCTAAGGTGAAATGTAATTAGTTTTCTTTGTTTATTTGGAAAATAATAATTTTTTTAAAAAGAAAACAACAACATCCTGCTTGCTGGTTTCCTACAGGCATCTGGTTGGCTGCTGTGAGAAGAGGGTGCTGGACTAGATGGGTCACTGTCCTGATCCAGCAGGTTCTTGCTATGCTCTTATGTTCTATTACCTTATGGAGGCAAACTCCTATTCAGATTGCAGGATTCTGTTTGTCATTGGTACAAAATACTTTGGACATGGTGCATAAACATAAGATTTCCTTTATAGATGCTTTGGCATCCGTGCAATTTATGACTTAATGCAATGTAACTTTGCCAAACAGTTCTTTGAGGGCGGGGGACCATTCTTTGCAAAATTGTTTTGTAAGGTTTCCTGTACTCTGTGGGTCTCTTAATTGCTTTAATCACTGCTCCTTGCCTGAGGCCGTTATAAGGGGGAGTTGGGAAGCTGTCTCCCCTTAGGAAGAGAGGCCAGATGCAGCACTGCTGATTGGTTGGAAGGACTGGAAGAACGAGATGTAAAGAGCAAGCCTGAGATTCCACTGTATGCTCTTTGGGCATCTGCTCAGCTCAAGGGCTAATCTTCCAAGTGCTTTGCAACCTAGCAGACTTACCATTTGCAGTTCCCTTTCCTGCATCTGCAGCCTGTGTGTGTGGGGGGGGGGGGGAAGAATCATTGTTTCTAGGAAATGTGAGATGTAGTTGCTGCTGTTTGCAAATTTTCAGTTTGTTTTTACTTGATACCAAGATCCTGGTTTTCTTGTCGTGGAGCCAAATTGCCTCTAAATATTATCTGTTCTGTGACAGTACCTTCGAGGCAGGCAGACAACAGTGGCACTTGTGGAGCTCAACCATCTGGCACTCAGCTCAATTCTGTCTTAAAAAGATGCAAAAAACAAGCAAATTAAACGTTATATATAATTTCAGCTCAGTTCAAATTTATTTGTGGCAGCCATAAACCATAACAAGTCTATAGCCTTGTAAATGAAACCAGCCCCCCCCCCCCCAAAAGCAGGCAGTAAAAAATTTCTCTTTGAAGTGTGACGTCTTAAGTTGCACTGTGATTTTGGGAAGCAGCATAATCAGTGTCTGAGTTGCTCTGTGTTTTTTCCCCAATTCAATGCATTATATGAACCCAAATTAAATGTGTTAAAAGCAAAGATTGCAGCCAACTATAATGGGGGGCTCTGGAAATGGTTATAATCACTTTTGCCCTTTTCACAGAAGTGGATGGAATTTGCAGGTGTGGTAACCAGAGAGTAGTAAGACTGCCTAATCATAGGCAGTTTGCTCATTGATTTTTTTAAAGGAAAATAAAAGTCCCTGGAAACAAGGGACTTGGCCACATTGGCAAAAAAAGGTGATTTATATGTGCTGTATATGCATTATAACACTGTGACACCAGATGGCACTGTGGAGTCCTGTTTTTGATAACCCGATTTCTCATACAAAGTTTACCATACGTTTAACTGAAACACTTCTTTGATGTTTCTATATCCAGCCAAAGCCTGCTCCTTAATTCTAAGCATGAGGGACAGATAGCAGTAGCTCATTGCCGATGGAAATCTGCATAGCCATACACTAGATGAGCCTTACCTATGGCCAGTGGAGGGAATTTGCACCAGAGAGGAGAAAACATAGGAGTCAGGTACCATTCATATCTAACTTTATTTGCTCATGTTTATGCTCTGCTCTTCAACTCATGAGAGCTTCCACAGTGGCACAGAGTATTACTGTATTCCAAAGCCCACAGCTGATCCCTTAGCCAAGGGTATGCTTAGGTGAAAAGGTGAGGCTTGGAGTGGCAACACTGAGACAAGAAGAAAAATGTGGTGAATTTTATCATATGTGGTGGGCATGCAGAAAAGTTAAAAGATTTTGGGAAATGATATACAATGAACTGAAAAAGATTCTTAAATATACCTTTCCCAAAAAACCTGAATGTGGGAGTGATTCTGGGGTTGATGTCGGCAAGCCGCATCAAGCCTGGCAGGAGAGCTATCAAATGTAAAAGGTTATCGCGTGCAATGCTGGCAAGCCACATTGTACGTCGGTATAAGCACACACGTATCTATAGGTTAGGTCATTGGGACAGAGCAGGGCAGCAGGTCACCACAGGACTGGGCAGAGGTGGGGAGAACAGGATGGAACTGGTTTGGGCAAGTTGTAACAAGGGAAGCAGGTCCAAGCCAGAAAGGTTGAACCCAGGTCGGGAGGAAAACAATGGAATGGGGAGGAGGTTTTGGGAGGCTAGCAGCAGTCACAAGATTGAGGGGAGGGGGATGTGTAAAGAGCGCACATGTGACAAGGAGGTGTTTGAGGGATACATGAGGATCAGGCACTTCCCTTATGGAGGGAAAATTGGGTGTTGGCAGGATGTGACACATGGGGAAGTTCTACCTTTTCTGGGATGTCCTGGCTGTCATTGGAGGAAGACTGCACTGGTTGTTAATGATTTACTTTGTGACAAAATCTCAATAAAAGGGGGCTCCTGCTTTTGCTCTGGGTCACCCCCGGAATTTACTACCTTTGTGTTGCGTCTTGTTTGCCACCTCAACACCTGAAGCTTTTCTATTAGGACTTATAGGACAGGAGATTGTGAAAGAAGATCAAGTATTATTTATGTATGCGACAACCGCGGCTAGGACTTTGTTAGCTCAAAAATGGAAAACTCAGGAGTTACCTACGATTGAAGAGTGGCAGACAAAAATGATGGATTATGCGGAATTAGCAAGACTGACTAGCAGGATCCGAAACCAGGGAGAGTAAAAATTCCAAAACGATTGGAGTAAATTTGTGGATTAAATGGAGAAGAATTGTAGAAGTTTAAAGACACTTGCAGAACTGAAATAAATCCTACGAATTGACTTTAAATAGAGGGAATGAAGAAACTGCATGATAGGAATGGACAGAAAAAAACCGATTGGGGGGAGGGAGGGAAGTCAAAGCTCGGCAGAGCAAAGAAAATTGTAATAATTGACAAGATGTTTAGAAGAAAATTTTGTGTTTATTATGTTTATGTTGTGTTTGTTGTTGTTTGTTTTGTTATTGTTTAAATGTGTTTAATTGGAAAAATTAATAAAATGTCTTTTAAAAAAAGAGACAAGAAGAAAAATGAAGATTTAGATTCTGATTAGGAGGGTTTAATTAAATTTGATATCATCTTTCTTCCTCCCAAAATTGTGGAAAATAAATGGAGAATGATTTTGCTATTTCATGGCATGGATAGGAAAGAGGCTGGATGTTGGGGTAGGCGTGGGGGGAAAGCTGTAATACTTTTCTATAATGTGCTTAATTTCTGGTTTCGCTGCTAAACGTGGAGGAAAATTGGTCCCATTTAGGACCATCTGTTAGAAAAGCAGGTTACAATCCTATTGGCTTCTGGGCTGCTGTTTTTCAGATTCATGAATAGATATTGTTTGTTTCAGTGGGATCATCTGGAAGTATTTCTAGAATAGCAAAATGGAAGACAGGATGCTACAATCCATAGTAATCTACATAATAATTAATAAACCAAATCATGCATTTAAAGGGAGTCTAAGGTTTCTCAGCAGGTGGCACTGTGGGTTAAACCACAGAGCCTAGGGCTTGCCGATCAGAAGGTCAGCGGTTCGAATTCCTGCGATGGGGTGAGCTCCTGTTGCTCAGTCCCTGCTCCTGCCAACCTAGCAGTTTGAAAGCACGTCAAAGTGCAAGTAGATAAATAGGTACTGCTACAGCGGGAAGGTAAACACCATTTCCGTGTGCTGCTCTGGTTCACCAGAAGCAGCTTTGTCATGCTGGCCACATGACCTGGAAGCTGTACGCTGGCTCCTTCAGCCAGTAAAGCGAGATGAGCGCCGCAACCCCAGAGTCGGTCACGACTGGACCTAATGGTCAGGGGTCCCTTTACCTAAGGTTTCTCACACATCTATACATATAAAAATGTAGGCATTGCGCATGCAGAGGTCACAGCCTTTCTCCGTATCCACTGAACCAAATTGCATCAAATTAGGACAAAGCGTACCTTGCCCATCAGTGAGGGATCTGCCATAATTCCCCCCCCCAAAAAGCACAGCTTTCGTACCTTAAATAGTGATTAAACGCAAAAAAGTGGCACACAAATTAGACATCACCAGCAAAAGCTCTGAAGACTCCAGCAGCATCCAATAGAAAGGCAGATTGCACGCTGTCACCAGCAAAAGCTCTGAAGGGCGGCGCCAAATAATGACATCATCAACAAAGCAACTGAAACCACCAAGGCGGCCATTACCAGACCAAGGCCCCTGCTAGGCCCCCACTAGGCCGGGGGGGGGGGAAGAGGGCGAGCACCCAAATCACAGGCCGCAGCATGGCCTTTGTTTTATGTAGGCCCCTAGGCCCCTGCCAGGCTGCCAGGCCCCCACTAGGCCTGGGGGGGGGAGGGCGAGCGCCCAGATTGCAGGCCGCAGCATGGCCTTTGCTTTATGTAGGCCCCTGCCAAGCCACCAGGCCCCCACTAGGCCGGGGGGGGATAGCCCACAGCAACACACTTGGGGGCATGGCAAGGGGTTTTTACTTTAAAATTTAGCGGGCATTGTGTCACATGCGAGGCTCTGGCGGCCATTTTAAGTAAGGGCAGCCATGCCCCTTTTAACCTAGGCTTCATACTATGACTGATTGCAAGCCTCTGCGTCTTTTTTTTTTTTAACCATGCACTTTCTCTCCCCAGTTTAAGTCCTCGGATATTTGCAGTGACCACCCCCCCCCATTTACAATCTCCTACTTTCCCCTTGCCACTTCCTGGGTTTTTTATGGAACCGAACAGCTCGGGTGCTTCAGAACTCACCTTCTGTTGCTATGGGGCTGTGGGTCTTCGCTATTTGACCCCACCCCCACCCCCGTCGGGATTATTAAAGTAGTTCTCTGGGTTCTCTGGATCACCTACTCCAAAATTAGAAAATCCAAATAACAAAACACACACACACACACACACACAACCCCCCCGGAACACACAACAATGCCCAAATCATACACCAAAATAAATGACAACCCCCCCCAAAAAATTAAACAATAATAACTTCTGCTTCTCATGTTCTTATTTCAATTTTTTAAAAAATCTAAATATATAAAAATGTATACAATGTGTGCACAGGGGTCAATGTATGGAGATACAGGGGGGAGGAGACAACACTCCCTGGGGAAAACAGAGGGAAGGGTATCCTACCGAAACACAGGGATGAGCCAGGGGGTTGGAGGGAGGAGGGGCGGGATACGTCATGGATCGGGACAGGGTGGGGGGAATCACAGGGATGACCCACAGAAACGCATGGCTGGGCCAGCTAGCTATGGTACTTACCTGTATTTCCCCTAAAGTTGCTCTCTTTGCTTGCTTATCTATTTTACAAAGTCTCTTGAAAGTGCTGTCAGCCATGGCACTAGTCTTTTTCAGCATTGGTCTTCCAGACCCAACATTTCAAATAATAATAATAATAATAATAATAATAATAATAATAATAATAATAATAATAATAATGGCACCAGCCTGTCTACTGTACTGTAGCTAAGGAAAGTGCTGTTGTGGGTTTTAAAGGCTCCTGTGCCTTTAATTAAATACTTCCCAATTTGCGGTAAAAATAAGAAGAAACCAGCAATTATATTATGTATTATTAATAGTGTAGTGATTATTATTTTATTTAGAAGTGTCTGCCTGTCAATCTGATTGATCTTTAAGGCAGGACCTCCAAAACCAACTTTTTAGTTTAGTTATATTTATTAATACTTTTCCAAAGATATACAAAAGTTCATACACTATACAAAGTATCTTTTTTATAATATCCTGAAATAAAAGAAAAAGAGATGGAAATAAGAAGAAGGAAGGAAAGAAAAGGAAGGAAAGAAAAGTGAAAGAAGAGAGAGAGAAAATAATAAAGTTAAAATACTTCTGGTCCTCTGTCCTGCAGCTAAATATAGTATTCACTCATTAATGTCCAACCATTCTATCTTCTACAAACCAACATTTTTTCAATCTTCAAATCCAGATATTACAAGTTCATTTTCTCTTTCACACAAAAATGTCCACAAGAACTTTCCAATCCTTAATAAATGTTAGTAGTGATTTTTCTATAATTAAACACATTAACTTTGGCATCCCAGCTAAGACCAATAATTTTTATCAACCATTCTCCATAGTAGGTAGGGCTGTATCTTTCCATCTTTGTGCATATAACAGTCTCACCACTGTAATCATATACCGGAATGATCTTCCATAGTCCTTTTCCAGTTGTGTATCAATTAACCTTTTTAAAAAAGAATTTTGCCTTCAGTTGAATATTAACCATTAAAAGCTGCTTCATCAGTGTATATATTTGTATCTAATTTTTGAAGCCTTGTTCTCCAAGCATGATATAATGTCCATTCATGTACTTGACATTTCCAGCAAACATTTGAAACACCTTTATACATTCTTAACAGTTTATCAAGAGTTAAATACCAACAATACATCATTTTTATATTTAAAAAACCCTTAAGATCACAACACAATGTTAATTTTAACCCCAACACCAACCATGCACCTGATATTTATGAGACCAGGAGAAGATGCTGGTCTTAGCACCTGGGCAGATTCATCTGGATAGCCAACTGCCTTACTCAGAATAGATCCATCCCAATTAATGGACACGATTAACTTAGGTCCATTGATTCCAGTGAGTCTGCTCTTGAGTAAAACAGGTGGACATTGGTGTCCAGGTAGCTCTTTAAGCTTATGCTGAAATCTGCCATGCAGATCAATGGGTCTTAAAAGTGCTACAGTATCTGTATTTAAATGTAAGTTTAGCGTTCAGAGAAGGGGGGCCCTGATTAATATGGAGTGCAATCCCCTGGGTCAGACAACTGATTTTGTACTTTGATGCCCTGAACAACACCTAAATCCACCACCCAGGGGGCCCCTCATCACATCGCTTCATGACTGCCTTCTATAAGTTAGCCTTGCTGCAACATTCTTGCAATGAGGTTGTCTGGAAACAAAAGATTCATTTCCAGTGCATGTGCAGC
This sequence comes from Zootoca vivipara, assembly GCF_963506605.1. Taxonomy (NCBI): domain Eukaryota; kingdom Metazoa; phylum Chordata; class Lepidosauria; order Squamata; family Lacertidae; genus Zootoca; species Zootoca vivipara. The sequence continues at coordinate 4,338,906 of NC_083289.1, read as the reverse complement.
AGAGAGTCTACGCTCCCTCTTTAGAAAGAAAGATTCCTGAGTGGGTCCTTGAATATCATATGGTGGGGGGTGGGCTGTGTTGTTTCACTTCACTCCCTGATGATGGGAGTGCAAATGCCTTTGCTGCCTCAGGAGGTCTTGGATATGCAAATAGGGATGAGCAGTAGAGGAGATGATAACTGTGGCCTACAGCTCTCTCACAAAGGGTGGGAGTTGGGGGGGGGGGAGAGATTTGTCATCTTCACCCTTCTGTTTGTCTGTGCCTAGTTGACAATATAAAGGAAAAACAGCAAAGGGAAGAAAGTCAGCATTGCTGTAGGCTAAAAAGTAAAACATAAAAATCAAGAAAGAAATAGGTGTGTGGGAGCAGGGGAGAAACAGTTGCTGGGCATCAGTTCAAATAAACTGAACATGCAGTTGTTTTGGCAACCATCTCCCCAACACAATGGAATGGAAACATTACTGATTTGTTTTTAATGGCTGACAGTGCAATCCTGGCCATGTTTACATGGAAGTAAGTCCAGTGGGTAAGCAGTAACGAGTCACAGAATCATAGAATTGTAGAATGATATGGGCCCCCAGGGTCATCTAGTCCCACCCCCTGCAATGCAGGAATCTCAGCTAAAGCATCCATGTCAGATGGACATCCAACCTGTGCTTTAAAACTTCCAAGGAAGGCGAGTCCACAACCTCCCAAGGTCCATTCCACAGCTCTTACTGCCAGCAAGTTCTTCCTGATGTTTGGTTGGAATCTCCTTTCTTGTAGCTTGAAGCCATTACCCTCAAGAGCAGGAGTAAACAAGCTTGCTCCATCTTCCATGTGACAGCCCCTTCAGATATTTGAAGACGGCTTTCATATCTCCTCTCAGTCTCCTCATTTCCAGGTTAAACATACCCAGCTCCCTCAACTGTTCCTCATAAGTGGTTCCTCAATTGTGGTGTCCAGAATTGAACACAGGACTGCAGGTGTGGTCTGACCAAGGCAGAATAGAGTGGTACGATTACTTCTCTTGATCTGGACACTGTACTTCTGTTGCTGCAGCCTAGAATCAGTGGTGGAGCGACACTTTGGTTTGAGTACTTTCAGTTTAAGTACTCCGCGAAACCTGTCTGGAACGGATTAATCCACTTTCCATTACTTTCAATGGGAAGGTTCGCTTCAAGTTAAGTACGCTTCAGGTTAAGTACAGACTTCTGGAACCAATTGTGTACTTAAACCGAGGTACCACTGTACTACTAGTAAGCCACGTGTCCCCCATCCTATATTTGTGCATCTGGTTCTTCCTGCCTAAGTGCAGAACCTGACATTTGTCCCTACTGAAATTCATTTTGTTAGCTTGGGCCCAACCTTCCAATGTGTTCAGGTAATTTTTGATTCTGATTCTGCCTTCTGCAATATTAGCTACCCCTCCCATTCTGGTGTCATCTGCAACTTTTTGAGCATCCCCTCGATTCCTTCATCTAAATCATTTATAAAGACATTATTTACAATGACAATGGGCCCAAGACAGAACCCTGCAGCACCCCACTTGTCACTTTTTTCCAGGATGATGAGGAACCATTAATGAGTACTCTTTGGGTTTGGTCAGTCAACCAGCTACAAATCCACCTAACAGCTACCTTGCTCAACCCACATTTTACCAGCTTCTTCACAAGAATATCATGGGGACTTGGAAAAAGCTGTACTGAAATCAATAGACACACTGTGTCCACAGCATTCCACCAAGCTTGTTACTCCATCAAAAAAGAAATGAGGCTTGTCTGGCATGACTTATTTTTGAGAAACCCATGCTGGCTGTTAGTAATCACAGTGTTCTTTTTAAGTGCTCACAGACTGACTGTTGACTTATCTGTTCTAGGACCTTTCCTGGTATCATTGTCAAGCTCACTGTTGGTAGTTACCTGGGTCTTCTCTCCCCCGCCCCCTTTGAAGATGGGGACAACATTTGCCCGCTTCCAGTCTGTAGAAATCTCACCTGTTCTCCAAGAATTCTCAAAGATAATAGACAAAGGCTCTGAAATTATATCTGCAAGCTACTACCTTTTCCTCTTGGGCTGCAGCTCCCTCCTTACATCATTTATTCTGTTATCACCACATTGGGCATCACTTTCCTTTTGGGTGAAGACAGAGGCAAAGTAGGTGTTGAGTAGTTCTGTCTTCTCTCAGCATTTCTCTGTCTTCTCCATGCAGAGGACCTCCCACTTGCTTGTTCTTCCTCTTGCTTCAAATATAGCCAAATAAACCATCTCCCCAACACAATGTCCCCCAATTTTTTTGTCAAAAGTTAATGAGATGCACCAGTTCATTTTCACTTGTGGGAAGTTTGGAGGTTTGGGGGTTTTTTAATGGAATTGGAATTTTATTATTGTATTGTATTTGTATTGTCTTTACTCATTGTTACATTTTATGTACATACATGTGTATGCTGTCAGTAAAATTTCCAATTGTTTTGTATTTACTTCTGTTTCTGAGTGTTGGTGGTCAGATCATTTCTCTCTGCTTTTTGGGAGTTTGAGTCCAAGAACTTCTGAAAGGCCACAGGTTGGCTACTGTTGTTCTATATGGTTTGGGGCCGGTTTACGGTGACCAGCATCAAAGGTCCTGCTTGTTTATCTGCCTCTGAGAGCAATTTGATTGGCAGGGCATATGGAACGGGGCTTCAGTGGAGTGGCCCCACTTCTATGTAATTTGCTTTCAAGTGAGATGAGGTTTCTTTACAAATTTTAAAGCACATCATCTATCATGGAGCGATTTTAAGTGGGTTGCAGACATGGTGGTTTTACCTGGTTTACTTTGTGCTTTAAGGCTGTGCTGGGTGGAATGTTTTAAAGCAGGCATCCCCAAACTGCGGCCCTCCAGCTGTTTTGGCCTACAACTCCCATGATCCCTAGCTAAGAGGACCAGTGGGCAGGGATGATGAGAATTGTAATCCAAAACATCTGGAGGGCCGAAGTTTGGGGATGCCTGTTTTAAAGGTTTAAATTTATTTGACTTGCAAAAGCTTTAAGTTTGAGGTGTTGTGAGGATTTTCTTCTAATAAAAATTTGTATTTCTTGCTCAAAATATTCCTGTATTGCAGTGGGTTGGACTAGATGACCCCTGTGGTTATTTCCAACTCTACAATTCAATGATTTTAAAAAAATCCAGGCTCAGATCAAGTTCTTTTGTACCTGCAGCAACGTAAGGCTGTAGTTGGGATGGGGAACACCAGCTTTCAGTGCCAAGGTGCAAGGCAGTTCATTTAGATTTAATAAGACAGTAATTGCTCATTAAACTTCTATTGATTACTTTAAGTGTGTTTCCTAAGATTTAACAGCTATGAAGCAGATGTACCTCTTACTGATGCTCTTGGAGGCAGGCAGACCTTCTGTAACAAAATACCAGCTAGCAGTTGTTATTTTTTGAAAGAAGTAAGTAAGAAAAAGAAACATTATATTCAATTAAAATCAAAGGCACAACACAGAATGTTAGTGCATCTCTTCTCTTTTCAGCTGATTTTCTGGAGATTGGTATTCTTGGTATTTAAATTTAGATTTAAATCAAGGCATCGGAGTGAACTTTGGAGTTGGCCGAGTTAGTTTTGATGTTTGTTGGCAGGAAAGAGCCATGCTGCTTGGGGCAGGGGGCATGTTGCCTTCTGGTTATGGCATTAGATTCTAGCATGGTTGAGTGTGGTTTGTGTTCAGTGACTTGTTTTGCAGGTTCCTAAGAGTTTGCAGGCTTTCTTGTGTGTGTCTGTTCTTAGTGAGCAAGAGAAACCTTCCAAGTTGGAATTTTCCAACTGTTTGTCAACTCACAAATTCATTTTCTCAAAAGGAAGCCAAATGGAGACAGTAATGCATAACATACTTATTTATCTTTTTTAAATAAACATTTTTATTAGATTTTCCAATTTAAATATCTAATCCATTTCCCAATTATATAAATTATATAAATATCAATTAAACATTTTAACCAAATCTTCTGCCAAATTATACAAATTTATCGACTCCCCATGCTCCAGACTCTGAAGGTCTAATCCTCTTATAACGCTGCATTTCTTTCCCCTAACATACTTATTTATCATGGACAGCTTGGGTATGTTTTCCCAAGTGTCTTCTGCTGCTATTCTACCTCCATTCAAAACATCAGCAACGGAAGTTCCATGGAAATGAATGGAGTCATTCTGCAACTCTGCCCGGTTGATTAAGCTCCTAGCCCCTAGTGACTAGCATGCAGGATAGCTGAGTAGAGGGAAGTGGACAAAATGGCATGGTTGATGCAATCGATTAAAGATAACTGCCTGTATGTTAAGGCGGCAGCATTTAGGGGGAATTCACAAGCACTGCCATTCACTAGCACCTTCGTGCTTGTACAACCATTTGCACAGTGAATTTGGCTGGTCAAAGAGAGCATAATCATTGTGCTACCGAGGTGTGTGTGTGTGTGTGTGTGTGTTGGTGGTGAACATCCCTACCCAAAAGAAAGGAGAGAGAGAGGCAGATGAATCTATGACACCTGTCAGCCCCCATGTCATCACCAGAGTGATAACTAGTCAAGAGTCAATATCAAAGGCTGGCTGGCTCTTTCTTCCCCTCTGCGCTCTGTTCTGTTTGAGCTCATGGTGGTCACAGCTCCTTTAACAATATTTATAATGAAGGAACAACGTTGGAGATGTCAAGGCTGATTATTCATAAAGGCTCCTCCTGCCCCCTGCTCCCCTTAGGCTAACTGTCGAAGTACCTGATTCCCAATTCTCAAACACAAAAGCGACGAGAGCTTGAAAGCCACGCTGACTAATAAAGTTTGCATATCCCTAAGAACAAGAGCACACAATCAAGAAGAAAAGGAATGGCAAGATTAAACAAAAGCAGTCAGCTTGGATGGGAAATAATAAAATTTTCAAGAGGCAAGAACTTCGTGGGTTTCTCCCACCGCCCCTCTCCCTCTCTTTTGGCACCAGTTCATTTACATTTCAGTCTATCTGAAAGAAGCCTCTGTCCATTTTTATAGCTTGACTTCAACATCAAAGGATATTAAACATCCAGGTACTGAAATTAGATTTTGGAAGACAGGCAAGCAGGGAGGAGATGGGGAGGAGCCCCCACATGTCACAAGTTAAAGGCCTTCACCTTCACCTTGCCACATGCCCAGAAGTCAGATGGAGTAGGAGATAAGGAGGTGGGGAAGAAAAAGCAGAGAACACCAGCCCAGAGAAACTAAAGTCTAGGTCACTTCTTGGCTCCATATTGTTATTCAGAAGAATATACCAATGTAGTGCCCGCCATATGCTTCAGACTACAAATCCCAACAGCTCCAGCCAGCATGATTAGCAGTGGTCAGGGATGGTGGGAGGTGTAGCTCAAAACATACAGAGGAACATTAGAACATAAGAAGAGCCTGTTGGATCAGGCCAATGGCCCATCTACTCCAACATCCTGTTCTCACAGTGGCTGACCAGATGCCCTGAAGTGAAACCCTCAAGCCAGTGTGGTGTAGTGGTTAAGAGCGGTAGACTCGTAATCTGGGGAACCGGGTTCGCGTCTCCGCTCCTCCACATGCAGCTGCTGGGTGACCTTGGGCTAGTCACACTTCTCTGAAGTCTCTCAGCCCCACCCACCTCACAGAGTGTTTGTTGTGGGGGAGGAGGGGAAAGGAGATTGTTAGCCGCTTTGAGACTCCTTCGTGTAGTGATAAAGCAGGATATCAAATCCAAACTCTTCTTCTTCTTCTTCTTCTTCTTCTTCTTCTTCTTCTTCTTCTTCTTCTTCTTCTTCTTCAGCAGCACCCGAGCACAAGAACACTCATCCTTTCTGTGGTTTCCAGCAAGTGGTATTCAGAAGCATCACTCTTTGAGTCATTGATAGATAATAATAATAATAATAATAATAATAATAATAATAATAATAAGTAGTAGTAGTAGTAGTAGTAGTAGTAGTAGCAGCAGCAGCAGTAGCAGCAGCAGCAGTATAATGCAATCGGTGGAGCTGTGATGAAGACACAACACTGCTTGATGAAACTTTGTCAGCTGATGTGCTGTTGCGAGTAATGGCCTCCATTCATTATTGGCCCAGTTGATTTTCATTTACACTTGGCTCAAACAATTAGCTTGAGCAGGTGTGAAGGTGATGAAGGGCCTGGGACTCATAGAGGTCAGTCACTGCTCTGTGTGATAAATTAACCATTATGATCAGCAGCAAGAGGGATGCTTTTCTGCTTGTCAGCAACTGTCGACAAAGGAACAACATACCTTGCATAAACTCCAGTCAAAGCCAGGGTACCAATGCAACATGAGCACTTCCTTTAAAAAATGTGACTGGTCTTGTCATAGGAATGAGCACCATAATGGATGTTTATAAAAAATACTATTCATAGTGCACAGAAAATGGAGAGAGGCAGGGAACTTGAGGTGATCCAATAAACTTGATATTGTAAAATTGGAAAAGCTTCAGAAAAGGGCTACCACCAAAATGGTTAAGGGGATGGAGTGACTTTCCTACAATGCGAGGCTGTAGTATTTGGGACATGATATAAGTTTATAAAATTATGCATGGCATAGATAAAGTGGCTAGAGAAAAGTTTTCTCCCTCTCTCTGAATGCTAGAATTCATGGACATCCAATGAAGCGGAATGTTAGAACATTAGGGACAAATAAAAGAAAATACTTCATGTATCACATAGTTAAACTATGGAACACCCTCTCACAGTTGAAATGAAACAGTATATTATTTGTCTAAGTAAATAAACAGTGCTTTTGGTTGCTATTTAGGCAGTTTCCTAGAACAAGTTCTGTAAAAACCTGTTCAGTGAAACCATTTTATTTCTTGACGCATCACAAATCTTGTGTTCTAAAACTGGAATCATCATAGAATGAGAGAGCAAGACAGAGAGGAGACAGACATTGAAATTGTTTTATAAGAGGAAGAAAAAGCAACACCTGCACTTAGAATGTATGGAGAAGCAGGAATGTCCTCCGTAAGTAGTTGCCAGTTCATTTTGCTTAGCTGGTGGATTCTGAAAAGCCAAATAGGGATGTCAAATGAAAGGAACAGTTGCACAAGGATGCATTTAATACACTGGGGTTTAATTACTGTGACTGTGTTGGCAAACAAACTACACAATGTGTTGACACTGTTTGTATATCTATATGCATTTATATATACACACTGAAATGTGCCCTACGCCTTGCATTTGCACAATGAATAAATGAGAAGCAATGCAACAAAACAAAACAACTATGGTAGACCCTAGCATGGAAAAAGATATGCAACAGGCAGCAAGTTAATTTTAACACTTTCTGCATAGTTGCTGGAGAGGCAATGTTTTAAAATTCCTTGAGACAAAATGCTCAAAATGTGCTTTTAATTATAATAACTGGGCTCCCAGTGGGTGAAACCAACACACTTTGCAATGCAGTGCTGACTCAGAGACTCCGGCCCACTGCATAAAGAATATAACCAATGAATTGCAGTGGTTTAATGATGGGGGGGTTGATATGAAAGAATATGCTTCCTAAAATTTGTACATAAGCTCAAGACATTAGTGACACTCCACATGTGGTTAGTTGGAGCCTGAGACTTCATACCATAAGGCATTTAGAGTTTACCCAATTGGTACAAACCATCAGGCTACACATGGTGTCAGAAGTGATAGTGCCTCCGCAAGGAAAAATGAAGACTAATGTCTCTAGATGCTGGTGTAGCTGCTGCTACAGCATCCCTGGCATCCAGGCTTAGCTTAGCTTAAAAATCTCTAACAAAGGATGTTCAAAATGTGTCCAAAATGACTCACAGGCTGTGCTCCTGGTCCTTCAGGGGCACATTTACCTCATTTACGACCAGGGAGTCCCCCACACCTGCCCATCTCCTGTCCCCCCAAAACAGTACTTCTGTTTTGTCAGGATTCAGCCTCAATCTGTTAGCCGTCATCCGTCCTCCAGCTGCCTCCAGACACTCACACAGGACCTTCACTGCCTTCACAGGTTCTGATTTAAAAGACAGAGCTTAAAAGGTAGAGCTGGGTATCATCCGCAAACTGGTGAACACCCAGCCCAACCCCTCCTTATTATCTCTCCCAGCAGCTTCATATAGATGTTAAAAAGCATGGGGGAAGAGGACGGACCCTGAGACACCCCCCCAAGTGAGAGCCCAGGGGTCTGAACACTCATCCCTCAATACCACTTTCTTGACACAGCCCAGGAGGAAGGAGTGGAACCACTGTATAACAGCGCCCCCAGCTCCTCTAAACAGTCCAGAAGGAAGTCATGATCGATGGTATCAAAGGCCGCTGAGAGATACAGCAGAACTAGGAAACAGCTCTCACCTTTGTCTCTAGCCCACTGGAGATCATCGATCAGCACGACCAAGGCACTTTCAGTCCCATGATGAGGCCTGAATCCCAATTGGAAGGGATCCAAATGGTCCACATCCTCCAGGTGTGCCTGGAGTTGTTCAGCAACCACCCGCTCAATCACCTTGGAAGATTTGAGACTGGGTGATAGTTGGCCATATTGGCCAGGTCCAAAGACTTTTTTTAAAGAAGTGTTTTCATAACCACTTCTTTCAGTGGTCTGGGAAGGCTCCCGCATAGAGGGAAGCATTCACCACCCCACAGAGCCCATCGCCCAGCCCTTCCCGGCTCACTTTTATGAGCCAGGATGGGCAAGGATCAAGGAGAAAGCTGGTCAGTTTCACTCATCCAAGCAGTCTGTCCACATCCTTGGAGGTAACAGATTGAAACTGATCCCATGCAACTTGACTAGACAGGACTCTAGTACTCTCCCGCCCCAGCCCTGCTCCCACAGTGAAGTCTGTTGTTGTTTAGTCGTTTAGTCGTGTCCGACTCTTTGTGACCCCATGGACCAGAGCACGCCAGGCACTCCTGTCTTCCACTGCCTCCCGCAGCCTGGTCAAACTCATGTTCGTAGCTTCGAGAACACTGTCCAAGTACCATCTCGTACAATGAAGTCTACCTCTTTCCAAATCTGAGTGACTTTATCTGCAAAAAAAACCTTTGCAAAATCATTGCAAGGGACCTTGGGGTCCTCACCAGGCCCCGATGGTAGAGATGGTTCTGTTAGATTGTGAACCACCTGAAAGAGTCTCCTGCTGCTGTTTTCTGCAGATGCAATAGAGCTGGTGAAGAAGTTCCTCTTCACCGTCGCTGTCGCCACTTGGTAGGCTTGACATTGGACTCTAACCCAATGAGTTTTCCACCACCGGTGCTCTAGCCTTACATCTGAGCCAGATCATTGGCCCATAAGCAACAGCCTTTCCCGGTTCTACCTGAAAAAAACAGGTACTGAACCTGGAGTCTTCTGTATGCAATGCATTTGCTCTGGCCACTGAACTATAGGGCTGTCTTCCTAAACTAACATATGTAGCCCTGTCTCTCAAAGGGGTTGATTCTCCTGCAGAGATCAATGTTGCTGTTAATAAACACAAACTTAATGTGCTCAACCACTCTGCTAAAGTTGAAGGTTTACTCTTCTGGGTACTATTTTCCCCTGCCCACCTGCCTGCCTACCTACCTTTGCATAGGCAAGCATAAATTTAGGAAGCCTACAATTTAGAAAACACAGAGAGGGAAACTGGACTGTGTCTGGGCATACACCCAACCCAGCCTTGGCACATGTTCCAAATCATGGATTAGATGTAGGTTTGTGGATTCTGATCTTCTGGCAAACTTACCCATGTTTTGGGGGAGAGTAGTGGGAAACGGGCATGGCAAAGCTTATTGGTGTATCAAGGCAGCTTCCATAGACAGGGAAGTATGTCCCTGTAGAACTTCAGTAAAAAAGAAATATTATTTTTTACATTTATACCCCATTTTCCTCCAGGGAGTTCAAGATGGCATGCATAGTTATCCCCCTCCTCATTTGGTCCTTAACAACATCCCTGTGAGGTAGGTTAGGCTGAGAGGCAGTGACTGGACCAGGGACACCCAGCAAGTTTCATGAACAAGTGGGGATTTGAACCCTGGTCTCCTGGTTCCTAACTGCACCACACTGGCTCTCTGATGGCATCATCATTCTTGCTCTTAAAGATGTCCCAGGCCTGCATTCCCTTGCATTTCCCCTCTGTTACACTGTAACCCCTCCATTTCTGTAGCCCCAGGCAGGTTCCCACCAGTATCTAGGTTGGGCGAGAAGCTGTGTTTGGCTGAAGGGTTGACTCTTTGCACAGACCTGAGACAAATAATCGCTTGCGTTTGAGGAATACAGTTTTCCTCAGGGTTCCTAGTACCGTTTAATCTGTGAATGGAAAGTGGATTAATCCATTCCAGACGGGTCCGCAGAGTACTTAAACTGAAAATACTCAAAATGAAGCGTACTTAAACCGAGGTATGACTGTATGACTCTTACCTGAATTATTTTGCATTTTTGCTGTTTCAGATCTTTCTTGAAATTTAAGATGAACTCTGGGCCAAAGGCTGCCAGTTTTATTTAAGGGACTTTTCCATTTTTCTCAAGAGAGGGTGGAATTGACTGTGGTAAAACATAATTGTGTGAATGAGCACCTCTGCATTTGTGATTCCAACTAGGCTCACACAGCCACTGAATAAACACATATTGATATTATAGAACAAAATAATATATTAACACATTGCCAGCTTGTGCTCTGATGGGCACCCAATACTATTAGTCACGCGGCGAGTGACAAACGCAATTACACTCAAGTGCTAATAGTGTGGAAGGGCAAGGCGGCCTGACCTCAGCTTCCCAGGTCGATTTAAATGTTTGATGTCTCATTGAATTAGTATCACAGTGTGAAAGACACAGCTCAAGCTAATGCAAATGAGGCTGGACATGCAATACTGCTGATTGGGCTGACATAATTAGAATAATATTCTCCGCGAAGCTAATAACAAGCTGCGGAAATAAATAACCGCAAGAGAACTTAATGGCTCTATGCACAAATGCATCTCAGAATATGCTAAGGCCAGCATTTTCTGTTTACTCACAGAGCATCAGTGAGGGGTCTCCCCTTTCTCTCTGTCCACCCCCCCCAATACCTAAAATGAGCTCATGAGTTAAGAACAACTTGATTGACTTGATCAACTTTTTCAATATTTTGTTTTGCCCCCGTGGATCTGATCCAGTGCCAGGACCATCCAATCTAATATAAAAAATGCCACAGCTGTCCATTCCTCCTCACACCCACAATCTGCAGGACAACTGTAAAACATTTGAAAACTCAAAATACAAATCATAGCACCAGTTGGATTATATCTAAGTTATTTACAGTAAACAGAGACTTTGCGGAGCAACGTAAGACAAGGCAGGTCTCTGCTCATAATGTGCTCACAATCCAAATTTAGATATGCGAGGGAGGAGGAGGAGGAGGAGGAGGAGGAGGAGGAGGAGGAGGAGGAAGAAGAAGAAGAAGAAGAAGAAGAAGAAGAAGAAGAAGAAGAAGAAGAAGAAGAAGAAGAAGAAGAAGAAGAAGAAGAGGAGTAGTAGTTTGGATTTGATATCCCGCTTTATCACTACCCAAAGGAGTCTCAAAGCGGCTAACATTCTCCTTTCCCCTCCTCCCCCACAACAAACACTCTGTGAGGTGAGTGGGGCTGAGAGACTTCAAAGAAGTGTGACTAGCCCAAGGTCACCCAGCAGCTGCATGTGGAGGAGTGGAGACACGAACCCAGTTCCCCAGATTACGAGTCTACCGCTCTTAACCACTACACCACACAGACTTAAGGAGGGGAAACAGCAAGGCTGGTAAGCTAGACTTTGTTTCCTCTACAAAACCTACCTCTGCTATTCAACCATTGACTTACTGCTTCAGTTCTCATTCCCCACTGAAATGACACCGGTGAAAATGGTTTTCTTGCATTTGCTGCTCTGTGTTACTTTACTTCTCTCTTCCCTCAAACTCCTCACTTTGCAAGAACATTTTGGCAAAGTTCTGATTTTTATGTTCCTCTTTGAAGTGCTGTGCTCTTTGAAGACATGGCCTTGCCACATGCTGTATAACCCTTGCCCATAGCTGCCAAGTTTTCCCTTTTCTCGTGAGGAAGCCTATTCAGCATAATTTCCCTTTAAAAAAGGGAGAACTTGGCAGCTATGCCCTTGCCTGGCAACTGCACTGCAATGGGCCACAACTGAGAGCACCACATGCCCCAGAGATGTGCTTAATTTATACTAGAAACATGGCTTTAGTGTTGCAGCTCCAGTCCTCTGGAATCAGTAGCCAGGCAGAATTAGACAGCCACATAGCGACATGATGATTAGATGCCGAATTAAGACCGTTTTGCTGAAGAGAGCTTCCCCTGAGGGGTATGACCCAGTCATTTTGTAGACCGTTTTTAGAACCTGTACTTTTTGTATTTCCTTTAATTTTTATCTTGCTGTACACTGCTTCAGTGCCCATGAAGTGACTTGTAAATTCATAAAATAAATAAACATTGTGTGCCTGGTACACCACAGAGTACAAGGGGAGAGGTCCCTGGCCTGAGGACCTTCCAAGCTAAAATCTGACACAGGGAAACCACAGGGAAAAGAGGGTGGGGGTGGGGGTAGGGCAAAACAACAACAACAACACAAATCCCATGCATGCCTACTCCAAGGTACATTCCACTGAGTTGAGTGAGGCTTACTGCCAGGTAAATGGGTCCAGGATCGCAGCCTTAGTCGCAGGAAGGTGTGGGGGAGGGAGCTAGCATTGTCCCTTACACTATCCTGTCTTAGCCACATGCAAACCTCTCTCTTGCCAGCCGAGTTGCACCCCAACTTCCAACAATCATGTGGGCGCAGAGCAACAGATGGTAGCCACTAAGCCAGCCTGCTGCTAGGCATTCACCCAAACCTGCAAGCCTATGCACATGTCTGTAACGGAGCAATACCAGAAAATGTTGCTTTTACGTGTGCATGTAGCCAGTCCAGCTCCCAACTAACTCTTAAAAATAATAATAATAAAAGAGCAAAGGCAACCATTTCCAGCAAATCACATTATTTCACTTCATTAAGGGTTAAGAGTTTGATTTCATTTTATTGCTGGTTTACACCAAGTTAGCAGTGCTGAGGCAGCAGTTGCTGCCCGATCAATGGCTGAGACAGAGTGGAACTGCTGCTCCACTCTCAAATGAGAGCAATTTATGCCATGGCAATAAAGACATCCTGGAAAGAGACTTCAAATAGCAACATTTCCCATGCACAGTTGGAGGCAGGGGAGAGAAATTTACCTGTGGGAGCAGTCCCAAGTTTCAGAAATGTCATGCACTTTTGGTTTTGAAAACAGAACAAGTTTCTAGACCACATGCCTTAATTAAGGTGTCCCCTTGAATCAGGCAAGGGTTCCTTTCACCCCCCCCCACCCTCAGTTCTGGCCCTGATTCTGAGAACTGCACAACTCATTCTCAGCATGCTAAGTGGCTTTGAGTTTGTGAGTGGCAGGTTCTCCTTCCCTGCTGCTAAAGCACAGAGAACAGTTTGGTATTTGACGTGACTCGCATGGGGTGGGAGGGAAGGTCCTACCAAATAACTGGAAAGTCTCAAATAACTGGCACGGTTAAGCCCTTACAAATTTCCAAAACAACCTTTTGTGTCCTGGCCTCTGTTCCCAAAAGTCACCAGACAGCTACCCCAGGGAAGAGAAGAGTTTAGCAGTAGAGCACCTGTATTGTATGCATAAGGTCCCAGGTTCAATTCCCAGCAACGCAAGATAAGGCAGAAATGTCCCCTGCATGAGACCCGGAAAGCCAGATGAAGCAGTGGCCCAATGCAAAATAGGGCAGCAGGAGAACCTGATGAGGATTCCCTTGTTAGCACACACACAAACACACACCCAGCATCTTGCATTCTGAGCTACGCTGCCTCTTTACACCAGATTAAGCTATCACGGCTCATTCATTGCTAGGCAGATCCTCTATGAAAGCCGCTACTATTTTTCTTTTTAAAAAAAAGACAGCTAAGCAAGTGGCTATCTCAAGCTGATGGTCTAAAGACGGGAACAGATGGCTACCTGGAGCAGTGCCTGAATCAGAGAGGAAGGCTCTTGAAGGAATTCATGACCAACCCCACATTTTAGCCAAATCCCAGCAAACAGCTGCATGTCCACAAGAGCCTTGTAAAAAGAAAGAAAGAGAGCGCCTAGTGAAGAAGGGTATGATAGAAATTTTAATAATCATAATAATAGTGTCAGGTAAGGGCAGATTGGGTCCTCCCTAACAAGAGGGCATGTGTTGCAGTGCGACCTGGCAACCAGACCCTGTGTTGTGGGTGGGAACATTGGAGCGGCCACAACACCCTATTGGTGGTCCCTCGATCTTGGGAGCAATTGGGCCAGAGGGACGCCAGTCAAAGCGAACGAGGGACCACTATTTAACCTGATGCGTGTGTCCCTGAGCTTCCTCTTTTGGGCTGGCTCAGTGCATCGGAACACCCGCCCACCTCTCCCTATATTTAGGGCTTGCGCTTGCCCATGCTATGCCGTTGTGTGTCGCCTCTCGTTGGGATGGGCACAGCAGGATTTTTTTCCACTTGGCTGATTGGCTGGTGCCACTTGGGTTTCGCCTGCCGCGTAGCAAATCGTCACAACTTGTAAGGTTGCAGATAGGCTCTGGTTCAGGTGGATAGGGGTGGCAGGATGCCTAGCCATCCCTATGCGTTGGGTATTCCTTTAAGAAGGAATCCACGGACTCATGGTTGGTCTTCCCTGTGAGGGGTTGTGCCCAGAGTTTGAGTCCAGGGGACATCTGGGTGGAGACCTAGCAGGGCTCCTGCTTGCTGTCTGTCCCAGGTGTTCACCCGAGGCTGACCTATGGTTGGTGCCCAGGGTCAGCGCTGCCTGCAAGGGTGCAGGGAGCTAGTCGAACCAGAGCCTATGCAACCACTCACTTGATTGTAATCAATAAAGTTGTGGCCTAAATTCTGCCAAAAACCAAACCAAAATTTGAGTCTTGTCTGAATTTATTTCATGGAGTGGTTAAAAGGTCTCCACACGCAAAGGGTCTTCCTGCCCCCAATAATTCAAGGACCGGCCTACAATTCTGATCAGTCTGGCCAAGCTTTGTAAGACAAATGCATGAAAAAAGCACCCCAACTATTACACCATTTAATCTTTCTTAGTCACTTATGTGGGAATGTTCAGGGATGTGGATGAGGAGATATTGTCTAATATTTCCTATCAACAAGTTTCCAAACTAGCAGAGTTTCACATTCCCATTTAAACACAGCAGAAATGGTTGCACAGGCTTGCTAAAGCCTCTAAAATAATATATATTCCTGGTATAATCCCCTTTATCCCTCTTAAAAGAAAAGACACAACACAGTGCTCTTTAAAAGTACCGGTATGAAAAGAGTTTAATCACAGCTTTCATCCTGAGTTACAGCACAATCTCAGAAGGCAGGCTAGCTTGGATAAATGTATTTACATGTGGAGTCCATGCCTTATGGGCTATGGATCTCATTTGTTCTCTCTAGGCTGGAAGCCTTGAGAGGACAAACCTCACTGAAGATGTTGCTTCTTCGAAAGACGATCACAAAGAGAAAGATGGATGCTCCTCCCTGGCCTTATATTACCTGAAGTCCGGTGAGGTCATACCCATCTCATATTACATGCAAGAGGAAGTCTGCCCTAGGTCGAAAACAGGAAGTGTTATGTTGACCTGGTCAGATGTCCCCTCATGTGGTCACTCTAGGAAATGTTGGGACTTGACTGCTCTCGTGTTTTATATCCCACAACTTACAATATCATGAGCACCTGCTCCTGCCTCCTTGCACACTGCATGTTAAGAACATAAGAAGAACTTGCTGGATCAGGCCAGTGGCCCATCTAGTCCAGCATCCTGTTCTCACAGCGGCTGACCAGATGCTTGTGGGAAATTGGAAAGCAGGGCTTGCGCACAAGAGCCCTCTGCAGTAATGCTCTTCTTGAAAAAACATAAATATGTGGTTGGCATGACATTGTATGTAATTGAAGATCTGTTTTAGGGTTATGTGCTTAAGGGTTTATCCACCCTTACATTTTGCCCACTGCTTTCTAGGCACAGGTCTGCCCTCAATGGCCTAAGCCTTCGGGCACAGCTGGGAGAAGCAGGGGGCAGCTGCCCCCCTAAATCAAGTAAATCAAGTAAATCAAGTAAATAAATAAATAAATAAATAAAAAACACTTAACTAACGGACCAATTGCATCTCAGATAGCTCGGTTCTGTCCCCAGGCCTATACTCATGGCCCAAATGTTTTTGTTTTTGCCCCACTGCTTTCCCCAGGAAAACCCACAGAATTGGAACAAATATCAATTCAGGGTTTCTATGGATAGCCATTTGCTCTGATTCGGTGGGAAAGTGTGTGGTCTTGTGGGGAAAGCACAGGGCAGAAAAAAGCGCTCAGACATGCAGCTTGGAAGTGCAGGCTTGTGCCTAGAAACATGGCACAAAAGGAAATCTGAATGACCATTCTGTCTTGCTCAACACGTGCTGCTTACAAGGAGAGGGGTAATAAAAATGCGTTGTTGCTCAAAACTTTTGCATTCTTTTAAGATACTAAGTAGAACTGAACAAATATTATATATAGTAAAGGTAAAGGGGTAAAGGAACCCCTGACCATTAGGTCCAGTCGTGACCGACTCTGGGGTTGTGGCGCTCATCTTGCGTTACTGGCCAAGGGAGCAGGCGTACAGCTTCCAGGTCATGTGGCCAGCATGACAAAGCCGCTTCTGGCGAACCAGAGCAGCACACAGAATCGCTGTTTACCTTCCCGCTGTAGCGGTCCCTATTTATCTACTTGCACTTTGACGTGCTTTCGAACTGCTAGGTTGGCAGGAGCTGGGACCGAACAACGGGAGCTCACTCAGTCGCAGGGATTTGAACCGCCGACCTTCTGATCGGCAAGCTCTAGGCTCTGTGGTTTAACCCACAGCGTCACCTGCGTCCCATTATATATAGTAGGTTGGACAAATCTGTTAATTTCTATTTCTCTCAGTTTCTCATTTTCCCAAAATAAATTCATTTCACCCCCATTTTCCCCATCAATTTACAATTTATTTGTTCTTTTAAAGAAGAATACAGCATAAATACTTGCACACATTTTCATGGGCATTTCTCATATGCATTTTTGCAGGCAGTTTCCCGTAATGCAACACATTTCTGTATGTTGCTTTCACTAATATATGTCTGTGTTTGTGTGCATACATTCCTCTAACCAGTGCTTTTTTAGGGGGGGGGGGTACGCAGAGGTATGCATACCCCTAAACATTTTGTGAATCTATGTTTGGCCTAATTGAGGGGCAGTATTTCAATATTAGGAAAATGAGAGTACCCCTAAACATGGTTTTTTATATATAGAAAAATAGCACTGCCTCTAACACCTGCATTTCTGTATGCATATTATGGCTGGAAGACTGCACTGCAAAATGTGGAGAAATGGGACTTTCGAGGGATAGCAGCATTTGTATATTGTTTAGGCAAGTGGAAATGGGGAAGATTTGCACTGAATTGTGAACCAAACACACTTCTCCCCCATCTTTAATATGAGCGAAGGATCTCCTGGACATTAGCCACACGGCATCCACAAACTGTATGCAGGATGGGTTCCAATGAGTTACTAAGAGTAGGAATGTTTCCTTGGAAAATACAGAAAAAGGGAACACTCGCTGACTCTGGGTAGTTTTCATATGAAACAGGGCACTTTGCATTCCATTTCATCTGCTGATATTGTTTTCTTCCTATTACAAGAGGCACAATGCAAAAAAAAAACAGCAGTGTTTTTTTTTTTAATTTGCAGGGCCAATTGTTAATTTTGCTAAGAGGCCTGTTTATTTTCCATCTTCTTTCTGCTCTGTTTAAAGTTGGGTGTTGGCAACCAGAGAGTGTCAAGCGCTCAGCGCTAATAATTGCTTAAGGAGCCCCTGACTTTTGCAGACTCTGACTCTTTGCAGCTCCTACCACATGCTGCAGTTCCTTCCTCGGAAATGGAAAAGCATAAGAGGGATAGGGTGGGTGGCTTGGGGAAAAAAGGAGATGCGTGAGTGTGTGTGGAAACCTGAGCATTTCCTTCTGAAGAATTTTTGATTTTTCCTTCTTAAAGAAATGTCTGCAATTCAAAGAAATAGCTTTAAGTGATATTATAAAATAGAATATGGAGTGCAATGCTCAGAATGACTCCTTGCTTTGAATGTGAAGCTGGGGGAAAACATTGGCAGCGCCTTTATATTATTGGGAGGGATTTTTTTTTGTTCTTGATCTAAGCATTGAAGAGAAAAACATGCTCCCTGCATTTGAATACAGCACGGGCACCCTTGCTGTAATGTGTCGGAGATGAAGCAATACCCTAGCTGCCTCCAGGCGGCACCTGTTTTCTGTGGGTCAATGCCATCCTTCCCTTAGATCGCTGCTGCGCCACTCGTGTGGCTGAGCCTTTATTAGGCCTAATTAGGCAGGCTGTCACTTTTATTGGTGATGGGGAAGGAAGATAAGTAGATTACTTGTGTCATCCATCTCTATCTCGACGTCTCTTTAAAAAGAGAGTCGAAAGCATTTGCTGTGGGCCACAAAACACAATTCTACATGAGATGGAGGGAGGGAGGAAAGGGTAGGATGAAACAGCGACCAGGAGTGTATTAACTCCCCTCTCCTCCCCTTTACCTTTCACATTCCTCGTGTTTAATTTCAACCCCATGGAGAGAAGAGTTGCAGTGAAGACCTCCAGCCCTTTTTTGAGCCCAGCAAAAGAAGGTTGTCCATAAAAGGTCTGCGATATATAGGAGATGCAACAGCAACAGAAGCTGCTTCCATTTCTTGCTTTGAAAGTTGACTTGAACCATTAGGAGCACCTGATGTGAGGAGATGTGAAGAAACAATGGGCTTCTTGGGGGATGCTATTTCTGTTGACTTCTCTTTAATGCTGAGAGACAATGTTGCTTTTAAGTAAACAGTCAGAGACTTGCTGATTAAATTTAGATTTCTGTACTGCTAATGCTTTGGCCCAGGCTGAATTTCATTCTTACTGTTATACTTAAAAAAAATAAAAAATACATTCAGCAGTGAAGTTCAGCACACAATAATCACATATTGAATATGTCACAACAGAAATGTTGGAAGTTTGGGTGCAACTCAGCTTGCAGAAAGGGAGGGGGTTGCATGAATTAAAGCAGACAGAGTTAGGGACCTCTAGATTACCAAACTATCTTTGCATATTTAATCTCCTGGACTGACCTCTCTATTATTGTTGTTTGTTTGTTTGTTTGCTTGCTTGCTTGCTTGTTTATACATACCGCACCTTTCCCCCTGGTGGAACTCAAGGCAGCTTACAGATGAAAATAGGTAAAGGTAAAGGGACTCCTGACTGTTAGGTCCAGTTGCAGACGACTCTGGGGTTGCAGCACTCATCTCATTTTACTGGCCGAGGGAGCCAGCATACAGCTTCCGGATCATGTGGCCAGTATGATTAAGCCGCTTCTGGCAAAGCCAGGGCAGCGCACAGAAACACCGTTTACCTTCCTGCCAGAGCAGTAACTATTTATCTACTTGCACTTTGACGTGCTTTTGAACTGCTAGGTGGGCAACAGCAGGGACTGAGAAATGGGAGCTCATCCCATCACAGGGATTCGAACCGCCGACCTTCTGGTCGGCAAGCCCTAGGCTCAGTGGTTTTAGACGACAGCGCCACCCACATCCCGCCACAGATGAAAATAAGAACCGCTAAAAGCATAGGTTCTATCTAATGGTGTCAAACTAATTCTCGCAGTCTGCAACTTGTTTACAACTTCCTCAACAGTGACTGGAGAGCACCATTTTTTCTGAGCCCTACGTTTTCTATGAGAAGAAGGCCTATCAACAATCCCATCTCCCTCATCCGTTGTCCATCCAAGACTGGAACGACCTCACCTGAGCTTCCTTCCTCTCATTGGCTCCAGCTACCCAACAACCACTGCAACAGGAAGAGAGAGGCCTCTGGATGGATGGCCAACAGCTCCCCCAGGGTTCCGGAAGGGTCTAAATTGGGTCAGAGCAGAAGGGGTGGTGGAGAGGATGTCAGATGCTTCCCTGCAGCATTTTCCAAGTTTACATCAGCACTGCCCATTTTCCTCAACCTAAATCACACACCCCAGTGTGCCCCCAGAAATGGCACTACGTCAAAGCCAGCATGATGGGGCTTTGAGGGCTCAGATGAAAATGTGCTCCCCTGCCCCTAAAATGAAAGAGCCCTTTTTGTTTTATAGCCTGCAAGTGAACCTGTGAAACTCTAGAGACCCTTTTTACACCTCTCTGCTTTTGTAAGCTCTCTACTGCTGCTGTGTTGAGCTGGGTTTTGAAGCAGAGAGCCTCATAAGTCATGTTTGAGTATTCTTATCTGTAGTTCACATGATGGTGGCTGGAGCCTCTTACTAGGAACCCTTTCCCCTTTTATTTTAACGGTAGCTGGACCTACAGTGCAGTGAGAAGCAGCAACCGGGTGAGAGGCAACTAGATCAGACGCTTGGGCGACATTGCTCTGGGAGGCACTCATGCACAACTCCCATTGAACTCCCAGTGGATTGTGCATTGTGGAACTTCAGGGAAGGGTGGTGTGGCGCCCGGGAGTCCCATGGCTAAAAGCTTCTCTGGAAAGGTTTCTTCCCTCTGCCTGCTGCCAAATCAGACTCTTGGACCATTCCCATAGCTGCCAAGTTTTCCCTTTTCTCGCGAGGAAGCCTATTCAGCATAAGGGAAAATCCCTTAAAAAAAGGGATAACTTGGCAGCTATGGACCATTCCACTCAGTATTTTCTACACTGACTGTCAACAGCTCTCCTGGGTCTCTCCTGGCCACATTTGGAGATTGAACCTGGGATGTTTGGCATGCAACTCCTAGAGCTCCTCCAGGTTAACATCCCCTTGAAAACTGATAATATACCAAATAAAAAATAAAAAAATAAAAAAGTGGGGACACATGCATAATCCAGGCTGTGAGTAGTGGAAAACCTGTTCCCTGCCCTGCAGGCCTTTTGCTGCCTGGCCTGGGAGAATGGGGCATGGCTGACTCCAGCTACGAAAAGCTGAGGCTGCTGAACAGAATCTTGGGCTGGGGTGCTGTTAGGATTTCAAGGGACTTGGAAAATAAATGTCGCAGTACTCCTGACACTAGACTGTGTCAGAGATGGGGTAGAGAGTGATCTCCTTCCCTCCCACCACCACTGGAACAGCAAGCCATGAAAATGGATGGCAAGGAAGGAAGGAAGGAAGGAAGGAAGGAAGGAAGGAAGGAAGGAGGCGAGTCAGCAGTTATGTGGGGGGCTGAGAAGGAGGGACTGCATGCTTCTGAAGGAATCCAGGCCTGTTTGCCTCCCAATGACTCCATCAGGGCCATGACAAGGGCAAAAGGCTTTGAATCAACCAAGTTGCTTTTTGAATTTAAGAACATAAGAAGAGCCAGCTGGATCAGGCCAAAGGGCTCCATCTGGTCCAGCCTCCTCTTCTCACAGTGGCCGACCAGATGCTCCAATGGGAACCCCACAAGCAGGACCCAAGCAGGATCTTCCATGATTTTGTCTAATCCTCTTTTAAAGCCATCCTAGTTAATGCACATCCACAATTTATGCACTGTGTGAAATAATTTGAAGAGAAATCATCCACCCCCTCCCCTGAGCCTGATTCCAAGCCTACCTGTTGGGGAGCTGTCCTGTCCCCATCAGTGTTGTGTGTCTGGCACATGTGAGTTGTATGTGCAACATGCACTTCAGTGTGAGCAGGCAAAGAGGAGGAACCTAGGGTGCGCGCACACAGAAAACTGTTGACTTTCTGAAGATCTCCGCTGATACACAAATGCTATTGTTCTGCACTTCTGCTTTCTATATCCAATTAGTGAGCATCGTTACTGCAATATATTAGGCCTTGCAGATAAGGAACGATGACTGCTAGCCAGTTTATGTCATTACACCGCCATTGGAGGCAGAGAGTGTCATGCCACATGGTGGCATCTTGGTAATGGGACTTGCCAAGAGCACGTTAATTTCCCTCCATCTCCTGCAAGTGTTGGAGCAAGGGGGTCACATTCCACTGCAGGTAATGTTCCCAGTTTGTTAAGCACATTTTAAAAGAGACATTCGGCATCTTAATGGCCATTTAGCAGTGTTGGCTATCAACAGTCTATGCTCCGAGCCTGTGGGGCTGGCTTACAAGCTTGATTAAATATTTAAAAGCTGTTCATTATGTGGTGGAACTGTGACAATAGAACATCTGCATATTTAAGAAAGCACATTTAAAGATTCTTCTTTTGTAAAAAAAGAAAATAAGCTGCTACTGTAAATGCAAAGGGCTGGTGTTTGTCTGGCTAAAGAGGCATAAAAGCAGGACAACATTTATCAATCTTGGCCCCTTTTCTCCAGACTTAAGTTACCTGGAAATGAAGGATGCTGACTGAAGAGGCTGGACTCTCCTGTTGCACAAAAGCGGAGAAATGCAGCCTTGCCACACAGACTCATTTTGGACACTGCATATATAAACCATATCAGAATCTGGAAAGAACATTTCCCCCTTGTAGTGGCCAATGTTAAGGATGGGGGAGAAATGTGGCTTCCTTTGCAAATCTGCCTTATTTGCACAACACAAACCAAAATGCAGCCATCCTTCAAAATGCACACTTCTTTGAATTTAGCAGTGCAGTTCTCCCACCAAAACCTGTGTAGGGAAATGGATGTGCTAAGTGCATTAAAAAACAAACAAGCACACATTTGTCAAAATAAGATTAGAAAAAATTGCTTACAAAAATGTATCTATTAGGTGATATGTGCATTTAAATGCGGGCAAATTTTCCAGAGGACTTTTTATTAAAAAAATCAAATTGCAAACCATATGGAAATTTGATGAACTGTTGGGTTTTTTTTGGCATCCACCTGTTTCGGGAGACAATGGAAGAGTGTATCTTTGGGGGTGAAGTCAAACTGTTGGACATTAAGATTGGAAAAATAAAATTTACAAATTTGTCCATCCCTAGCTGTGAAGTCTTTATAAAAGTGCTACACCTCAGCATATCAAAGAGTCACAGAATCCTAGCAGTATAAGGTTGGAAGGTACCCTTAAGGGTCATCTAGTCTTACCCCATGCCATGCTGGAATTGCAGTTAAACAATCCTTGACAGATAGCCATCCAACCTCTGCTTTAAAAACTCCAATGAAGAAGAGCATCACTGTTTGAGGGAGTTCATTTCACTGTAGAATAGCTCTTAACATCAGAAGGTTCATGCAGCATTTGAATAACTATAGCCACTGCAGACTTATTCTGCAGCCTGTGAACATCTACCGCACCAACACTTCTTTGTATTTCAACAACAACAACAACAATCCACCTTTCTCCTCACAGCCACTGTGAGAAAAGGATGCTGGACTAGATAGGCCATTGGCCTGATTCAGCAGGTTCTTCTTATGCTGTTATGTTCTAATAGGAGGCACAGGACACCCAACTGGCAGAAATGTGGTGTAGATAGACAGATCTGCATTCCGATGAGATCCATCTTCAAATATTTCAAGGGCTGTCACAGGGAAGATGGAGCAAGCTTGTTTTCTCCTGCTCTGGAGTATAGGACTTGAACCAATGGTTGTGGACTCTCCTTCCTTGGAGCTTTTTAAGCAGAGCTTGGATGGCCCTCTGTCATGGATGCTTTGGCTGAGATTCCTGCAATGCAGGGGGTTGAACTTAGAATCATAGAATCATAGAGTTGGAAGAGACCACGAGGGCCATCCAGTCCAACCCCCTGCCGAGCAGGAAATACCATCAAAGCATTCTTGACATATGCCCGTCAAACCTCTGCTTAAAGACCTCCAAAGAAGGAGACTCCACCACACTCCTTGGTAGCAAATTCCACTGCTGAACAGCTCTTACTGTCAGGAAGTTCTTCCTAATGTTTAGGTGGAATCTTCTTTCTTGCAGTTTGAATCCATTGCTCCGTGTCCGCTTCTCTGGAGCAGCAGAAAACAACCTTTCTCCCTCCTCTATATGACATCCTTTTATATATTTGAACATGGCTATCATATCACCCCTTAACCTTCTCTTCTCCAGGCTAAACATACCCAGCTCCCTAAGCCGTTCCTCATAAGGCATCGTTTCCAAGCCTTTGACCATTTTGGTTGCCCTCTTCTGGACACGTTCCAGCTTGTCAGTATCCTTCTTGAACTGTGGTGCCCAAAACTGGACACAGTACTCCAGGTGAGGTCTGACCAGAGCAGAATACAGTGGTACTATTCCTTCCCTTGATCTAGATCAGGCATCCCCAAACTTCGGCCCTCCAGATGTTTTGGACTACAATTCCCATCTTCCCCAACCTCTGGTCCTGTTAGCTAGGGATCATGGGAGTTGTAGGCCAAAACATCTGGAGGGCCGCAGTTTGGGGATGCCTGATCTAGATGCTATACTCCTATTGATGCAGCCCATAATTGCATTGGCTTTTTTAGACTGGGCCCAAGACAGAACCCTGTGTCACCCCACTAGTCACTAGTCTCCAGGATGAGGAGGAGCCATTGATGAGCACCCTTTGGGTTCGGTCAGTCAGCCAGTTACAAATCCACTCAATGGTAGCATTGTCTAGCCTGCATTTTACCAGCTTCTTTACAATAATATCATGGGGCACCTTGTCAAAGGCCTTGCTGAAATCAAGATAGGCTACATCCACAGCATTCCCTTCATCTACCAGGCTTGTAGTTCTGTCAAAAAATGAGATCAGATTAGTCTGACATGACTTATTTTTCAGAAACCCATGCTGACTTTTAGTGATCACAGCGTTCCTTTCTAGGTGCTCACAGACCGTTTGCTTAATGATCTGCTCTAGAATCTTCCCTGGTATTGATGTCAGGCTGACTGGGCGGTAATTGTTTGGGTCCTCTCTTTCCCCCTTTTTGAAAATAGGGACAACATTTGCCCTCCTCCAGTCTGCTGGAACTTCGCCTGTTCTCCAGGAATTTTCAAAGATTATTGCCAGTGGTACTGAAATCACCTCTGCCAGTTCTTTTAATACTCTTGGATGTAGTTCATCTGGCCCTGGAGACTTGAATACATCTAAACTAGCCAAGTATTCTTGTACTACCTCCTTACTTATTCTGGGCTGTGTTTCCCCTGCTGAATGATCGGCTCCATATTCTTTAGGTCGGGCATTGTTTTCTTTTTTGGATTCTTCAGGTCGGGCATTGTTTTCTTTTTTTGGAGAAGACTAAGGCAAAAAAGGCATTGAGGAGTTCTGCCCTTTCTCAGTCCCCTGTTCGTATTTCGCCATCTTCTCCTCTAAGTGACCCCACTGTTTCCTTGTTCTTCCTTTTGCTACGGACATACCCATCAAAGCCCTTTTTGTTGCTTTTAACCTCTCTGGCGAGCCTGAGTTCATTCTGTGCTTTAGCTTTTCTGACTTTGTCTCTACACATGCTGGCTATTTGTTTGAATTCCTCTCTGGTGATTTCCCCCTTTTTCCATGTTTTGTACATATCCCTTTTAAATCTTAACTCAGTTAAAAGTTCTTTAGATAGCCACCCTGGCTTCTTTAGGCACCTTCCATGTTTCCGTCTCATTGGTATTGCCTGAAGTTGTGCTTTTAATATCTCCCTTTTAACAAACTCCCAACCATCATGAACTCCCTTCCCTTTTAGTATTTCTGTCCATGGGATCTCACCCAGCATTTCCTCACCTTGATGACCCTTGGGTTACCTTCCAACTCTACAATTCTATGATGGACATCCAGTTTATGCACATGGCTCCCAATCCAGCAGTGATACAAGTACAGAAGTCTTCTTCTTCTACATGGATCTCCTTACGAGAGATGAAGCTGCCCAAATCTCAATAGCTTTCTCTTCTTGAGGGAGCTGACTCTGGTACTAACCATGCTGCCTGCAACTCAGATAAGTAAGGCCCACTTATGGGGAAGGCTTGGCAGAGGGCTGAAACCTGAGGTATCTCAGAAGAAAGATTGCACATCACATTTGCTCTGTACTGCTGCTCTGTTAGCTTTGCTATTGGTTGGTTCTGTGATTTTAATTCCATCTTCTTTTTAGTTGCTCTGTTTTAAAAACCTGCCATAGACCATTTGGTGCAGGGTGGGCTGTGCAATAATCTTCGTACTCCATTAGATCTGAGTGAGATTTTCCCGTGTTTGGAAAGTTTCTGGGGAAAGTTGCAAAAGCAGAGCTGAAAATCATTTTTTAAAAAAAGATTGCTCACATCAAAATGTTCCTAAAGAGAAGATGGATGAAAATCCTGCCTATCTCCTGAAAGAAGATGGGAAAAAAAGAAAAGAAAGAAAAGCAGGAGAGGAAAGCATGAGGTTAAGCAACAGGAAAATAAATGTGGACTCTCATTTTATTGAGATGTGCTGGAATCCACAAAATGAATATCTCACAAGAAACTGAAGAAAAAAATATTTTGGGACATTCAAAAATAGCAATAAAGAAAAAGTCATATTAGACTGCTTGAGTGTCAGCATTGGAGCTGTCAGAAGCCTGCGAAGGAAATTTGAAAAAAATACCATTAGCGTGTGCCAAAAAGCTGTATACCACATACAGCTAGAAGTCATTTTGGAATGAATATGCCAAATATTGGAAATAACTGAAATATATATATAATTGGCAGATGGAAGAGTAGAAATGCTCCCTTTTTCTTCTTTGTTTCTTTTTCTTCGTATATAGTTTTTGATAGTTTCTAATTGATGTTAAATAATATTACTTGTATGATATGAATGATATGATATGATATGAAGATACACACAGAGAGAAGATTGATAGAAGAAATCCCTGTGAGAGAGACAGAATAGTCAGGGCCGTCTCAAGCAGGTCGGGCGCCCTGGCGCTGAGGTGCGGAGATCGCTCCGGCGCCCCCGCCCTCGCAGCGTGCAGCATGGCTTCCGTGCAGCGCCCCCCCTGCCGGCCCGGCGCCCTGGCGCCCTGCGCCACCAGGACTGCACCTAGAGCCGGGGCTGAGAATAGTTTTTCTCAGGGTTGGGACTGAGAAAGATGGGAGCTGTCCCAGGTGAGAGCTGGGAAAATGTGAGGATTAAGATAGAAGGTTGATACCGTAGCATATAACATTTTGTATTTGTGTGGTTGGTCATCTCTCTCTCTCTCTCTCTCCTTTTCCTTTTGTTCTCTTTCAATATTAGCTTTGTTTGGTTATTATTATATATTATATATATGTATAATATATTAAAGGTTTATTAAAGCCTTAAATAAACTTGAGTTTTTTTAAAAAAAAGATCTGAGTGAGATTTTCCTTTGGGAATATTTTGTAAGCTGCTTTGAGAACCTGCCGGGCCTATAAAACAGGGTTTAAGTATAAATGTTCTGTAAAACAGTTCTTTAGGCTCCAGTCCCAGAGAGACAAAGGTAGAGGAATGGCCACATCTAACACATGCAGGGCAGAGGTGAGGTGTCAGGTGTGTTTACAAAGGCTGGCACAGGATGACCCCTTTTCTGATGTGTGCACAGGAATGGGAGAGATGCTTCTGGAATGTCTAGCTTTAGCCCTCACTGACATTTGGGAGGACCTGACTGCTGATATTTCCAGAACCAATCAGAGGAAGCATGCAATGTTGGATCTCCCTCTCTAAGGGCAGGCCTCTGCCCCACCTCTCCCTCCCCCTGGGATAGGAGGACTTAGTGCCACCCAGGGCTCCTGTGGCAACCTTCCAAGGTCTATGGGATTGCAGGGTCCCAGTCAAACCGCCCCTACAATACAACATAACCTTACTTTAAAAAGAACAGGTAGAATGAAAATGAAACAAGAATGCCTCTTCCTGGACAAGGTAGCACACACAAAGAAAAGGGGGCAAGACTGCTCTGGACTGCTGGAGCTCTGGTAGAATCATAGAATCATAGAGTTGGAAGAGACCACAAGGGCAATCCAGTCCAACCCCCTGCCAAGCAGGAAACACCATCAAAGCATTCTTGACATATGCCTGTCAAGCCTCTGCTTAAAGACCTCCAAAGAAGGAGACTCCACCACACTCCTTGGTAGCAAATCCCACTGTCGAACAGCTCTTACTGTCAGGAAGTTCTTCCTAATGTTTAGGTGGAATCTTCTTTTTTGTAGTTTGAATCCATTGCTCCGTGTCCGCTTCTCTGGAGCAGCAGAAAACAACCTTTCACCCTCTTCCATATGACATCCTTTCATATATTTGAACATGGCTATCATATCACCCCTTAACCTTCTCTTCTCCACGCTAAACATACCCAGCTCCCTAAGCCGTTCCTCATAAGGCATCATTTCCAGGCCTTTGACCATTTTGGTTGCCCTCTTCTGGACACGTTCCAGCTTGTCAGTATCCTTCTTGAACTGTGGTGCCCAGAACTGGACACAGTATTCCAGGTGAGGTCTGACCAGAGCAGAATACAGTGGTACTATTACTTCCCTTGATCTAGATGCTATACTCCTATTGATGCAGCCCAGAATTGCATTGGCTTTTTAAGCTGCTGCATCACACTGCTGACTCATGTCAAGTTTGTGGTCTACCAAGACTCCTAGATCATTTTCACATGTACTGCTCTCAAGCCAGGTGTCTCCCATCCTGTATTTGTGTCTTTCATTTTGTTTGCCCAAGTGTAGTACTTTACATTTCTCCCTGTTAAAATTCATCTTGTTTGCTTTGGGCCAGTTGTCTAATCTGTGATCCTGTCCTCCGGGGTATTAGCCACCCCTCCCAATTTGGTGTTCGGTCAGTTAGCCAGTTACAGTTTCAGGCATTGCACACATAACAATAACAACAACAATACTGCTTAGGGTTGCCAACAACAACTTTCATTAGGTGATTTTCCTAAAAAAACAGCTCAAAAACCTTCCTAAAAAGTTCAACAACTTTTTATGTTTTATGAAATATGGCAACCATAATAATGGTTAACATTTCCAATACTTGCTTTAAATTTTGTTACACAAATTTGTGGAGCCCTAGTGAGAAATTTGAATGTTCTGAAGGATATATACTTCTCAACATCAGGAGCTCTCGACAACACTCCCCACTTCCCTTTTCTTGGAGAAAGAAATGTCATTCATACAATCTGGTGCTGGCATGGAGTCCCCAGTTCACCTGCCCCCTCCTCCACTCACGACGGTTGCCTCTGGTGACATACAAACTGGGGTCTCAATGGCTGCTGTCGAGAACACAGTGCAATCTTCCCATTCATCTGATCCAGGGAAAGTTTTCTGAGTGCTCTAATGCTCCAGAGAACTCAGGAAGCAACGCTAGATGGCTGGAAGATACAGACATGTAGAGCAAAGGAGCTCCGAGATTCAGAAATGGGAATATGCAAGTCAGATGAAGAAATGAAAGACAGGAGGGGGGGGGAAACTTGGTGAGCTCTCAGGAGCTCCTAGAATGAAATCCAAGTCAGAGGAAACGACAAAGGCAAGAAATTATCTGGGAACAGAGGAGGAGGAGGAAGAGGAGGACAAAGTTAGAGATGCAGCAGGAAAGAACAGAGGAATGTGAATGAGGTGGGAAAGTTTCAAGGAAGCAGAGAAATGTTTACAAGCAAAAACAGGTAGCAACAGGAGCTGGAAATGCAAGACGGAGTGGAGCGCCTTTACTCAAGAGTAGCCGCAACCACCTCTGACAAAATATATAAAAGGATGTCATATAGAGGAGGGAGAAAGGTTGTTTTCTGCTGCTCCAGAGAAGCGGACACAGAGCAATGGATTCAAGCTACAAGAAAGAAGATTCCACCTAAACATTAGGAAGA
The DNA here is from genome assembly GCF_963506605.1 of Zootoca vivipara. Classification (NCBI taxonomy): domain Eukaryota; kingdom Metazoa; phylum Chordata; class Lepidosauria; order Squamata; family Lacertidae; genus Zootoca; species Zootoca vivipara. Next base: position 4,309,305 of record NC_083289.1, on the reverse strand, counting down.
ACTTCCTGACAGTAAGAGCTGTTCGACAGTGGGATTTGCTGCCAAGGAGTGTGGTGGAGTCTCCTTCTTTGGAGGTCTTTAAGCGGAGGCTTGACAGGCTGTTTGCTAAAACACAAGAAACTGAAACTGAAAACACCAGAACTCTTGGATATCCACTGAAGCAGAATGTTGGAAGATTGAGGACAGATAAAATAAAGTACTTCTTCACACAGCAAACAATGGCATTCACTGCCATGGAAAGGAGTGATAGTCACCAACTTTGATGGCTTTAAAAGAGCATTAGACAAATTCATGGAGGAGAAGGCTATCAATGACTACTAGCCATCATGGCTCTGCCCTGCCTGAGCAGCTGGAGGCATTACTGTTTCTAAATGCCAGTTGCTGGAAGTGAAGCCACAGGGAAGAGGAATGCTCTTGAGCTCAGCTCTGATTGCTAATATTCTGTGGGGATCTGGTTTTCCCCTTTGGGAAAAGAATGCTGAACTAGCAGGCTGTTCTTATGTTCTTCTAGACAGCTCAAAGACTAGCAGATACTACCTACAGCAGGTGTCACCATGATACACTACAGAAGCCTACCTTAAAATTTAAAATGCCCACACAATACCATCTCAGCACAAAACAAGTGCCAAGAGAAGTAATATTTTATGGAATGAACAGAATTCATCCCTTAAAGGGCTCAGGGCCCAACAGCGTTTTTAGTCATGAAGGAGCATTGTTGTATACCACCTAAAACCTCCTGTGGTGGTTTTCCAACTTCTAGCAGACTTGTGACTATCAGTGTGCATTATGCCTAACACAGGATGGGTCCCTGGCTGGAGGAACTTAAAAGTATAAGATTTCATGGTTTTTTGTAAGGTGCTCTGAGAGCCTTTTCTGCTAAATGATGGGGTACAATTGCTGTAAATAAACAGCAGTATGATATGTATATAATAATAATAATAATAATAATAATAATAATAATAATAATATAATATAATAATAATAATAATAATAATAATAATAATAATAATAATAATATAATGTTGTTGTTGTTTAGTCGTTTAGTCGTGTCCGACTCTTCGTGACCCCATGGACCTTGGCAGGCCAGGCACTCCTGTCTTGCACTGCCTCCCACAGTTTGGTCAAACTCATGTTCGTAGCTTCGAGAACACTGTCCAACCATCTCGTCCTCTGTCGTCCGCTTCTCCTTGTGCCCTCAATCTTTCCCAACATCAGGGTCTTTTCCAAGGATTCTTCTCTTCTCATGAGGTGGCCAAAGTATTGGAGCCTTAGCTTCAGGATCTGTCGTTCCAGTGAGCACTCAGGGCTGATTTCCTTCAGAATGGATAGGTTTGACCTTCTTGCAGTCCATGGGACTCTCAAGAGTCTCCTCCAGCACCATAATTCAAAAGCATCAATTCTTCGGCGATCAGCCTTCTTTATGGTCCAGCTCTCACTTCCATACATCACTACTGGGAAAAACATAACTTTAACTATACGGACCTTTGTCGGCAAGGTGATGTCTCTGCTTTTTAAGATGCTGTCTAGGTTTGTCATTGCTTTTCTCCCAAGAAGCAGGCGTCTTTTAATTTCGTGACTGTTGTCACCATCTGCAGTGATCAAGGAGCCCAAGAAAGTAAAATATATAATATAATAATCTGACTTAATCTGATTTAGCAGGGAAAACACTGGAAGTAGAGGTTGGGCTATGCAGGAAAAGAATATGTGATCTTCCTCTTGAGTCCAGTCAGTGACAGAGGCAGGGTATAAATGAATATATATTATCATCATTTGGGGGGAAGGGAGCTCCCTTTTTCTCTCTTTCCTTTCTGCCACCTCCTCCTCCCTTTTCACCCTTCCTTGAAACTTAAATAAACTGAGTCTACATGTTTCTGGCCTCTGCTGTGGGGTTCAGGTGTAAGCTTTGATGAAACTGATTTTTGGAATATTTTCTGAAGAGAGTGTGTGAGTGACTGTATTGGCAGCACACTGTGTGGAGTCTTTAAGTTGGAGTTTTTAGCTCTCTGGTACCAAATTTGCTTCCCCCTTTTCATCAGCTTACTTGGAGAACAGTCAGAGTCAACCGTCCAGAAAGCTCCTCACTCAAAGAGTTTCAAGCAGCAAGAGAGAAGAAGTAAGATAACGGGGAAGTATCCTATGGAGAACTAGATTTCTCATGGAATGCTTTATAACATCACCCCACTTGCCAAGCAAAACAAAACACTTTTTCAAATGGAAATACCCACATCAGGAAAAAATATTTAAGGTAACTCCCCTCAAAAGACCAGAAGCCTTTTTATTAGGGATAACAGGAACAGATGTCCCCCCCCCCCAAAAAAAAAAAACCAGGGAAATTTACACAACAATGGCAGAGGAGTGGCAGCTAAAATGGACAAATATGCAGAATTGGCTAGTTTGACTTGTAAAATTAGAGATAAAAAAGAGATTGACTTTAAGGAGGATTGGAAGATTATTTTGTAGATCATTTAAAACTTGCTGTAAATATGTTAAGACACAAATAGGATTTGACTGAGAACAAAACTGGAAAGGATAATAGAGGGTGTTTTTTTTTTAAAAGAAGCGAAGGCATGGAGTACCTGTGCTGCACGAATCGAAATTTTGGGGGTACCATGGAGGGAGGGAGAGTCTGAGGTTGACTGATTGATTGTAAAACCTGAAATGTTGGGTTATTGTTTTTTTAAAAAAAAATTCTATGAATAAATTTATTATTATTATTATTATTATTATTATTATTATTATTATTATTATTAATGTCACAGTCAAGATTTGAATCACATGTTTTAAAAAATGGAAATACCCACATCAGTACAAACCAAGGAGAACGCTGCATCTCTTTGAAGCCTCCTTGAACTTGAGGGTTTTATCATCTGTGTATGAAGTAAAGTATGGGGGGGGGGGTTCTGATCCTAGTTTTTGCTAAATTAGCAAGTCTGCAAGTAGAGCTCTTTTCAGGATTTCTTCTTTTTTCCTGAAGATGAACGTCCCTGGAGTGCTCCACCCGCCTCTCTCTCTCTCTCTCTCTCTCTCTCTCTCTCTCTCTCTCTCTCTCTCTCTCTCTCTCTCTCTCTCTCTCTCTCTCTCTCTCCTCTTTGGTGGATCATGAGAAGCATTTTTGAGTTTGTGTTTCTGATGTCCAAAATAGACAAATGGGTTTTAGGCCTAGACTTCAATTATTAATGAAAAATAGTGTGTTACCAGAGGCAAATACAACACCGAATATCTCTCTCATGCCTCTGGCATCCAGCAATTTCACTGTTGTCTGCAGAGCTCAGAGGAAAATTCCTTCTTCTCCCTTTCTCCTCCCCCTCACAATCCCCCCCCCTTTTACCAAACTTCAGTGGGGCTTTGCAGGAGAACTCCAAATGATGTCTTGAGTCAAGGTGCAAGCAGTAAATAAAAACGATTGTGGCATGCTGTTACATTGCCTCTATTTTCAGGGATTAAAGTATCCTTTCTTGACTGTTGCAGTGATTTAGACATGGGTTAATTAAACATTTACATACATGTGCTCAACAATATATCGTATGGTACGATAATACGCACTTTAATCAGGATCTGTGGGTGTTGTGTGTTTGCTTGTTCCATGTTAATTGGCTTCATGCTGGCTCCTAGCTTAGGTATTTGACTAGATGGAAACAGAATAGACGTGGTGTTTTAAATATTTTAATTAGGACCAGAAGTTCCCGGCTCGCTCATTTCTCATTGGGTTGTTTTTCATGCATGAATAAATTAGCGAGCATGGAGGCACTTTGCAGAAAATAGTTGCCCTCCAGCCATAAAATGAGTCCTGTTCATTAATACTTTAATGAAATTAGCTGTGAGCAAAATATTACTCCTTTTAACTGTGTTCTAATTTCTTAATTTTAATTAGGCACATAATTGTAGTGTGCAGAAATGATCTTAAATGTGCACCAGGAAAAGTTCCATCACTGTGGGCCCTCTCCTCTCCTCTCCTCTCCTCTCCTCTCTGTGGATGAAGCCAGAATGCAGGCTGCTCTGCTCTGTCCTCTCTCTCTCTCTCTCTCTCTCTCTCTCTCTCTCTCTCTCTCTCTCTCTCTCTCTCTCTCTCTCTAATCTAAGACTCATTTCTGCTTCTGCTCTTTGGGCTGCTTCTTCCAGAGGGGTTATATTTGTGAAAGCTTGTTCACAGCAAAGGCAGTAGCCCTTTAAAATCAGCTCCTTAATTGCACCAAGCAATTCTGCCTTTATGGGAGGTGCGCTTGTACAGTAATGCTAACTTTTCAGCTGCCACAGGAATCTTTGGATTCATTGTGTGCAAGTCCTGTTCCCAAATGCCAAACTGAATGCTCAGACAATCAGGAACACTCCCTTTGCACACCCTCCTCTTCTGGAGCACAGATTCTTCTTGCCACAGCCCTTCTTCCCTCATGATGAATGAAGCAGGACTATCTTAGTTGTAAAATTAACCATGGGTAAAGCTAACCAGGGTCTCCACTTAGCCAGGTAGCCTGAGCCAAAATTTATCCCTTTTGCACAAACATTTCAGCAGTCAAAGGACAGTTTCATTCTTGGATTTGATTTTTGGAGCCTCTGTTTGTGGCAACAGTTAACCCTACCTGTATAGTCATACCTCGGTTTAAGTAAGCCTCGGCCTGGGTACTTTCAGTTTAAGTACTCCGCGGACCCGTCTGGAACAGATTAATCCACGTTCCATTACTTTCCATGGGAAAGTTCGCTTCAGGTTAAGTACGCTTCAGGTTAAGTACGCTTCAGGTTAAGTACGGACTTCCAGAACCAATTACACTCATACTTCGGGTTAAGTACGCTTCAGGTTGAGTACTCTGCGGACCCGTCTGGAACGGATTAATCCACTTTCCATTACTTTCAATGGGAAAGTTCGCTTCAGGTTAAGTAAGCTTCAGTTTAAGTACTCTGCGGACTGTCTGGAACGGATTAATCCACTTTCCATTACTTTCAATGAAAGTTCGCTTCAGGTTAAGTATGCTTCAGGTTAAGTACGGACTTCCAGAACCAATTACACTCATACTTTGGGTTAAGTATGTTTCAGGTTGAGTACTCCGTGGACCTGTCTGGAACAGATTAATCCACATTCCATTACTTTCAATGGTAAAGTTTGCTTCAGGTTAAGTATGCTTCAGTTTAAGTACTCCACGGACCGTCTGGAACAGATTAATCCACTTTCCATTACTTTCAATGGGAAAGTTCGCTTCAGGTTAAGTACGCTTCAGGTTAAGTACAGACTGCCGGAACCAATTGTATACTTAAACTGAAGTACCACTGTATTGCTTTTTCCTGCTCTTACTCTCAGTTGACCTCACTTGCCCTTGGTGACACCATCTCATAGTTAAGCCTGATGGGCTACCACACATTGTAACATGAGCCCATTCATTGTGTGATCCCTGCCTGGGTGGGATTAATTGCAACCCTGGAAGCTGTGCTTTCACTCTATGTTGTCTTCAACGATCTCACCACACACCCAAATCTTATTGGTTACATAGCATTGTGATATCATCTTGCTCACTACGAGCTCCCTGACTATTTGGACTCATTCAGGAATTACCCAGGTATACTATGGCACAAAGCAGAATTAAAATTGGATGAATATTTGCACAATATAAGTGGCTGCTTGATGACCTGGATATTGAACATAGAGACAATTCAAGATTTGACACAAACTTCAAATTCCGGTCAGGTATGAAATGTGATAAGAGTTAAAGGCATTATATTGATGACATAATGCTAGATTCCATTTAAAGCATGCCTTGTAAATGGGTATTTCAGACTGCAGCATGGTCGTCGGGCAGGAGTTGGGGGGGGAGAGGGGTCTAGCTGCTCACCCACAGTTCCCAGATAGATAGACAGATGATAGATAGATAGATAGATGTTCGCATTTTATTTTAAAAATTAACAAAAAATACAAAATCTTTACAAATTCAATTTGCATTCAACTTCCCTCCCCTCCTTTCTGTGGTTACTTATTTCATATCTTTTTACTACTGCATATCCAATTGAAACCTATTTACTAATTTCCGCTTATCTTCCCCTTTAATGATATCTTACTGCACATGTTTATATTAATCCTGCTGATGTTTTAATTTGTTTACAATATATCTTCGAATGATAAATATTTCCCCCATTCTGTTTTAAAAAGTCACTCTTGATTTCTTATTCTTCCAGTAAGTTTCGCCATTTCTGCGTACTCCATCAGTTGCAGAAGCGGGCTCATTCCTGAGAGTTGGAGGAAGGTACCTTTTATTAGAATGCTCCCATACCCTCCAACATATCTCAGAGGAAACAGGGTAACATTTTTCACTCCCCCAAACTGATCCTCCTTGACTCCCCATTTTGTTACCCCCTCCCAAAAAGAGAGCATTTCCACCACCGCTACACCAACGGGACTTAGTATACACACCCTCTATTCTTTGGTAGATTTTCAAAAAGAAAAACACACAAATAAATACATTTTTTAAAGGGCAAGATTAGTCATGGACACATAAAGCATTTTTCATAATATAAAATCCAGACTCCTTGCCCTCTGCTCCCTTTCTTCCCACCCAGGGCAGCCCTGGCCTCTGCCTGCCCCTCAGAGCCAGGGTGTCACTTGGGACAAGCGCTGTCTCATCTTCCTCCCTGGGCTCAGTGGCAGTGGTGTTGGTGAGGGAAATAGAGACATTCCAGGATGGCTTTCGTAATTCCAGGACTGTCCTTGAAAAATCGGGACACTTGGAGGGTGTGCTCCTCAGCTTTAGTTTTATTAGCCAATTAAACAAATAGGCTGCTTCACATCATGAAGCCACCAAAGGTTAAAGCAGAGCAAAACACAATGCCCAAGTTCAATTTTAAAATCCCAACTTAAAAGGTGTTACTATTAGTATATAAAGCCCTGAACAACTTGGGACCAAGTTACAGGTGCCACACAACACCTTCAGAGTATCAGGCAAAGTGTGTATTACACACAAAAGCCTTGAAAGCTTATATTTAGTTGATCTTAAAGGTGCCATTGGAATTATTTAAAAATATTTTTTCCATCTTGTTATTTATTGCCACATAATACCTGTTCTGTATTTGTAAGAAAGTGGCCTTTTAGTGTGACAGTACGCACACTTTGGAACTCCCTGCCTATTGACTCCAGGCAGGCAGGCACTTTCATTGTACTCGTTTGGGCACCTGCTACAAACATTTTTTTATTTTTTAATTAAAAGCAGTTTTAAACTATTTTTACTCATAATTTTATTCTTTTATTCTTTTTGTAAACCTCTTCAGGGTGTTGTTGTTTTTTACAATCAAGTGGTATATGAATTTCATGAAATATTATATATATATATCAGAGCTTAAAATTGAGGATATTTATTTTAAAACATTCTTCCTTGTGCTGCTTTCTTGAAGATTAAACAGAGCTTCCTAAACAAATCTTTGTTTTGGCTCTTTTCTTTAACTCACAACCAAATTACAAGTTGCTTGGTCTGAATTTGAGAGAGAGAAAAAACTGAGGAGTTCAGACAACCAGCACCATTTAGCACTTGCTGAAATGAGATGCCTAAATGATAAGCTTTCCCCTCCCCCTCTGTATTTGCATGGCCTGCTGTAACTGGCACCTGCTCTAAATAATATTGATATTTCTTAGTTAAATAATATATTATGGCTAATTGTAATACTTCATTATACCCACAATTAAGTGAGCTGAAGTTAGTTTACAATTAATACTAATATTGGCTGATATGTAATTTGAATGCAATTTGCTGCTGTTAGCAGATTGCCACTGGAAACAAGAATGCAAAGGGAATTCGCAGCTCCCCTGGCGATCTTGTTTTTCAAGATAAACAATTTTAAATAAATTGGGTGTTATGCTCAGATAATTAATACAGTCATTAGATGAAACACTCCGCTTCACTTTTGACCACTTCATTGTCAGAATATTTCTCTCTTCTGTCTTACACATACACACTTTGGCTGTGAAGCAGAATCCACTCCAGTTAGTAAAATGAACACACAGTAAATCTTTTGTTTGAGTGTTGTAATGATGACTCCCAAGAGTGAAACAACTGAGACTTGAAAAAACACATTTCATTAAAACACCAGTCTGCAAATCTTGTTCCGCTGTTGCTTTTCCTGGCAGCCAGTATGATCAAGGGATAATCCCAATCTAGCCTGCTTTAGGTGAGTCACTAACAAAGCTTGCTGGACAGCCTCTGGCAACACCCTGCCTCCTAGCCTAACTACTTCAAGGGGTTACGATGAATAAGAATGGCAAATATAGGCTTTATCTAATTGCTCTAATGATACAGGGAATTACCATATATACAAGAACTCACTCTGTGCTTGGTCACACTGTGTGACCAAGAGATGCAGATGTGGCAGGATTTTAGATGGCCAATGAGAATTGGTTCATGAAACCCTCCCAAGGGGATCTTACTAGATCTCCACATACCCACCATTCTTCCCCCCCCCGACAGTTTTGTTGAGACTTTTCATAATACACTACAATAAAAAGCAAACTAATCTAAACAAATATAAAAACATGAGAAAGAGAAAGAGAAAAATTCAAAGCCCTCTCTCATAGGTGGATTCTTCACTCTTATTCCACACAGAGAGAGGTGAACCCTCCCAGCACTCACTCGGGAGCCTCCCTTTCTTCTCCCACCCTCCCACTCAGGGAGATCTTCCCTTCCCTGCCTCTCACACAGAATCCTCCACCAACCAACCATCACCTTCAGAAGAATAATCATTAGAAGAAAATACAGAAGAGGAACATCCAATTTTCCATCTACTGTTTACATTAAGAAAGAAAATATGGTGGTTTAAAACTTTCAATTCATGTGAGCATCCATCTCCTCCACATTCTGTTGAACAATATTTCTTTTGGGTTAAAATTTGTCTAGATCAGTCATTTCCTTTCCCATGAAAAGTCCAACAGTTATTATTGATAAATGTTAACCATATTTTGTCTTTTAATTTTACCTCTATTAGTTGCCACAATTATTACACCATATTGAATAATACTATTTTTTCAGTCGTTGAATCATAGAATCATAGAGTTGGAAGAGACCACAAGGGCCATCCAGTCCAACCCCCTGCTGAGCAGGAAACACCATCAAAGCATTCTTGACATATGCCTGTCAAGCCTCTGCTTAAAGACCTCCAAAGAAGGAGACTCCACCACACTCCTTGGTAGCAAATTCCACTGCCGAACAGCTCTTACTGTTGTCCTTATAATATAACATAATACCATACCATACCATACCATACCATACCATACCATACCATACCATACCATACCATATCTATATACAGTATATAAAAATGTAGGCATTGTGTGTGCAGAGGTCACAGCCTTTCTCCGTAACCACTGAACTGTAATGTAACAAATTTGGCCACAACGTTCCATGCCCATAAGGTTGCCAGACTCCATAGAGGAAAGGACTTCTGTGCCTTTAATTGCCCTGCTCTCTTTTGAGTCTGGAAACCTTAAAGAGAAACCAGCAGACCCTTTGCTTGGGGAAGTTCCTTCAGGTATACAGGGCCAAAGCTGTTTATGGCTTTAAACCTTATACACTTATAATATGTGTAGATGGTATACCTGGCATTACCTGGCCTCTAAGTGCTTAATAACTACAAAGACCTCATATGCCTATACCCCCCCCTCATTTTTTCAAACTGCACATTATCACAACTGCACAGTTTCCCCCCCCCCGGAAAGCTGTCTGTGGACAAACGCCGGCTCGCTCAGCCTGAAAAGTGAGATGAGCGCTGTACCCCATAGTCACCTTTGACTGGACTTAACTGTCCAGGGGTCCTTAACCTTTTACTAGTGCTACTTAGGTTATCTAGCTATGGAAAGCCAGGGTTTTTTTTAGCATGGTTTGTAAGGAGGTTCGGGAACTTTTACCTGAACTGGTCCTCCATTGTTGATCTGTTTGGGTCTCATTCCAAGTGATTCCCACTTCACTTTCAATCTTTACTTAGATGGATATGATCTGAATTACAAGAGTAAACCATGTGACTTATTCTCTCTTAGATAGATGACAAACAAAATATAATATACTAATATAAGCACCTCCTCAAAAAAATTTTTGGGGAGTGTGCCAGGGTGCCCTTCTCCATTTAGAAAGGCACCAGTGAGTGAGCTCAATTGAATTGTAACGTTGGCACAGAGAAGAACTAACACGGTGTCTATCACTTCACCCTGATTTGTGCCCTTTCCCCAACTAGTAGAGCATCCAATTGCACTCTAATTATGCGATCATTTAGATTAATCAGTATTTCTCAGTATCCGTTGATTACAAAATTGCTCATTGAAGGCACGGTTGAGTTCAGATACCAACTCTGCCATTGTAGCTCTAGTGCTTAGCATATGCTTAGATCCCAGTACCGGGTACTTTCAGCCCTGGAGAGCTGGCATCTCCTGGGCTCCCTGAACCAAACCCTTGATCTAAAAGAAATACACCACACTTCAAAAAGTGTGGCATGAAGGAAACAGCCTCGAGTAGTACCAAATGGTAGAAGCAATCATGGCTCCCAGTACTGGAATAAGGAAGGGAAATGGCCCTTGGATAGCATAAATTATTTTCTTTGCATTTTGAAGTCTAAAGAATAATCTCTGCCTATCTGCCCATCTCCAGCTAATATCTATGTGTGGTCTAAGTCTTTTCTGTCTATTTTGGATCCCTCCCTTAGCATGGGAGGAGAGACCCTTTCATTGGCCTGCAGAGGCTCTACAATTTTGCTTTGGAGTTTCCTTCCCTTACCGATTTAATATGTTGTGTTCTTACTGCTTCTACTATTTACTTACTTATTGCCCACCCTTCAATCTAAGGTTCCGGGGCAGGTTACAACATTAAAACACAATATTTAAAACTGTTTAGAACTTCTTACAATCACAAAACAAGGTGGGTATCTGTGCAACATCCAGCAATTTTATTGCACAGTGTCCAGATCAAGGAAAGTTATAGCATCATCTGTTCTGCCTTGGTCGGACCCCACCAGGACTCCAGGTGTCCAGCTCTGGGCACCACAGTTTCAGAAGGATGTTGACAATCTGGAACATGTGCAAAGGAGGATGGCCAATATGATAAAGGAATATTAATAATGTCAGATGTCAGTCTTGCCAAAAATCCTCTTCTTGTTCCAAAATATTCCCATCATTATTGGAACTAAATACCTTAAGGAATGGCAAAAAGACTTGGCAGATTTCATCTGGCAGGGCAAAAAGGCAAGAATGAAAATGGAAGTATTAACAAACCCGAGGGAATGTGGTGGATTTGCCTTACCGGACTTGGAAAAATATTATGAGGCAGCCTGCTGGGTCTGGATAAAAGATTGGTTGACCTTAGGGAAACCTGACATTTTGGAGATAGAGGGTGTAAATAAAATCTATGGGTGGCATGGTTATTTACTATATGGAAAGGGAAAGAAAAATAAAGAATTCCAAAACCATACTATAAGAAGGGCCTTGTGGGAAGTATGGGAGAGAACTAAAGGAAAAATAATAGAGAAAACTCCCTGGTGGGCATCACCAATCGAGGCAAGTGCCACCTTAAAATGTTACATAAGACAGGTGTGGCCAACATATAGGGACCTAACTGAAAATGTCAATGGGAATATTAAACTTAAAGAGTATGAAGAACTAAAGGCTAAAGGAATGTCGTGGCTTGAATACTTTCAATTGAAAGCAACCTTTGATAAAGACATTCAAACGAGGGGGTTTGAGGAGGTGAATACAAGGTTTGAGAAAGAAATTCTCAATAGTAAAGATAAAACCCTCTCTAAAATGTATAGATTACTAAGGGAACCTGAACAACAGCATGAAACAAAAAATAAGTATATTAAAAAATGGGAACAAGATTTGGGCTACACGATAGAACACACTAAATGGAAAGAATTTTGGAAGAGACGAATTAATTTTACAGCCTCATATGTATTGAAAGAGAACTATATGAAAGTACATTATAGGTGGTACTTGACACCGGTGAGAATAGCAAAAATAAATAAAAGTAGCAACAATAAATGTTGGAAGTGTCAACAGGCTATTGGGACAACGTACCACATGTGGTGGCTGTGCCCAAGAATTAAAAAGTTTTGGGAGATGATCCATCAAGAGATTCAAAAATTAATTAAGATATCGTTTAGAAAAAGAGCAGAAGCATACTTATTAGGAATTCTCAATTGTGACATCCCGCCCGATAAGATAAACATCTTCTTATATGCAACAACAGCAGCTAGGATGACAATAGCGAAAGTTTGGAAAGAACCTATTATACCAACGAAAGGAGAATGGACCGACAAACTCTGTGAATATCTGGAGCTAGCTAAATTAACGGATTGGATCCGTAACAAACCTAGAAACAGAGTCAGGATTCAGTGGAAATGCCTAAATGACTATTTAAAGAACTCAGGAATGGGAAAAGAAACATGGCTGTGCCTAGAATAACTGTGCAGGGTAATTGTATAGAAAGAGGATCAAAGCTTTTTTTTCTCTGTATACATGTAAAAGTGATTGTTATTGAGAGGACAACTGTATAAAAGTACTGAAAGGTTTATTTATGTGTTTAGTGCAGTGGAAGTATTGTAAGATGTAAAGAATGCAGATAAGAGAAGGCTGTTGATTCAGTCTTTCTTTCCTTTTTTTTTTCTTAGCTTTTCCGTTTCTTTTTTCTTTTTACTTTTCTCTTTCCTCTTTCCTTTTCTTTTCTTTTTCTTTTCTTCTTTTCTTTTTTCCCCCTCTCCCCTTTCTTTTTTCATTTCGGCCTCCTAGTGCTCTTAGGGATTTTAACCTTATGTAAACAGTATAAAATTGAAGCTATATATTGTATATATATGCATGTACTGTATGCCTGTACTGTTTTTTGCAATAATAAAATTTCTTATTAAAATAATAATAATAATAATAATAATAATAATTTTAAAATTTATTCATATTTCACTTAATAGCAACAAAAACAAACAGCAGTCAAGGACAAAGAAAAATAGAATTGTAGAATTGGAAGGGACCCTGGGAGTCATCTAGTCCAACCCCCTGCAATGCAGGAATCTCAACGAAAGCATCCATGACAGATGGCCATCCAACCTCTGCTTAAAAACTTCCAGTGAAGGAGATTCTGCCACCTTCTGAAGGAGCTCATTCCACATGTGGACCTCTCTACCTTCCTGCGCTAACAGGGAAACCTAGCTGAGGGCTATTGCAGACATTATTTGCAGAATGAAAGGAAGGATGCACACAAGTGTCCCTTGGCAAAACAAAGTGCTGCACCCCACCCAGGAGAACCCCTCACCCTTCATAATTTCATGGCCCTTGCAAGAGTTTTGCTTCTGCCTACAAAGAGCTTTCAGCTGAAGCTTTAGTTGGGTAAACATGCACAAGCAAAGAGGAGCATGACGGTGGCATTCAACTACTCACTTCCAGTGTCACTCTTTCAACTGACCTGAAGATCCTATCTGGATTGTGGAACACCTGGTTCCTCCACGCAATCCTGTTTGTCCATCTAGCCCAGTACTCTCTAGTTTATGCTGACTGACAGCAGTCCCGCCCCCCGCCCCGCTTATTAGCTGCTACCAAAGAACATTTTTCAAAATGGAAGTGATTGAACCTAGAACCTCTAACCATAAGCTAAGGCACAAGACTCTGTGGAGCTGTTTCCAGTCAGAATAGCAATGCGGGACTAGATAGATGGATAAATCACCTGACCTACTTATGGTCCATCACAGCCATAGACAGTGAATTAGTCATAGAATTGTAGAGTTGGAAGGGGCCTATGGGTCATCTAGTCCAACCCTGCCCTCCCAGGTCAGCCCAAGCCTGGTTTCCTCCCAGCATGAGAGGAAGTTTTGCAAGCTCTGGAAAGCCACACCAGTCTCAGTCCCTAAAACCAGGGACACTGAAAAAAGATATTTTAATCCATTTTATCTACTGTATTTCATTTGGATTCTGGGGATGAGAAACCATTTTTTTAAAAAAATATGAAAGTGGGGTTGCCCTGCCTGATCCCAGCTTACTGACTGGGATCAACCCCAAGGCAATGAAGTTCCTACATGTGGGGGGGGGACCCCAGAGCCCCCAACAAAACTTCTTAAAGGGATTCTCCCCCCGTCCTTCTTTCCTCATTCAGAAGCTACGATGGAGTTTTAGCCCTGCATGAACCCTTTTCAGATTAAAAATTGTCCCCACGTACGTTGCATGCACTCCACGCCGAATAATTCTCTTAATAAGAATCAATTACCTGTTCGTATATATTTTCTCTCTTTCTCCCTCTCTCAATTCCTTTTTTACTGTCTAGTTGCATGAAACAAGTCCCGAGGGATGGACAAGATTATGTTTTTAAACCATTAATTTCTTCTGATTATCATACTGCTTTCCTCATGCTAATTGCAAAAACCCGATGGGAGCTCACTAACGTGAGGTACAGCCAGGGAGAGACGACAAAAGCAGAAGTCAGCAAAGGTGGAGGTTTGATATACCCTCCTTGGAAGTTTTGCAGGTTTAATAGAAGGAAAATGTGAAGGGCCCTTTTGCAGTGGAAGAGCAGCTGCCCCGGCAGTTTCTCATTTGCTTATTTCCTCCAGCTGTCTTATAAAATGACAACTAAATCCACGAAGGAGGTCATTCCCTTTGTGGGATCTATGCACAGAGCAGTCAAGTCCAACATTTCTTGTTTGCTAGAACGGGCACACAGAGGAATGTGGCTCCAACAGGGAGGACTTCCTGGCAAACCTGTGGTGCAGCCAGGTAGATGGGCGTGAATCAAGTAAAAGGCTGGTCACTTAGCCATCTCCCTCTCTTGCCTCTTGCTCTTTGCCTCTTCATCCGCTTCCTGGGATCTAGTGTGATCTCTCATGCCTCATCCTTATCAAAGGCTGTAGAGCCATATTCTATATCAGAGACTCAGCGCAGACTTGACTTTAAATCTGTATCTACAATATGTACCTGTAACTGCAAGCTAAGCCTGCCTTCAGATTGCTGCTGGGTGTGAACTGTGAGTAAATTCTATTCTTAATTCTAAGAAGACTATTTTGTGCTCCTGAGCATCTTCTTCAGCATTCTGCAGCCCAGGCAGCTCCTTGGTACTTTGAGGAGCTCCAGACTATGAAACAAACTTTTTGGAGGTTGGAGCATATGGTGCAAGTCTCACTCTGAAGCTGACCAAACACTGGTAGGGACACATAATCGTGCCTACCATGATGTTAGGAACTGGCAGGACTCTGATGAGTGTGTGGCAGAAGAAGATAGGTTGGAGAAGTGACCAGTGATTTATGGAGTTTTGTGTCACCTGCCACATCTGCTGTAAGTATGTGCTTTTCTCAATAAAGAATTAAACCACCACCTGTTTGTCCTCCTTGGCTGGACCAGCTTTGGGGAATTGTGGGAAGGTTTACTTTAGCAGAGGTAAACAATCCCCTTTATAAGTTTATGCAGCGATCAGCTTGTTGCTGACTCGTCTGAGTTCTACTAATAAGAAGATGCCTTCCTGCTTAAAAATCCCCTTGAATCCCTCTTAAAGAATACAGAAACGATTCTGATTCATGTTAATATAAAACTATTTTACTCTCAGATTCATTCAGGTTTAGAGAAGTGTACCTGAATTCAGGCAGGCTTAGGTTACATAACAAGCAAAAAAACTATACAAGAGGGAAGTTGGTCCTGAGGTGACTGCAACTGAGCAGTTCAAATAATAATAATAATAATAATTTATTATTTATACCCCACCCATCTGGCTGGGTTTCCCCAGCCACTCTGGGCGGCTTACAACAGAAAAAATGAAACAAAACAATTAAACATTAAAAGCCTCCCTAAACAGGGCTGCCTTCAGATGTCTTCTAAAAATCTGGTAGCTGTTTTTCTCTTTGACATCTGATGGGAGGGCATCCCATAGGACAGGCACCACCACTGAGAACATAGCTGCCAAGTTATCCCTTTTTTACAGGGATTTTCCCTTATGCTGAATAGGCTTCCTCACGAGAAAAGTGAAAACTTGGCAGCTATGCACTGAGAAGGCCCTCTGCCTGGTTCCCTGCAACTTGGGTTCTCGCAACGAGGGAACCGTCAGAAGGCCCTCAGCACTGGGCCTCAGTGTCCGGGCAAAACGCTGGGGGTGGAGACGCTCCTTCAGGTACCAGCAACTGGCAAATTGGTTGTCACAGCAACTGGTTAGTTAGAAAATGGAGGCCGTTAGTCCTCTGTCGGAATGTTGACTGCACCTTTACATCCCACAGGAATAGGAATTGGGGGCACTGTATTACAGTGGTTCCAGTCCTACCTTCAAGAGCAAGTGGAAAGAGTAGCATTGAGAGAGTGCCTTTCAGCCTCATGGCAGCTATGTTACAGGGTGTTGCAGGACCCCCATAACTCCTGTGCTATTTAATGTCTACATGAAGCCACTGGGAGCTTAGGCACAAGGTGCCATCAGTATACTGATGACACTCAGATCTATTTCTTCATGACATCTAAACTGGGAGAAGCTGCATAGTCCCTGGGCCATTGCCTGGATGCAGTGGTGAAATGGATGAGGAAAAACAAACTGAGTTTGAATTCTGCAAAGACAGAGGCATTGTGGGTGAGTAGCTCCCGTGTCTGAGACTTGCCTACCCTGAATAGGGTTGCATTCCCCCTCACAGTTTGGGGGTGCTTCTGTATCCAGCTCTGTCACTGGAGGCTCAGGTAGCCTCAGTGGCTAGAAGTGCATTTTACCAACTGCAACAGGTTCAACAGTTATGGCCATTGTTGGACTGGGAAATCCTTGCCACAGTAGTTCATGTGTTGGTTATTTCAAGGCTGGATTACTGAATTACTGCAATGCCCTTAATGTGGGGCTTCCCTTATGCTTGATCTGGAAGCTGAAATTAGTGCAGAATGCTGCAGCACAATTGTTGGCAGGAATGAGGAATCAGTATATACCACCTGTGCTTAGAGATCTGCACTGGTTGCCAATTTGCTACCAGGCCAAGTTCAAGGTGGTACTATTAGTATACTGTATAAAGCCCTTAACAACTTGAGACCACTTTATCTCAGTTACCCAAACTGACTGTTTTCATTGGCAGAATTGGCACTAATACAGGTTCCACATAATACCCATTCTGCATTTGTAAGAACTCAGTCGTATAGTCTGGCAGCACCTACACTTTGGAACTCCCTGCCAATTGAGATTAAGCAGGCCCTTCACTGAACTCTTTTGGAGCCTGCAAAAAACTAAAAATAAATCCTGTTCAGACAAGCCTACCTAGATGCTTAGAAGTTGAGTTACTTTTAATCTGTTTTAATATTTTAACGTGTATGTTTTAAAGTAGAGTTGTGATTTTTCTTGATTTTACTGTTTTATCCTTTACAAACTGCTTTGAGGTTTTTTTAAAAAAGAAATAATAATAATAATCAAACGCTATATAAAAGCCTGGACTAGGTCACACAGAGCCGGCCCTATGTGCAGGCTGGGTGGCGCAGGGCACCATGGCGCCGGCCCGCCAGGAGGGCGCCGCGAGCTGCGCCCACTCGCTGGCCGACCGGTCCGCCACGCAGCTGCGCCTGCCCGCCCACCTGCCGCGCAGCAGCGCCTGCGGCGCCCACCCACCCACCGCGCTGGGAAATGGGGTGGGAGGGCGCCGGAACAGGGCGGGCGGGCGGGCGCCGGAGGGATCCGGCACACCATGGCGCCGGGGGCGCTTAAGACGGCACTGAGGTCACAGGTTCTCAGGACCACAGACAGTTCACTTTGGGCCTGTTACAAACTCAGCCTGGATACTAGGTGAACCAAAGCCTCCTTCAGATGTTACAGCAGGGCACTCCAAATGTGTTTGAACTACAAAGCCCTAAACGACTTAGGCCCCAAATATCTGAAAGACCATTTATTTCTCTATAGCCAGTGCTAAGATTACCAGATGGGGTCCCTCTTAGTAGTTCTACCTCCCTCAGAATTTCAGGGGAATGGTCCAGGGCATTCTTTGTGGCAGCCCCTAAATTCTGGGACAGAACGATGCCTGGCATCTTCACTATACAGTTTTAGGCAAATGCTGAAGACACACCTCTTAACCCTGACCTTTGGCACTTGATAGGTGCTTTTCAAGGTCCACATCATTCCTTTGGTCTAATCCAGCATGGGTCTTCTTACATTCTTAGGCTCTAATACATAAAATAAATGTGTAAAGGAGGTTCCCCTCTTGAGTCCTTTAACTATAATTGCATGAGGGGCAATTTCACATCAGGATACCATGTTCAAAGCTTTACACTCTCTAAAATGAACCTGAAACTTCTTGTCTTGGGTTTTTCACGGAAGTGATTTGCAACTGTCAATGCATGCAGGCTCTGGAAATCCTTTTCCTGCTTAGCCAGAAGAGGCACCAGGGACTCGGTTTTACAATTAAAAACTCCAGCAGCAGATGCTACTAAGGTAATATTTAGCAATGACATAGACAAACTCTTCCCAGGTAAATGTGGGTATGGTTAATCACAATTAAAGTAGGTTGACAGTTCCTTGGCAACACACACTGAGCTCCCTTTGCTGAATATATTCAAACCTGCTGAGAATACTTTTGATGTCATTATTAAATCTTGCCATTTTTATACTAATATTGTCCACTTGGAATATATAGCAGGCCTTGAGAATTGTCAGTTTGTTTCCAAATCACTATGTCATAGGACAGCAATAGATTTTGTGCATAGAATTTTTCACTGATAAAAGTTAGGGGGATCTGAACACCTTAAGACCTGGAAGCGAGTCTGATGATCTACAATGGCTAAAGATGCACACGAGACATTAGCCATATTGGGATCCACCAAAGTGTGTAAACATTGTTATATGTCAACTATCAGATACTGTTGAATATCCAATATCACTACAGTCATCAATTTACTGCTACTGCTAATAACGCTTAACCTTTATGTAGTGCTTCTGAGCATTCAAACTGTTGGCAGCATACTTTCAAGGTAGCAAGTATGATTATATCTAGTAGTTTATGTCTGATAACCATCCAAAACTATGTTGGCAGTTACCCAGGTTTCCTACTCCGAATTTGAGTAAGATGTCTGAGTGGTTTGAGGGTGGGGTGCCCCAGCTGTGTATTGCTTGGTAACGAATTGATGGGTCTATGGACCGTATTAAAGATTGTTGTTGTTATGTCAGATGAAGTTTCACTTAAGCACTTAGGCGACAATCCTATAAACACTTACCTAGGAGTAAGTCCTACCTATTAGGCTCAATGTGACATACCTATGCATAGGTATGTATAGAATTGCACTGTTATTATCCAAGCAACATCATCAGCTCATTATATGCCATCAGAAGAGGGGATTCTCTATGGCAGCCCCTAAATTTTGGGACAGCACTGTGCCTGGCATCTTGACTATAGCCTACAGCTTTGGGCAGATGGTGAAGACACACTTCTTAACCCCAGCCTTTGACACTTGAGATGTGTTTTTTCAAGGTTCACTCCATTCCATTGGTCTGATGAAAATCAAATATCACAACTTAATATCAAATGCTGAAACCAATTTATTTAATGGATTTATAACTTGCCTTTTGGGGTTTACACCAGAGTTCCCCAAATTTAGGCATCTAGCTGTTGTTGGACTACAACTCCCATCATCCATAGTTAGCAGGACCAGTGGTCAGGGGTGATGGGAAGGAACTGTAGTAAAAAAAAACACAGCTGGAAACCCAAGTTTGGGAAACTCTGGTATATACCTTCCTACGGAGGTTAGAACAAATTAATACGCAGAACATTAAGATTCCAACATTTAAAATAGCTGTGAAAAAGATTTAAAATGTATTCAGGATTTCCCAAAAGGTCAAGCTGAGGGGAAACCGGCCAATTTTCCCTGGGGAGAGCATCCCAGAGTCAGAGGCTGCCCTCCAACCCACTCCAGTCTGCAGCTCAGTTTAATTTAACCTTCAATTAAATTGTAAACACTCCTGATTTTGATGTTTGCAAGGTAAGAAAAAAACCCTGTTCTATGCCAGGTCACAAGTAAGTGCTATATTTTGAGATAAAGGTAAAGGTAAAAGGCCCCCTGACCATCAGGTCCAGTCGTGTTCGACTCTGGGGTTGCGGCGCTCATCTCGCTCTATAGGCCGAGGGAGCCAGCGTTTGTCCGCAGACAGCTTCCGGGTCATGTGGCCAGCATGACAAAGCTGCTTCTGGTGAACCAGAGCAGCACACGGAAATGTCGTTTACCTTCCCGCCGGAGCGGTCCCTATTTATCTACTTGCACTTTGATGTGCTTTCGAACTGCTAGGTGGGCAGGAGCTGGGACCGAGCAACGGGAGCTCACCCCGTTGCAGGGATTTGAACCGCTGACCTTCTGATCAGCAAGCCCTAGACTCTGTGGTTTAACCCACAGCACCACCTGGGTCCCTATATTTTGAGATACCCCACCTTAAATCTTTGGTAGGGCAGAAAATGAAATGAACAAAGCTGCTTTCTGAACTGCTGCCAAAATCATATGCAGGAGAGCAGTGTTTTCGAATTCTTTTAGCAATGCTAAGAAACTTGGCTGTTTTAACCAAAATGCATGAAACTATATATTTGCTTCTTGGATGGTTGCACCCCAAATCAGACTTTTCTCTGCTTGCAGCCCTCTGCAGTGGAAGAGTTAACAGTCGATTAATGATACACTTCCAGAGTCAATAGTGGAGGCCTTTTATCCATCTCTTGTTAATTAGACACTTAAGTTCTTAATTAGCCACCATTAAATCAATCAGTCAATGAGGGTTTGGAAGGTTGGTTCAGGGGGAATTGTGGAAGCAATTGATCTAATCAGTTGCTCGCAAAGCAATCACTTATTCATTGTTGAGCAGCTGCCTTACCAAAGGACAAATGTCATGTGTGTTTACCAGTGCTGTTTAAAGCAGAGAAGAGGTCACTAAGTGTCTCACAGTGTGCACAGGAGAAGGTGTCATGGACTGGCTGGATGCGGAGGAGTGGTGGGAGGCACCAGCTGGGCACCCTCAGGGGAAGAAGGTCAGGGGATTGGTGGTAGGACTACAATGAGTGGTCAGAGAGAGAAGGAACAGACTTGGGGGGGGGGAGTTGGAAGGAGAAGAGGCAACAGGCTTTGGTGAGCAGGAGGAGGCTGCAGCAGAGTGCAGTTCAGACACCAAGGCAGAAGCAGAGGCTGGAGTCAAGTGGGCCAGGAGACAGGCTGCTGAAGAAGTCAGGGAGTCTTCCCCTCCTGCTGCAACCAGCTCCTCTCTGCGCTGGTCTCCTAGAACATGCAGAGAAATAAAGAGGGCAGAACAAAGGGGGGGGGTCGTGCACATGTGCAGTTTGCAGTTTGGTGTGAAGGAGCCTTAGAAAGTGGTGGGAAAGCGGGGACATTCAGTCCTCACAACTGCCTTCTTGGAGCAAGACCTGCTGAGAAGAGCTGCTGGGATCATTGGCATGCACTGTCTTGAATAAAGTTAACTTCACTGACGCTGCGTATTTCTTTGATTGCTGAGCTACGTTTGACTCCTACTCCTGACAGTAGGTGGGGAAATAAATTTTGAAAGGGCTGTGTACTCACCTGTACACAGGTGATCTTTACAAGGTAAATCTTAATATTGTCCATTTGCAGAATTAAAGAAAAAGTAATTAATGCTATGCTCACCATTTTCCTCCTCTCTCTATAAAAATACTATCCATGGCAAGAAACAGAACCTAGGGTGGGGCTATGCAGCTAAAGAGGTGTGACTATGCAGCTTCAACATTTGGCATCTGTACAAAATTTGACAGTCATCTTTGTTGCAATATATATGAAGGTAGCAGAGAACATATTAGATATTATACTTCCTTACATTAGTGAGCGTAGAGCACATTCCTTTGCAACAAACAAAGCTGTTGATTAGCTGGTTTCAGCCTTTTAATGAAGCAATCCAGGATTTATTCACAGTTCACATTCAGCAGCAATCTGAAGGTAGGCGTAAGTTGCAGTTACAGGTACATCTGAAGATTAAAATGAAGAGAAGTCTGAGCTAAGTCTCACGGTTACAACATGGGCCTCCATCCTTTGTTACGGATGAGCCATGAAGGCAGGATGAACAGCAGACAAAGAGATCAAAAGAGCAAGAGCCAAAAGAGAGATGCTGCATGACCATCCCTTTTATTTAGGCCATACTTGGGGGAAGTGGCTCCCACAGGTTTGCCAGGAAGTCCTCCCTGTTGGAGCCATATTCCTCTGTGTGCCCATTTTAGCAAGCAGGAAATGTTGGACTTGACTCCTCTAGATATCCCACAATGAATCTTCAATGTTGATATTTGACAGTTGCTACTTAACAGCAGCATGCAATGCTATTTTGTATCTAACCAGGAAACTGCGCAAATATATGTGAAATTATGATTCTTTTGCTACAAAGTGCAACAGTTTAAACTTCTTTGCATTGAATTGCATTTGCCATTTTATCACCCATTCACTCCATTTGGAGAGTTTCTTTTGGAACTTTTCACAAACTCTTTTTGATGACCCTGAACAATTTAATATCACCAGCAAAGTTGTTCACCTCACTTCTCAGCCCTATCTCTAGATCAGGGGTCCTCAAACTACGGTCCACGTGTTGTAAGCAAAAATGGCTTATCTTCTGAGTTAGGCCAATAAAACTCGGAGACAAGGAGTTTCATGTCCATTTTGTTTATTGCAAAGCAATAAGGTTACAGTGGAATTGTAGCGATCACACAGGGACCCCCCAACATTTTACAGTCGATTGATCCCTGTGCCGCCATGGTAACTCCCTGCCACCAACCAGGTGCTTCCTGGTAATCACTGAGTCCAGTCAGGGATTTAAAAGTGAACCAAAACTTCAGTTTATTTCTTAGAAGTATAACAAGCATATGGTTTAATAAAATAATAATAATAATAATAATAATAATAATAATAATAATAATAATAATAATTTATTTATTTATACCCCGCCCATCTGGCCGGGTCTCCCCAGCCACTCTGGGCGGCTTCCAACAGAAAAATAAAACACAATAATCTATTAAACATGACTGGTGTTCAGTCAATATTAGCTTAGTTCCTATACCAGCCTATACCTCAAGTTCACGATTCAACCAACCTCCTCCCAGTTCCCAACCAGAACTGCCTAGGTCCTTATCTGTTCCTTTCAGATGCTGACTGTCACTGACTCAGGTTTGCTTTTCCTCACACAGCTCAAACCAGCCCAGACTCCCCTCAGCACCACAACTCTCTCATCTCATCTCTCCACCAGGGCTTGTTTTATATTCTCGCTGACTCCGCCCCTGGGTTCTCATCGGCTTTACATTTAACCCTTTCACACACATACTGGGGAAGACATCACTCTCTTCATAGGCAAACGCCACAGGAATCTTTTCGCAAAACTGCACCCCCGCCCCAACGTGGGGCAGGGGAATTTATAACATTTCAAACAAAGGATTTTGATTTAACCAATCATATCTAACATTACTTCATTTCATATTTAATATTTCAGTTTTGACCAATCATATAAATCATTACCTCATTTCATGTTTAATACACATGCGCAATAAGCATTGCTACGTAACTAAACTTTGATTCTCACAGTGATCTGTTACATTGTGAATTAGTATGCGTGTTGGGAACCTGTGTTATGTGTACCATGTAACAACTTATGTTCTAGCCTCTGAATTGCATCTTTGTGATTGTAGGGACGGCTTCTTGCTAAATCATCAGTTTCTTTAAAGCATCAGGCTACCATAACTCGTCTAATATAAGCATATTCCAAAATTTATAGGGATTTACATTATCACCTTAATTGTCGCCCTTTGGGCCACTGCTACACGTGGACCGGATCCGGCCTGCCAGGGTCCTGGAACCGGCCTGGCTGGGGTTGGAAGGGGAAGAGGCGCAGGCCTCTCCCCACCCACCTGCCTCCCTGCCCTGGAGGCCGGCGGTGCGTAGTTGGTGGCTGCCCCTGCCTGCCTGTCTGCCTGCGCTGGGAAGATGACTGCAGCCGTGGGCGAGGACCGGCTTGGCGCAAGGGCCTTGCTGGCACTGCACCCTTGCTGCTGCCTCCCAAGGGACCCCCCTCACCTCCCCAGGGCCCGGTGTCGGCCCCAATCCCCCAATTTGGTGCACCTGCAAGGCTGTGACGTGGCGTTTGTGATGCACCAGGCGATGGTGACGATCGGGCGCAACTCATCACAGGATGCTGTGGACGTGAAAATTGGCCGCTCCAGCCCCTGCAGTGAGTCAGGAGTTGTGGGGACAGGCGACACGCGGGCAGGCTGTGCCATGGGGATCGAGGGTAGGGAGATGCAAAGGCAGGCTGGCGTGTGGGGATTTGGGGTTGGAGGACAGGCGTGCAAGCTGGAGTGGGGGTTAGGAAGACACGGGGGCAAGTTGGGTTGTGAGGATGTGGCTTAAGGAGACACGGGTGCAGGCTTGGTCATGGGGATCCGGGTTAGGGAAGCACATGCATAGGCTGGGTTGTGGGGAAGGGGGTTAGGGAGACGTGTATAAGCTGGGTTGTGTGGATGGGTGTGTGCAGGCAGACACGTCTATAGGCTGGGTTGTGGGGATGGGGGCATGGAAGGCCTGCACATAGACTGGGCCATGGGGGTGAGGGAGATCCATGTGTAGGCTGGGTAGTAGGGACAAGCATTAGCGATATTGACCATCTCATTAGCCAAAAGCAGGCCCATACTTCCCATTGAAATACTTATAAGTTTATATTGATTAAGATTGTTCTTCATTTTAAATATTGTATTGTTTTCCTGTTTTTTTGTGCACTACAAATAAAATATGTGCAGTGTGCATAGGAATTCGTCCAATTTTTTTTCAAACTATAGTCCGGCCCCCAACAGTGTCTGAAGGACAGTGAACCGGCCCCCCCTGTTTAAAAAGTTTGAGGACCCCTGCTCTAGATAATTTATGAACAAGTTAAAAAGCACAGGTCCCAATACCAATCCTTAGGGGATTCCACTTTCTACTGCTCTCCATTTGGAGAACTGTCAATTTATTCCTGCTCTTTGCTTCCTGCAACTTAACCAACTCTTAATTCACAGGAGAAACTCCTCCTATTTTGGGTTTCCATGATATTTCTAGAATTGGTTTGGCATTTGATCTTTGTAAAATCTCAAACAATTTCCAAGAATTTTCTGAAAATGCTCAAATCTGAATTGGGATGTGAACATTTCACCCATCCCTAATAATAACTGATATTTTGTGTCACTCAAAATACATCATGGCAGTCAATACAACTGTGTGATGTTCAGTTAAATATACTTCCAACAGCTGATCCCACTTATGAATTCAAATGAACTCTTCATTTCTGGCCAGTCTTCAAGTTCAGCTCCACCTAGAGCATAATCACCAAACTTGACCTGCAGGTGTTTTTTAACCTTAAGGAGCTTAAATTGAATCCAATATGTTATGAATTATCTACTAATTTACTTTTTAATGTTACCTTTTGATCAGCTGATGGGGATGTGACTATTTCCAATCTTCATGCTAATTAAAGGGAAGCCTCAAAGTGAGCATTTGTCACACCAGAAAAGAGTGTTCAAAGGGGGAAGGGGAGAATCAATGTCCGCTTTGAATTTCAAAGGGTCTCTTGCAAATTGAGATGTCTTGTATGGTGAGGGCTGTAAAAAGGTCCAACCCTTCTCTCCACTGCTACTTTGCATAATTGCTGAGCTGGCTGAGGTGGAAAGAGATATTTGGGTCCATGCAAACATTGATTCATGTTGGAATCTGACACATTGACCTTAATGGGGCTTGCTTCTGAGCAGCGGTGGAGCGTGTTCCCACAGTGCCTGGCAGGTGGCACCAGCCCCTGGAGTGATACTGCTCGGGGCTGGTGTTGCTTCAGTGGCAAGGATTATCCTGGTGCAGTGGGCTCTGTTCGCCCTCCACGCCCTGCCAGCTAAACACGCCCCTCAAAGCCACTGGGGAGGGCATGTGAGAAGGACACAACAGCCATGCATTGAAACTGGGGTCCTCCTCATACCGCCCTCCCCAAGCAGCTTTGTGAGGCTGAGATCTGAGCAGATCGTAGCCTCACAAAGTCACACTGGGCTGGCTCAGGGAGGGCGGTGTGAGCAGCCCTCGCCAATTGCACCTGGGACAATTGCCCTGGCACCCCCCCCCGCCATGCTACCTGCCTGCTTCTGAGGACACATGTAATTGTGCTGTTAGTGTACAGCAGTCATGTACAACTGTCATCTTAATTTCACATATACACTCATAGGGTCTGAACTGGCAGTGACTGACCAGGAATGAGATCTTGGAGATGCAGCGGGTAGCTCAAAGAAGGCATTGATGTGCAGAAGCTGTGAAAAAAAAGGCAAATTCCATGCTAAGGATACTTAGGAAAGAAATTAAAAATAAAACTGCCAATATCACAATGCTGTTATACAAATCTATGCTGTGACCTCATTTGGAATACTGTGGACAGTTCTGTTCACATCACTTCTAACATGATATTGTACAGTTGGTAAAGGTTCAGAAAAAAGGGAGCCAAAATGATCAAAGGTATGGAGGTTGTGATGTTTGGGATTTTTTAGATTGGAGAAAAGGTGAGTAAGTGTGGAGACATTATAAAAGTTTGTAAAATTATGCTTGGTGTGGAGAAAGTGGAGAGAGAAAGGTCCTTCTCTCTCTCTCCCATAACACAAGAACTCCTGGACATCCGATGAAGTTGAATGCTAGAAGATTCAGGGCAAACAAACATTTCAGGTATAGAACTTGCTTGAAATCCTTGCAGCTATCACCGCCAACAGAGGACTGGAAAAATTCAGGATACGGCTATTGGTGTCTACTAGCCATGATGGCTGTGCTTTCCTTCCATGGTCAGAGGAAGTGTTGGGAATCACAAGTGGAGAAAGTGCTCTTGTGCTTGGGTCCCACTTGTCAGTTTCCAATTAGGGCATCAATTAGGGCCACCATGAGAACAGGTGGACTAGAAGGACCTTTCTCTCTCCTGCACTAGATGGACCATTGGTCTGTGGGAATGTTACGGAAGGTAGGAGAGGATATATTGTTTTGATATTATCCCTCCTCACTCATGCTAGTGAGTAAACAGTAGAGCACATTCCCACATGGTCTGATCCAGCAGGTCTCTTCTAATATTCTTACACTCTTACTTAGGCCTTAGTTTGCCTACCCATGTTCTAGAAGGTTATGTAAAGGTAAAGGGCCCCCTGACCATTAGGTCCAGTCATGACCGACTCTGGGGTTGCGCGCTCATCTCGCATTATTGGTCGAGGGAGCAGGCGTACAGCTTCCAGGTCATGTGGCCAGTATGACAAAGCTGCTTCTGGCAAACCAGAGCAGCACATGGAAACGCCGTTTACCTTCCCACTATAGCGGTTCCTATTTATCTACTTGCATTTTGACATGCTTTCGAACTGCTAGGTTGGAAGGTTATGTAACCTTGCCCTAATAACTTCTAGAGGTAAGCTGCACACAGATGGTGAATTAAAACTCTGCTGAAGCAGTGAGAAAGTGAAAGGATAATTACTACATAAAATAGCCTCTCCGACTCATCTAAATCCATCCAACAATTGTCTGTTGTTGATAGAATCATAGAGTTGGAAGAGACCACAAGGGCCATCCAGTCCAACCCCCTGCCAAGCAGGAAACACCATCAAAGCATTCCTGGCAGATGGCTGTCAAGCCTCCGCTTAAAGACCTCCAAAGGAGGAGACTCCACCACACTCCTTGACAGCAAATTCCACTAGGATAGGTGTGTGGCTGATTTGGCTATGTTCACCTGCCACACTGTGCGCCCCCTTCCCCGACAGGGTTATTGCTCTGAAGATCCAGGTTCCTGTCATGACAGAAGCCCAGGCTTCACCTGCTCAGGTTGGCACTTTGCCAGACTTTGAGGGTTGCAAAACAGTTTGCAGTGATGAGGGATGCATTTTCCCTCATTCCCATTTATACTCAACTTTACGGGGGAATCTGCCAGTGCTGGTGTTGAGTCCCCGCATCCAATACCTTTTCTAGAAGCTCATCTCCTTGCTCTCTCTTGATACATTTAACTTTGGTGTGTCTTGTGTGAGCCTCAAGCCGAACCAGACACAGCCAATCTGAATATTCCCTGCATGCTAAACAAAGCGTTGAAAGCCTCTCCCTGCCCCCCCGCCCCCGCCCTCCAGGCTAGATTGTTATAGATGCTGTTTATGATCCTGCTATGACAACTGTGAAGGACACGGCAAAGAATTTATCACAGGATTACTCATCCACCATCAGAATACCTAATAAGATTCTAAATGACCCAAGATGATAATAAGATCTAGCTTGTAGCAATAAGGTATTAATAAAGTGCCTTTTTCCCAATAAGGGAGAGTCCTAGCATCATTACCCTGACATATTTGTTTTCCTTTTAGCTGGCAAAGAAGATCTGGCATTTTAGATGGCAATTTTATTTTATTTTTTAAAGAAGTGTTATGTATGAAAAATACTCTGCCCGTGAAGTGGAATCCACAGCTTAACGGGAAGACAGAGAACGTCGTGTTTGCTAGACCCCTCTGCTATATATTCTAATTGTTCCAAGCCGGTTTACCTTTTCTTTCCCCTTAAAAAAAAATCATATTGAGAATAATACATGTCCCACGGCAGAACACAAGGCCATCATTCAAATGAAGAGGTTTTGTCAAAATCAAGAGCTCTGCTGGATGCAGCTTGTGTGATTAATGGCTGACAAGGGGAACCCTGAAGTGGTACAAAGGCTGGGGTTCCAGTTGTGTGGTTCTGAGTAACAAAGCTGAGATATGGGGGTGGGCTGGGCTGGGCTGGGGGTTGCAAGCCTCAAAAAGGACGAATGTTAGACTGGTCTGCACAACCTGTGGCCTATTGTCAGGGCCAAGCTGCAGGGAGCTGTTGGGTTGTTTATCACATTTATATCCCTCTTTTTCCTCCAAAGAGCTCAAGGTGGCATACATGGTTCTTTCTCCACCTCCCTGTTCAATCCCCACAGCAATCCTCTTGGGGATTATTGATGACTTCAGGATTCATGCACCATGCCAAACATGGGCCAAATTTGGCCCAAATTTGCCAGGCAGATGACTTCCTGTTGGGTGAGAAGGGTTGGATGGGCTTACCCAAAGAATTCTGGGCTGTGGTGACAGCATCCCATAGCCAGCCACTCTGGTGACTTTGGAAGAAGCTAGCATGATGTGTCTGAGCTGCAGAGTTCCTGGTTCAAATTTCTTCCTGCCGTACAAGAAGAGTCAAATATTTCTGGAGACTGTATTAAAAACCTGCAGTATTATCAGACTTCCTCAGTAATATATTGAATGCAAACTACACCAGCAGCATATTGAGGGCAGACAGTAGGCACAAATCTGACAAAAAGCTAATGAGCTCTCCTGTGATTATCAGTGAGTACTATGACTCATTAAATCTCATTTCCTGGAAAAGTCCACACAGGGAGAAGAAATTATCCCATATAAAGGCCTGAAAACCTAATTCAAGCAGATTTATAGGCTTCTATAAAGCTGCTACATGATAATCGGGGAAAACGGGGGAACTTCTAATGAGATCTTCTTAAATGGTCAGGCTCTATGCACTCACACACACATGTGCACATATTAACACACACACTTCTCCACTTTTTCCTTTTTTGGCTTTGACTCCATTCCAGTGTGGAAAAGAGGCCAGTTGTGCCTCAGGAACCTGTGCTACTCAGGAGGCTGATCCACTAATTGAACTAGCATTGATGGTGGCAGGAGGGGATGAGATAGACACTACATAAGGCCACGAGAAGAGGCTGGCTGCTGAACCAGGCCAAAGGTCCATTGAGATCAGCATCCTGTTCTCACCAGGTGCCTGTAGCAGGCTGCACAATGCGATTCTGTGGCCATTTTCACTTCAAACCCATTTATAACGGTGAGCTCAGTGTTACTAAAACATAATAACATAGTAAGAGCCTGCTGGACCAGGCCAAAATCCCATCTGGTCCAGCATCCTGTTCTCACAGTGGCCAACCAGGTGCCTGGTGGGAAGACCACAAGTAGGACCTGAGTATAAAAGCACCACCTGTAATTTCCAGCAACTAGTATACAGTTAGTATTTACTGCCTCCAACCATGGACCAGAACAGAGCCATCCTGGTGAGTAGCCACTGATAGTCTCCTCCTCTATGAATTTATCTAAACTTCTTTTAAAGTTGGTGGCCATCTTTACCCACTGGGGAGCGAGTTCCCTAGTTTTACTATGCACTGCACAAAGAAATCCTTTCTTTTGTCTGTCCTGAATCTTCCAACGTTCAGCTTCATAGGATGTCCCTGTGCTCTTGCATTATGAGAAGAGACAGACATCTCCCTGTACAGTTTCAACATGTGCTCTTGGATGAACTTTCTGGTGTCAACCCTCTGAGGAGGGTGAGACGCATGGACCGTGATCAGGGAGATCTTCTGCTGTGCCAGTGTAAAGAGAGACAGTGTGGTGTAGTGGTCAGAGAGCCCCTTGCCCATGAAGCTCACAGGGTGACTCTAGGTCACTCAGGCTCTCCACCTAAACTACCTCACAGAGATGTTGGGAGGACAAAAATGGAGAGGATGGGAACCATGCATACCACCTCGAGCTTCTTGTGGGAAAGGTGAGATATAAATGTAACAATAAATAAATATTTGTGGTAAAGGAACAAATGTGTTGGATACCACCTGAGGACCCAATGGAGCAATGGATTCAAACTACAAGAAAGAAGATTCCACCTAAACATTAGGAAGAACTTCCTGACAGTAAGAGCTGTTCGGCAGTGGAATTTGCTACCAAGGAGTGTGGTGGAGTCTCCTTCTTTGGAGGTCTTTAAGCAGAGGCTTGACAGGCATATGTCAAGAATGCTTTGATGGTGTTTCCTGCTTGGCAGGGGGTTGGACTGGATGGCCCTCGTGGTCTCTTCCAACTCTATGATTCTATGACCCATTCATTCAGCCACCTCTCCATCCAGACAAAAGCAGGGGTGATGGATGGCTCCTGGTGGCAGAGCCATTTTTACCCACCCTGTATTTTGGCCACTCTGAGCAGCTTATAGCACATATAAAAATGTCAAACATTAAAAACTTCCTGTGTAATTCTTTACCTCCTTGACACCTGATGAGAGGGCCACAATGGATGCTGCTCCCCCATCACCCTTGCAAGCTGGCGCCTCTGGACAATAGACATTCTCTTAGCGTGAAGAAGACACATTCCAAACAGAACCCAAGGAGAGCATGGAGGAGGACCAGCGAGAGGGAATCACAATGCCATACTAGCTTTCATGGTGGCACGATGTTTTGCATCTTCCGCAACTCCACCTCTAAGCCTGCCAATAGCAGGGGAGCAAAGAAAGCTGTGATGTCATAACAAATATGTCCTATCCAACCAAAGGAAGAGAATGGATCCCCACCCCCATCCACAGAACTATTTTAGCCATCCTTTCTCCATCCATCCAATTGTGGGGTGTGTTTTTTTGGGGGGTGTGCAGTCTGGCTAAGGGATAGTGTAATTAAGAAGGTGGGATTTTTCATATCAAAAGGGAGCCAGAACTCTGCTCAGGGGCTCTGCTTACTCTCCAAGTCTCTAACGAGGAGGGACAGGCAATTATTATTATTTATTTCACTAATTAGCAGCCTGATCATTCATGGGGAATCTCTTTGGTCTTAGAAATATGTTCCTTGTACCCTTTGTTTAACATCAAGTTTCCTTTTTATCAGCCCAAGCTGTTCAACCACCTTCTTTATATAAAAAAAAAGAATTGGGGAGGAGAATATTTATTAATAAAAGAAAGGCGGAAAAAAAATCATTTCGTAGCCACAAAGATAATGCAACAAGGAGCAAGTGTCCATAAAACCGTCACCTTTCAGTCTCTGAAGACATAATGCTTTATGATAACCATAAACCATTTTAGTGCGAAATGAATTGCTGTCCTATTCAAATCCTTAAATGTAGTACAGAGGATGTCACTGAAGACATACAGCTATTTTTTTCCTGGGCTGAGATATATTTTATCATAATTTGTGAGGTGGGTGACATCCTTGTACACATGATTGCCTTTTCTTGCTTAGTTAACTCACCAAGGTCAAAGTCCTTTTGGCCTTTTATGGATTGCAAGGCTATTAGGAAACCAGCACAACAGAATTCCTTCAAAGGATAACTTTGTTTTCATAAGCCATGCTGTGAGAGTTCACTGGACATATACCTCTACAGGCGTACAGCACAGTGTAGATAGGAGAATCTACCTCCTTCAGCTCAGATTTCAAGGCACGTTTATGAGCATGTTGCATTTTTATTAATAATAAACTGCACAGTGCCATCAATCTATAGTTTCCTGTCAGCAAAAAGTGGCAGGTCTCTGCACCCAAGGAGCTTCCAATCTCAATGAGGAAGATGACAGAGAGAAGGAGAAAGGGACAGGGGTATTTAACAAATGCAGCTGCAAACACTCAAGCTTAGTTAAAGATGGGAAATAGTATTAAACAGTTAAGCCGAAGGCATGGAGGGGAAAGTGAGTTTTAAGGAAGGGTTTAAAGCAGAAATGGGGAATGGGTGAGGCCCTCCAGCTGTTGTGGAACTCCAACTCCCATCAGTCCTGGCCAGCCTGGGCAACAGTCAGGGATGAGGGGAGTTGTAGTCCTATAGCAGCCTTCCCTAATCTGGTGCCCTCCAACTGCTTTGAACTACAACTCCCATCAGGCTTAGCCAAAAGTGCTTTCGTTTCCATTTAATGCATGTGTTCCCTCTAGTTGTTCAACTTGTTCTGCATTTCTTGCTGGCTTTTTCTCCTATCTTTGTAAAGAGACCACTGCAAGAAAAGCATCTACAACTTTTTAACTTTTGAATTTGGCAGCTGCATCCATTTTAATCCAGAAACGATAATATTTTTGTAGGAAAATTGCTTTCGCTGTTAACTTCATTGCACTTTTTCATGCAGAGGGTCTATAATTTAAAAATAATGGGTGCGGGAGGATGAATATATGACTCCCATTAATCGCAAATGCTACTTATTTTCAGCATATTTTAATTATTGGAGTGCTGTTATGCTCTATATTCAACTGGAGTGGAAAAGGCATTCAAATTTCACACCATTTGCAATTACCCATTTATCTGCAGCTTTCCAGCCAACCTCTTGAACTTCAAAACATCTTCTAAGTTCTGGGACGTTTTCTCCCTCCCTACACATACAACTTCCCTTCATGCCAAAGGTGGGCCTCCACAAAAGACTCTCCCACTGGACAATATCCCAGTGAAGCATCTCAGAGCACTGTACTTCTTTACTTAAAGGTAAAGGGACCCCTGACCATTAGGTCCAGTTGTGACCGACTCTGGGGTTGCGGCGCTCATCTCACATTATTGGCCGAGGGAGCCGGCGTACAGCTTCCAGGTCATGTGCCACCATGACAAAGCCACTTCTGGCGAACCAGAGCAGCACACGGAAACACCGTTTACCTTCCCGCTGTAGTGATACCTATTTATCTACTTGCACTTTGACGTGCTTTCAAAATGCTAGGTTGGCAGGAGCTGGGACCGAGCAACGGGAGCTCACCCCGTCGCAGAGATTCGAACCGCCGACCTTCTGATCAGCAAGCCCTAGACTCTGTGGTTTAACCCACAGCGCCACCTGCATCCCTACTTCTTTACTTAGTGCATAGCTAAACTATGGCACTTCCTCCCACAGGAGGCAGTAATGGCCACGAACCTGGATGGCTTTAAAGGAAGATTGGACAAATCCCGCCCCCCAAAGGAACACATCATTTTTATTACAACTCCAGGGCTTCAACTAATCCTAATCTGGCCTGATCATTGCATGTTTGAGATCCTGAAGTTCTAGAAAAAAATAAATGAAACTTGCTTCCACCTCCCAGTGTTCTGCACTGGAAATAAACATGTTGTGGATCCCAACATGGGCGTAGCCAGGATTTTTGTTAGGGGAGCAGGACTTGGTTAGGGAGGGCAGGATTTTGTTGGGGGGCAGAACCGATGTGATTGGTCAGTTAGTTAAGTATTTCTACTCTTTTTCTTGATCTGGGGGGCAGCTGTCCCCCCTTGGCTATGCCCATGCATCCCAAGGAGCACACAGATGGAGGGTTGATGCCATTGAGAGGTCCAGCAGGGTGGAGTACAACTGGCTCACAAACAGTGAGTTCATATAATTTAGCAAGAAGTCAAATTTCACTCACCCACAGTCTTTAAGTCAAGTACAGCGAGAGCAATACAAGAAATCAGGGTGAGGCACTGTAACTTCCTTATCTACTTTATGTTGGTTTGAGGGAAAAATAAATATACTGTAAAGGAGAATTCATGGATGTCAAGATCCAGATTTGGGGCAAGTTCTCTTTAGTGAGAGAACTCCAGCAAAGGTTTAAAATCACAAAAATTGCAGCAAAGTATAGTATAGAAATATAGGCTGTTAGTCCTTTAAAATATGCCCTTGTGAGTGCTTTAACTTCCCTTTCCCCTAGCATAGAAAAAGGCCACATGTTTGATAAGTTAAAAATAGTTTACTTACAAATGCTACAAAGGTCAGATTCATGTGCTTTTCTATACAGTTCCAAAACGGTGGAGTTCCTACTCTTATAGCACATTTCATTACATTCTAGTACACAACTTTCAGAACTATTCTGATGTGCTAGTATTTTTCCACTGTGCAAGCACAGTTAAAGGCTTCTTGGTGAAAAATAAATAAATAAAAATAAACCCAAATTTAGCAATGAGTTTCGTTGGGCATTCTGGCCCAGAAGGGTGTGAGTCAGAAGGGTATGCAGATTAGCTTACTTTAATAAAAGTGGCCCTAGTTTAACCCAATTTACCATGCTATTTCTGGCCTTTCCCCATCAGTGAAACACTGCCATAAAGACAGGGCCGGCCCAAGTCATTTCGGCACCTGAGGAGAACCACAAAATGGCACCTACCTCCCTGCCAGGGCAGAAGGAGTGAATGAAGCTCTACGTCAGGAACAAGGGAGTATAAAGATCTACATGGATCTGCTGCCTCTGTGGATCCTGCCTCCTGAGACAGTTGCCTTACCTTGCCCCATGGGTGGGCCGGCACTGCATAAAGAGAAGCATCATATTATCCGAATGACTAAGCCACAAACTATTTGCTGTGAATGTCATAGAGCTCCCTCCACACCTGCTTTCATGGCTTGCTGTGAATGGAGAGAGATACCCTCCCTTCTTAGTTGGTAGAGCATGAGATTCTTAATCTCAGGATCACCTTGGGCAAAAAAGATTCCTGCATTGCAGGCAGTTGGGCTAGATGACCCTCATGGTCCCTTCCAACTCTATGATTTTCCATTTGGCTCCTGGGATGCTGCTATTGCTGTGATCTACACACCAAGGACTCTAGGAGTAATGTTTTTCCAGGATTCAAAACTGCATTCCCCAGCTTTCCAATTCCTGACACCTGGTCAGCAACTACGTACAGCAGTGTGCCAGGAGAGAGACCAGCCAGATGAGTGCTTGGGGTGGTAAGATGAAGAGGCCCACAGAGGTAGGTAGGTAGATAGATAAGTGGGTGGGTGGGTGGTTGTCAGGGAGGCAAGGAGAAGGACTTTGAGGACAGCATTTGGTCACTTTGCATCTAAGGTTACCATTAAGAGCTGCAAGAACCATGAAAACCTGGCAACACACAAGATTAATGTACTTTCAGGGCAGAAACCAGTTAAAAACAAAAAAAAATCCTTGACGATTTACAGTGTGATGTCAGTTGGTATGAAAATAAACACTAAATTCCATTCCCTCTTGTAAATCTCAGCTCCAGTGGAATAGCTATTGTGGGTGACATTTTTCACATGTTAATTGGGCTTTTGCTGATTTTATCAGAATTTCTGCTGATCAAAGCAAATTGGATTATTTATTTATCTGTTTCCCCCTCGCAACAAAGCTGCTAACCGTTCAAACTCAAGTTTAATGTGCCGTAATGGATTTTAAATATCCTCCTGGATGAGATGTTTCCATCCCCAACACCTCATTTTGTAACATTTTAAATAATTGCTTTCTCTCACCACACCATCAAGTATTATTATTATTATTATTATTATTATTATTAAAATTTGTATACTGGCCTATACCCGCAGGTCACTAGTAGTTCACATGTGATATCTTATGTTTTGAAACCCATCAATGGGAATCTTTTTCCCTCTAATTCAGGGCTGGGGAGCCTGTGGTTCTTCAGATGTTGTTAGACTTCAGCTCCCATCAGCCCCAGCCAGCTGGACCACTGGTTAGGAATGATGGGAGCTGTAGTCCAGAAACATCAACAGCGGCCTGTTTGAACACACCCAGCTTGTGACCACTAGACACTGGACAGCAGAGCAACATCTGGGAACCTGAGTTTTTTCAGTGGATAAGAGATGTTGGAGGAGTTAACTCTTTCCCCTTCTATTATTTTCCCCAAGAAACTGTCATGATGACCCCAGGAGCAGCCAAGACACAGGCCACATTCACACCATACATTGAAAATGCTACGATACCACTTTAAACAGTCATGGCTTCCCCCAAAGAATTCTGGGAGGTGTAGTTCCTTGAGGGTGTTGAGAAGTGTTAGGAAACTCCTCATTCCCCCTCACAGAGCTGCAATTCCCAGAGCTCCCTGTGAAGAGAGGTTGATTGTTAAACCACTCTTAGGATGATAGTTCTGGGAGGGGAACAGGGACCGCCTAACCCTAATATCTCTCAGCACCCTCTGCAAACACCAGCTCCCAGAATTCTTTGGGGGAAGCCATGGCTGTTTAATGTGGTATCACAGCACTTTCAGTGTATGAATGAATGTGGGTATTGAATCAAAGGCTGCAGAGTTGCCAACTAAGGAGCCCGACCAGGTTACTGACTCGGAGCTTGATACCTATGACCAACCTGAGGCTAGCAGGTAGAAGCCCATTGAACGGAACTCCACAGGGACCATCCAAGCAGAATGGCAGAAAGTTGCCCCTCTAAGGACTGTGATTCTCAAAAAGGAGGTGAACCTGTAGGAATGGATTTAGACACCAGGAGAGGATATATTATTTCAATATTATCCTTCCTTGCTAACCTGAGTGAGATCAGCAGAATGCTATCCTTTGCAGCTTGAAACCTGGAGGCCAAGACAAGGCTGATTTAACCTTCTGGAAACAATGCCTAAATTTCCTCCTGCCCAGAAAATACAGTTGGGTGACTCCATTGCCCCCTGTTTTGCCAATTCTTTGCAGCAATTTGACAGTAGTCTAAGTTCTCAGATTTGCAGTCTGGTCCTTTCTGAGTGCCCTATTGAGCATGGGGGGGGGGGGGAATAGTGATCAGTGTCTTTGAATCAGCCTGTACCTGCTTGGCTTTGTGCTTGTGATAAATACCTTAATTGTTAGTTTATTATAGCAACTCACAGAATGCAAAGTGTTTAGGCTGCTTACACTTCAGTGGCTTTAGTTTAATTGGCTCCTTTATGTTATTTATCTATATACACTTATAGATAAATCATGCAATATTAATGGTGCATTTTATGCCATTATGTTCCCCCCCTCCCCTTTAAAATGTAATTGTAGCAGTTCATAAATCCACATAGTTGAGGCTTTAAAAAGAACAAGGAAAAGTTCAAACAGAGGAAGTCTAGAAACAACAATTGGTGAACATTTTGTTACAATTTAGGCTGGGGGGGGTCCAAAGCTTTACCCCTGTACTTTCAAAGAAGTCCCATTCAACTGAATGGGGCTTCTGGACTTAGCACTGTAAGGCTGCAATCCTAAACACAATTACTAGGGTGTCTAAATCCCATTGGATGCAGTGAGACACACTTCTGAGTGAGCGTATCTAGGAAGTTTTTGCCTAGCAAGTAAAAGCAAAATGCAATTAAAAATTCAGTACTCTGAGGTCCCAGGTGGCATCCGTAGACATGCCAATCTGGGAGTAAGCCCAACTGAATGCAGTTCCTAATAAATATATAGAGATAAAATTATGTTGCCAATGCAATGGCCATCAAGTGGATCAGCCCCATGAAAGGAGAAGGGGCTCCAAGGGTCTTCTAGCCCAACTCCCTACAATGCAAGAATCACAGCTAAATAAGCACAAACTGATGTGAAAATGTGGAGAACTGGGTTTAAGAACAGAAAAATGAGAAAATGAGAGCAACTCAAACCAACAGATTTTGACCTATAAAACCTTAAATGGCTCAGGACCCTATTACCTCTCCACATATGAACCGAACTGGACCCTGAGATCACCTTCTGACCCTGAGATCACCTTCTGAGGCCCTTTTCTTTGTGTGCCCCCCACAAGAAGCCCAGAGGGTGGCAGCACGAGAACAGGGCCTTTTCTGTAGTGTCTCCCCATTTGTGGAATCCTCTCCCCAGGTGTCAGGCCTTTGGCTGATTGATCTATCTATGGTCATTTAAAGTTGTTTATGGGGGAGGGGGGTTATTTTTTATTATTATTTTATGTTTTGTTATTATGTTATGTTTTTTGTGTCTTCATTTTCTATTTGCATGTTGTAAACCACCCTGTGATCTTCAGATGATCACAGTATATAAATATAATAAAAAATATAATAAAATAACAGGTCTTGGTCTGGTCAGTGCAATGGATGAGAACCAGGTGTGCACCTCATTGGGTCCTATGATAGAAGCAAGGCAGGTTATAAATGTAAATAAATAAATGATTAAAAATGTGAATATTAATTCGGTTAAATAATTTTTCCTGGAAATATTTCTACCCTTATAAAATTGTTGAAAATGGTCAATGCAGCCCTGGATTTAACCAGGTAGCTTAAAACAAAGATCAAAGTTTTTGCAATAAGAGGTTTTGGTGGAAGTATTCCTACAAAGATACACGATGTCATTATCATTGACCTTTATGTTTATGGGAAGCAAGAAAAATATTGGTGGCCTGTTGCTTGCGTACAGTTATATATTTCACCTTAAACATTTTACTTCTCTTCAAGATACACTGAAATTTGATCTTTACGGCTGCTGTTGAGCAGTTCTGCCATTCCCCTGGAATGATACCAATCAAAAATATTTCCTACAGGGATTAAGTAAGAAGAAACTACCTTTAGAGGGGGGGGGGGAGAAAGCCCTCCTGGTTTGCCTGTTCTGAGAGTATATTGCTGTTCATTTTATCACCCAGCAAAATAGATGTCTGTGTGATTTGTGGGGTAAGTCGAGTTTCATATGGAATGTTCTCTATACTGAGCTTTGTGGTCTGTTGGGGCTTAGTAGCTTTAGGAAACCTATGAATATTCATTCTCTTTTTTTCCCTGGGTGCAAAGTAAAATAACCAGTAATTAGTATAATATTTAATACTCCTGTTCAAAATAAATAAATCTTTTGTGCTTAAAAAAATCTAATTATTATAATGTAACAACGTCTGCGTGTGTAACTGAAATTGAATGTGCTGTTTTGAAAATGCTTTTAAGCCCTCATTTACATCTTTCCAGTTCAGTTAATTATTCCTGTTGTATGCATAAAACGGAACTCTCAATTGTGCTTGCATATATTATTCATTTCACCACCTATCTTCCAAGTTTAACTGAATCTAATATTTTAATTTTGCATTATTAGTGGACTGTTGAGTGATTCAAGTAGTCGATTCCAACTATATTTGCCTACATTTGTGTTCCTAGCTTTCCCCAACTATCTCTGTGCTGATTCAAAACTATATTTTGATATTTTGTTATAATCAGCCTGTTTTACTGAAAAACAGAGACCGCAAATTATCCCAGATATTTTCTGGACTAATTTGTAGGGGACCAGATGTAGAGCAAAAGGTTACAGAGCTTATCTTAATGAAACTCAATTTTGGCTATCCTAGAAATTCATTAGATGTTTCCGTTGAAGAAAATCCTCGTAGCTGACAGAGGCAATTTAGTTACAGGTAGGTAGCCGTGTTGGTCTGACGCAGTCAAAACAAAACAAAAAAATCCTTCCAGTAGCACCTTAGAGACCAACTAAGTTTCTCATAGGTATGAGCTTTCGTGTGCATGCACACTTCTTCATGCATGCACACGAAAGCTCATACCTATGACAAACTTAGTTGGTCTCTAAGAGGCAATTTAGAAATTTATTTACACATTCTTACACCTCAAGAGATTCTTTACACACACTCACACCTTGATAGATTTCTCCCAAAATCTTACTGACAGTTCACCTACAAATCTTTATAGCACAGCCTTGATCTACTAGGTGCCCACCAGCTATTGCTTGACTACAAGTCCCATCATTCTTGACCATTGATGCAGCAAGAGTACAGCAACATTTGGAATGTACCAGGCTGGGAAGTGTGGCTCAGGCAACATAATCCTTGTGCATTTACTTGGAAATAAATCCCATTGTGTTCACTGGGGCCTTCTGCCAATTAAAATGACATAGAATTTTGGTCCAGCATTAGCTCTAGATTCATATTTACCTTTACCTTTGGCCAGTCTACTTACAAGCCCCATTCCAAATCTTTGTGTTTTTTTCATTATAACTCAGAATATGCAAGACCCACCTTTAAAGTAAAACCAGAAGCTTGAACATTTTCTCGGAAAGCAATTGGCAAGGAGTTTAGGTCTTTGGGAGGCAGAGAAGACGGCTCCTGTAGGTTCCCAAAAGAACGTAAGATGACCTTGCTTGCTGGATCAGGGCCTCCTCTGGCTATGGAAGAAGTCTATAACCATCCTGGCTAGCAGCCATTAATAGCCTTGGTCCAATCCACTTTTAAAGTCATCCAAAACGGTGGCCATCACTCTTGTGGGAGCGAATTCCATAGTTTAACTCTGTGCTCGTGTCAGGGGGACTCCCTACAGGGCGCCTCCCCCCGTCATCCTGACTAGCACTTTGCCCAGCGAGAGCAGTAGCAGCGGGTCAGGTGGGGGGACTGAGGAGGGAAGCGGAATGGAGGGAAGGCTCAGTGAGGTATCAGAGCCCCTGCTGGAGGAGGGAGCACAGCTGCTTCCAGCGCTCGAATTGAGGCGAGTGCCCAGACGTAGGGTGCAAGGGCGGTGTTTTGGGGTGCCTAAGCTATTATGCTGGCCCCGAAGCAGACGGGCGCCATTGCCGGATTCTGCGAGTGACTAGGAGGTCATGTTTTCTGCTATCTCTGCACTGTAAATAGTATGCACAATAAAACCTTTAAAGACAGAAAGGACTGGAGCACCTTTACTCGGGAGTAGCCGCAACAACCCCCTGACAGCTGGGTTAAGAAGTACTTTCTTTTATTTGTCCTGAATCTTCCATCCTTCAGCTTCACTGGATGTCCATGAGTTCTAGTGTCATGAAAGAGGGAGGGAACATGTTCTGTATCCACTTCATGCCATATATCTTACTCACCTTTTCCGTAGTTTGGGTGCTTATAGTGGAGAAGACCTTCTCATGCATCTCTACATAACGTACAACTCCCACAGGAGGCGGGACATGGAGGAGAGTCCTCCTGCCCAGCAAAATAGAATTCCCAGGCAGAAGTGTTTGCAAGAAACGCTTCCCCAAGCATTGAGGTCCCAAATACGGTAACTCAGGACTCCAAATATCATTACAGTACTAACACCTCAACATTGGACTGGAAATGCATTGGCCGTAGTGCCGTTCTTCTAGGCCTGGTGTTCATACCTGCCAAGTTCCTCTCTGAAAAATAAGGGACCGGACCAAAAGTAGCATACGGGAAGTAGCGCAGCGGCCATTTTGGAACTGGGCGGAGCATGCTCAGAAGTGACTTTTGATGCTGCTGTGCCCATTTTGTGGCTGCAGCCATTTTGGAACTGGGCAGAGCAGCATCAAAAGTCACTTGTGAGCATGCTCTGCCCAGTTCCAAAATGGCCGCCGCGCCAGAATAAACTGGGGGAAAACAAAAAAATCCGTTTTTTCAGCTGGGGACAGCTGGAAAAACGGGGGTTTCCCAGGGAAAACAGGAGACTGGGCAGCTATGCTGGTGTTATGTGGTTGCTGCACATTTGCTCCTGACAGCAATATAACTTGCCACATTCTGCACTAGCTCCAGTTTCTGTGTCACCTTCAAGGGTAGCTACCGAGGCATAGTTCATTGAGACATTGTCACCCACTGCACCTTGACTGTTCCTCAATTTCTTTGCAATGTTCTGCTAATACTGAGGGTTCTATTTTTATTTCATTTTTAACCTTTTTAAAACTTCCACAAATACATTAATAATTGATAAAATTCTCTGGGGCAGGAGTTTGTCATGTTTGCTTTTTAAAAATCTTTACGCATGCGTACAATGGTGCATAAATTAGTATCAGTAGAAATGGCATCATTTGATGTAGTAATAGCTTCATAACTGGTTATGTGTGAGGAGATGCAAGACACATGCAGCAGATCTGATGATTGAGTGGGGCCTCTGCTGCTGTCAAGACTGCCTATCCCTCACACACAAAATCCCTATTCTGTCATTGGCTCAGTAATTCTCAAACTGCGGGCCACACTGAGAACTGCCAGAGTAAGGCAAGAAACGTATTCATTATTAATAGCATTATTTGTTTGTTTGTTTATTTAAAGCAGTTTTTATACCACTCAGCTACGGAAAGCTCCCAGAGCAGCTTACAAAAGTCAAAGATCACGTAGGCCTGACATGACACAAAAGGAAAATGGCTTGGGAGGCAGAAGGGGGGGCAAAGAAAATGTAGGCACAATGTATCAATGATCATCATCGTTAGGAATTAATTATAGCAATCATTAGGAATTAATTAATGAAACAGCCTTCTGGATCAGGCAAAAGCCTTTCTAGTCCAACATCCTGTTCTCACAGTTGCCAACCAGATGCCCCAATGGGAAACCCGCAAGCAGAATTTGAGAACAAGAACATCCTTCTTTCCTGTGTTTTCCAGCAACTGCTACATATTTGGAAGTGTTGCTGCCTCCAGCTATGGAGGGAGAGCACAGCCATCCTGGCTAGGAGCCATCAATAGCCCTTTCCTCCATGAAATGAGCTCCCAAATATATGTTTTCTGGTGCCCTCATTGGAAAGAGCCAGAGGTGTAGAAAACCCAAGTGGTACCCGGTGCAGGAATTTTTTTTTATATCACACACACACCCCCACGCGACTCTGGCTCTGGCGAAAAGTAAAAAACATGAATTGCAAAAAACCCCTAGAGCTTACAGAAGAAAACCAAATTCAGATATGAAATCAGATATGAAAGAACATATAAGAACAGTTGAAAAATCTCATGCAACAGAAAATAAAAAAAGTTCCCCAGTGCCAGGGGTGCCGAGTGTCACCCCCCCTCCAGGGTGGCACCTGGGGCGACTCGTCCCCATCGCCCCCCATTGCTACGCCACTGGAAAGAGCAATCTGATTTGGTATCTTCATGTAAGTTCAATAAGACAATGTGCCAGAAATATATATTCCAGGGAGAAAAGAGAACCCAATAGGAGTAAATATACATTATAAAATTATCGCCTCCCCCTGCTTTTTTCATTCCTGTTTCTCTCTTCGGTGCCCTGAGCCTGTCACACAGAGACTTATCAGGCACATGGTTCTTTAAAAAAAAAAATCATGGAGGCACTTGATACAGCACAGAACAAATGCTTCTGGGGATCAATTTGCTTTCTGGCATGATCTTGGTCTTCCTGGAGCCTCTTCCTCCACATACCCCCAGGTGGAACAGTGACAAGGTACTTGTAGTTATTGATCTGTGGATATACTGTAGATCAACGTCAATGGTTGCATAAAATGTGTCAAAATTCGCACATCAAGGGCACCAGTGACTTCTAGGTAAAAAAAAAAATCAAGCAGGGGGGGGGGGGTAAATCACAAAAAAGCAATTTAAACAAACTCAGCAATAACTGGAATTGCTGGAGGGACAAGTTACCTGTCGGCATTTCAACTGTAAAATGCTTCCCGGGGCTTTGAAACAGTGGCTACGGTAGCAAAAGCACTGGGAACATTTGCTCCTCTCCTGCTGTGCCACCCTTTGGACTGGAGCATTGGTAGCTGCTGTGGTGTCCTCCAGGTGCGGTAGACCAGCTCCCGTCAGCCAGCATGGCCCAGCTATGCTCTGCTTCCACGGTCAGAGGCTGTAATACTTCTGAATATCAGTTGCTAGAAGCCACAGAAAGGGAGAGGGCTCTTGCACTAGGGTTCTGCTTATGGCTGTCCCATAGGCATCTAGTCAGCCACTGTGAGAACAAGATGCTGGACCAGATAGACCATTGACCTGATCCAGTAGGCTCTTCTTATGGTCCTATGGTCAGGGATGCTTGGAATTCATGGAATCATGGAATTGTAGAGTTGGAAGGGACCACAAGGGTCATATAGCCCAACCCCCTGCAATGCAGGAACCCTTCGTCCAATGTGGGGCTCGAACCCACAGCCCTGAGATTGAGAGTCTCATGCTCCACTGACTGATATATTGCTGTCAGCCAAAATTTCAAGGGCACCACTTTGGCTATGTCTAGGCTGGTGGGTACCATTATGTCAAAAGCATCCATGATAACCTACTAATAGAAGCCATGTGGACCAGGTAAGCAGTTACATAGCCAGGATTTGGGGCAGGGGCTTTTGTAAGATGTCCACCATGGGGGAAGGTCCTCCCTTATTGGGTCTGTCTCCTCTTCACCACTGTCCATTCACCTGCTTCTCTCTCTGGACCCAATCTGAACAATTGCAGA
The DNA here is from genome assembly GCF_963506605.1 of Zootoca vivipara. Lineage (NCBI taxonomy): Eukaryota > Metazoa > Chordata > Lepidosauria > Squamata > Lacertidae > Zootoca > Zootoca vivipara. The sequence goes on along the minus strand of NC_083289.1, from coordinate 4,264,882 downwards.
GGACAATGCCCTGCTGCACCTCTACTCCTTTGTCATGGCTTGGATGCTTGGAGAGATTTCATTCATTGGACTTACATTCCATCTTATTCTCCAAAGAGCTCAAGGTGGTGTATGTGATTCCGCCTCCTCATTTAACTGCCACAACAACGCTATAAGGTAGGTTAGGCCAGGGCTGTAGCTAGGGGGTGGCAAAGTGGGTCCCTGCCAGGAGCGCAGGTGAGGGGGAGGCCACAAAATTGGCTTTAAAAATATGTCCATAAATATGTCTATAAAAAAAAATATTGATTATTGCCTCATAAGGAAAATTTTTTAATAGAGGGTAAATTGAATGGGTAGAGGGGGTGGGGTTGGAGGAGAGGCGGAAAGAAGAGCTAATTTGTCCATGGCTGGGGGGGGGGGGCGCAATCTGGACGGTTCTCCAGGGGCGCAAGATCACCTAGCTATGGCTCTGAGTTGGCTGAGTGGCCCCAAGGTCACACCCAGTGAGCTTCATGGCTGAATGGGGATTTGATCCCCAGTCTCCGAGGTCCTAGTCCAACACTCTAACTCAGGCATCCCCAAACTGTGGCCCTCCAGATGTTTTGACCTACAACTCCCATGATCCCTAGCTAGCAGGACCAATGGTCAGGGAAGATGGAAATTGTAGTCCAAAACATCTGGAGGGCCAAAGTTTGGGGATGCCTGCTCTAACTACTACACCACCCTGCCTCTAATAGCAAGGGGACAATAAGATAGCAAGGGAACAGAGAATGCCTGCAAGAAGGAGCAACAGAAAAGTAAAGAAGCCATGGCAAAAACCAGTGAGAGCATAACAGCTGAACTCTAGGCAGATGGAAAGGAACTAAGGCTGCAATCCTAACCCCCCATACCTGGGAATAAGCTCTACTGAATTCAATAGGACATACATGATTAGGATTGCACCATAAAGCTGTTATCTCATACTCACTTAACAGGAAGTGCCCTTGAAATCAATGGGACTGAGTTCTGAATAGACATGTATAAGAGTTTGCTGTCACAATACATCAGATGAAATAATGCAATTTTCAGTGCCAACATAGTGAGGGATCTAGTCAAAGCCCTGCAAAAAATGCATCTCATAATTGGGGTGCTACAGTTGAAAAGACGTTTCCCAGGTCCCCACAATCCAAGTCTCTGATAGAAGGAGGGCAATGGGGGCTTTAAACTGACATGTGGGGGAGGGAGACAGTGGTCCTGATAGTAGGAGCCTACCAAGTGCTGAAGATGATCACCCAAATGTCAAGGACCAAATGGAGCAAAACAGCACGCAGACTTTGTGGTGGGCTAAAAAAAATCCTTAAATAAGAGACATGGGGGAATGATCAATGGTCTTCAATGTCTGTATACTAATGCACAGAGCATGGGAAATAAAAAAGATGAACTTGAGCTCTTGGTACAGCAAACTAACTACGACACAATAGGCATCACTGAAACCTGGTGGGATGAATCTCATGATTGGAATGTAGTAATAGAGGGATACAATCTATTTCAGAGAAATAGACCAAAATGGAAAGGAGGAGGAGTGGCATTATATGTCAGGGATGTGTATACCTGTGAAGAGATCCAGGATTTAAAACTTCAAAACCATATTGAGAGTATCTGGGTCAAAATTAAGGGAGAGAAAAATAACAGTGATCTCATTGTGGGAGTTTACTATAGATCCCCAATCCAAACTGAGGACACAGATGAAGCCTTCCTGGAACAGATGACCAAGCATTCAAAAGGAAGTGAGATAGTATTAATGGGGGATTTCAACTATCCTGATATTTGTTGGATGTCAAACTAAGCCAAGAGCATAAGGTCGAACAGATTCCTCACTGGCTTTGCAGACAACTTCATTGTCCAGAAAGTGGGAGAAGCAACAAGAGTATCAGCCATTTTAGATCTGATCCTAACCAATAGTGATGACCTGGTTAGTGGGGTAGAAGTGGCAGGATCATTGAGTGGGAGTGATCATGCTCTTCTGGAGTTTATTATACAGCGGAAAGGATCAACCAAGCATACTAAGACTCAAATTCTAGACTTTAAGAAAGCCGACTTCAGAAAACTTAGGGAAACGCTGGGTGAAATCCCATGGACAGTAATACTAAAAGGGAAGGGAGTTCATGATGGTTCGGAGCTTGTTAAAAGGGAGATATTAAAAGCACAACTTCAGGCAATACCAATGAGACGGAAACATGGAAGGTGCCTAAAGAAGCCAGGGTGGCTATCTAGAGAACTTTTAACTGAGTTAAGATTTAAAAGGGATATGTACAAAAAATGGAAAGGGGGGGGGGAAATCACCAGAGAGGAATTCAAACATATAGCCAGCACGTGTAGAGACAAAGTCAGAAAAGCTAAAGCACAGAATGAACTCAGGCTTGCTAGAGAGGCTAAAAGCAACAAAAAGGGTTTTTATGGGTATGTCCGTAGCAAAAGGAAGAACAAGGAAACAGTGGGGTCACTTAGAGGAGAAGATGGTGAAATGCGAACAGGGGACAGAGAAAGGGCAGAACTCCTCAATACCTTCTTTGCCTCAGTCTTCTCAGTCTTCAAAAAAGAAAACAATGCCCGACCTGAAGAATAGGGAGCAGATGATTCAGCAGGGGAAACACAGCCCAGAATAAGTAAGGAGGTAGTACAAGAATACTTGGCTAGTTTAGATGTATTCAAGTCTCCAGGGCCAGATGAACTACATCCAAGAGTATTAAAAGAACTGGCAGGGGTGATTTCAGAACCACTGGCAGTAATCTTTTGAGAATTTCTGGAGAACAGGCGAAGTCCCAGCAGACTGGAGGAGGGCAAATGTAGTCCCTATTTTCAAAAAGGGGGAAAGAGAGGACCCAAACAATTACCTCCCAGTCAGCCTGACATCAATACCAGGAAAGATTCTAGAGCAGATCATTAAGCAAACAGTCTGTGAGCACCTAGAAATGATCGCTGTGATCACTAAAAGTCAGCATGGGTTTCTGAAAAATAGGTCATGCCATACTAATCTGATCTCATTTTTTGACAGAATTACAAGCCTGGTAGATGAAGGGAACACTGTGGATATAGCCTATCTTGATTTCAGCAGGACCTTTCACAAGGTGCCCCATGATATTCTAGTAAAGAAGTTGGTAAAATGCGGGATAGACAATGCTACCATTGAGTGGATTTATAACTGGCTGACTGACCGAACCCAAAGGTTGCTCATCAATGGCTCCTCTTCATCCTGGAGAGAAGTGACTAGTAGGGTGCCACAGGGTTCTGTCTTGGTCCCAGTCTTATTCAACATCTTTGTCAATGACTTGGATGATGGGCTTGAGGGCATCCTGAGCAAGTTTGCAGATGACACCAAATTGGGAGGGGTGGCTAATACCCCAGAGGACAGGATCACACTTCAAAATGACCTTAACAGATTAGACAACTGGGCAAAAGCAAACAAGATGAATTTTAACAGGGAGAAATGTAAAGTACTACACTTGGGCAAAAAAATGAAAGGCACAAATACAGGATGGGAGACACCTGGCTTGAGAGCAGTACATGTGAAAAGGATCTAGGAGTCTTGGTAGACCACAAGGTTGACATGAGTCAACAGTGTGATGCAGCAGCTAAAAAAGCCAATGCAATTCTGGGCTGCATCAATAGGAGTATAGCATCTAGATCAAGGGAAGTAATAGTACCACTGTATTCTGCTCTGGTCAGACCTCACCTGGAGTACTGTGTCCAGTTCTGGGCACCACAGTTCAAGAAGGATATTGACAAGCTGGAACGTGTCCAGAGGAGGGCAACCAAAATGGTCAAAGGCCTGGAAACAATGCCTTATGAGGAACGGCTAAGGGAACTGGGTATGTTTAGACTGGAGAAGAGAAGGTTAAGGGGTGATATGATAGCCATTTCCAAATATATAAAAGGATGTCATATAGAAGAGGGTGAAAGGTTGTTTTCTGCTGCTCCAGAGAAGCGGACTCGGAGCAATGGATTCAAGCTACAAAAAAGAAGATTCCACCTAAACTAAGCATCCCCAAACTTCGGCCCTCCATATGTTTTGGACTACAATTCCCATCATCCCTGACTACTGGTTCTGTTAGCTAGGGATCATGGGAGTTGTAGGCCAAAACATCTGGAGGACTGCAGTTTGGGGATGCATGACCTAAACAATAGGAAGAACTTCCTGACAATAAGAGCTGTTTGACAGTGGAATTTGCTGCCAAGGAGTGTGGTGGAGTCTCCTTCTTTGGAGGTCTTTAAGCGGAGGCTTGACAGCAATCTGTCAGGAATGCTTTGATGATGTTTCCTGCTTGGCAGGGGGTTGGACTGGATGGCCTTTGTGGTCTCTTCCAACTCTATGATTCTATGATTCTACCAAAGCTCCAGCAGTCCAGAGCAGTCTTGCCCCCTTTTCTTTGTGTGTGCTAGTTCTGGGCACCACAGTTCAAGAAGGATACTGACAAGCAGAGGCTTGACAGGCATATGTCAGAGAGTCAGAGAAACAGGACTCTGCAATACACTAATTACAGAGTTTATAAATGGGTTGGACAGTGTTCTTGAAGCTGCGAACATGAGTTTGCCCACGCTGCGGGAGGCAGTCGAAGACAGGAGTGCCTGGCGTGCTCTGGTCCATGGGGTCATGAAGAGTCAGACATGACTAAACGACTAAACAACAACAACATAAATTCTTCTGTGTATCTGAAGAAGTGTGAATGCACACGAAAGCTCATACCAAAAAATAAACTTAGTTGGTCTTTAAGGTGCTACTGAAGGATTTTTTTTATTTTGCTTCGACTCAGACCAACACGGCTACCTACCTGTAACATAAATGGGGAAGCAGGAAGCCTATATAGATATGTAGTTTATGAATATATTTGAACAACAGAGGCTTAAATCACACAAAGGGAATTGCCAGTGCACCAGATTCATAAATTGCAGTCCAATGCAAAACTAACAGCCCCACTAAAGGAGCTGCATTTAGGAAAGACCCTCCCCATGGGTTACTCTCAGAAGAAAGGTCTTCCTCATGCACTGCCAAACTATTGAAAGCCTGTTTTGTTTTGTTTTTTGCTGACACAAGGCCTACTGCAGACTGGGCTGCTGTCAACAGAGGCAAATCTCAATGCTGCAAATTAGCCGTATTCTTAACTTGGCTCAAAATATCAGGCTTGTATTTTTTAAAGGGAAAGAAAATGAGAGGAGGGAGGTGGGGTAGAGGGGGATCTGGCTAAGGGGGACCTATTTGCAAAGCACATTCTTAATGGTTTAAGCCAGGTCCCAAAAGTCATCTATTTAAATTATTTGTTTAAAGGTGCCTGCAATTAAGAGTACAAAACAAGGCTTTGGAATGCTAAATCAGACAATTAAAATGTTTCATGGCTGCATGGGGTGGGGGGGAGGCTGAATTAACACTTTAAATACACCAGACCCCCTTCTCTCTCCTTCTAATTTCCATTCTCTTTCATTGGTATATAATTCCTCCCCACCCCCACCCCCACCCCCCCACCCGTTCTCCTTAAAGGGAAAAAAGAAAAAAGAGCCCAGTTCATCCTCTGCAGGATTGAATCACCCTAAACTTCAACCTGTACATTTGAATGTCTTTGGCTTCTGCAGAGAGACATCCTCCTTTGCTTCATAATGACCCAGGTGCTCAAAACTTTGTCTGCCACTAGCCTGTGCTTGAAGGGGGGGGGGCATCAATCACTTTAAGTGTCTCCGCTCCCCCCCCCCCCACTCCTAAACCCCTTTCTCTTTCCCTTTGAAGAGGCAAGCTCATGTTAGCCTCTGATTTGTGGTGTCTTGAAGTGCAAGCACTCCCTACTTGGGAAGGCAGCAGCCACTGTGTGCTGAGCACCGAAGCAGCAGCTTCGTAATTGCCTTCTGTGGGCGCTGGTGTGATGGCTCTTGGCGGCATTAAGATCCCAGCTGTTTTTAGTGGGAAAGAGGCCTTCATTCTTGTTAACCATGGAAAAACATACTTAAAGCTCCAACCTTCTTTCAAGAGAGCAGTGCGACTCAGTTTCACTTTCAGAGAGAGGAAGAGAGTCTATGAACCTAGTCGCTTGGCATTTAGAGGAAGAACTCAGTGGACTTCTGTATCTTTTGCTCTGCATCGCTTGTTGCATGACAATTTGTCAGAGGAGTTCTTTTAATGGGTTTCCCTTCCCAAATCAGGCCTTTACTTTAGCCAGTTTTTGAAGCATTTCCTTACCATGTAATTATTTTGTTTTAAATCCAGGAAGTCTTCTACAGTATCACACTTTGTTTGCTTTTGATCAGAGGATCACCACTGCCAGCTGGGTTTTCGTGATGGCTTCAAATTGCAATTGCAACCGGTGACTGGAAGTGCAAATATCACTATGACAAAATGAAACAAACTGAAAATACCCAAGATACTTCACAGTAAGGCTGAGCTTTGAGCATTAGCTCAAGTGGAGGTGGGGGTCAGAGTTAAGATCAAAGCATTGTCTGTTCAGTCTGTTCAGGTTCTGTTTCAACTGTATTGGGACTGAAATGTTTAATCCAAGGATGGGAGCCACAGGTCTCTCCAGATGTTGTTGGATTCCAATCTCCATCAGCTTCAGCCAGCATGGCTAATGGTTAGGGATGATGGGAGTTGGACTCCAGCAACCTCCAGACGCCACCAACAGGTCAGACATTTTTGGGTTTAATCACTATTTGGTTGAATTTATTTATATTTAAACTTTTAACCAACTGAAAACCTGTTCCTGAACAATCAGCAAGCAGACTTTTAAAAACAACAACAGAGCAATCCTTTGGGGGATGGGAAGGAATGGCATGAATGAACAACCACCACATCCCAAGCTCTGCTGACTTTCGCAGCCAAGGTAGAAGGTATGTTAGCTATGTTTTCTATTTTGCTAGATCAGTTCCAGGCTGGCATAGCTGATGCAACAAAGAAGATCCCCTGTGTTGCAAAACAGAACACTCTGAACAACAACAAGCAACACCTCAACAGGTGATTCATTGCACCTGTTGAGAGCCTTTATAATGCCACTAGGGTTCTGCCAATAGCATCAGCTTACTACTGGTACACTTTTGAGTGATAGCTGATCCACGGCCATTGGATGTACCTTTGGGGACTATTAATTTGGTATGTATTTATTATTGCTGGTTAAATGCAGGCCTGTCATTCCATCCACTGGACTGTATTTGAATGTAATGGTTTTCATTTCATATTATTGCCAGCTGATGAAGATTTATCATTGAAACAGTTCATTATCCCCGAAGAACTGCTCTGTCTGCTTCTGTGCTCAGAGCACCCTTTTGTGACGTTTGGAGCACCCATCACCTCACTCCTGTAGTGTTGTTCCCATAGTACCACTGTGCTCCAACTGATTTCCAACTATATTTTGGATATGATATTGACTGTGGAAAGGCATTCTGCCTCTATTTCAGTGATCCTTGACAAGTGACCTACCAATTCTACCATCCCTGGTTTTGGAACATTTATCTGATTCTTATTAGTTTGTGACTCCGTGCACATATTATTATGTATGTCTTCTGTTTATGAATTCTGATACAGTATAGTGTTATACTGTAAAAATGTTGTCAGTATATTATTAGTCGATGTGTTGCTTTTTGTTGTTCAGAGTGGCCTAGCTGATGAACTAAGGGTCAGTCCCCAGGAGATCTATGTGGCTTTAAAATGACAACATTAGAATCTTTCTTTCCTTCAAGGATCCCATGATATATTATAGACCTTTTGTCCTCACAGCAACTCAGTTAGGATAGGATGATAGATCTGTTGGGATGTGATAGAAACCAGGAGATGACATATCAGCTAGGTATTATTCAACAACAACAAATCTTTATTACGGTCAAAGACCAGAGAACAAGTTAAGACAATCCATAAATCAAATATAAGATTAGAAGTTTGAATTGTGTTAAAAGACTGAAATCCACTTCAAGGATTTGGGATTTACATTTAAAGTTAAAATTTAGAATTTTAATTTTTAAATTAATGAATCTCTACAACCTATTAATATTAAGAACAGCATTCCTTCAGGGGTTAAAATTCAATGCTCAGTCACTGGTCATTGTTGACACCATGGCCTGTCTTACTCTTGTCGCAATAAAACAAAATTTTGCAACGGCCCTGGTGATCTCCAAATCTTTATCAACGAGGAGGTGCCTGATATAAGCCTCCTCTGAGCGACGAGTTCGATCAGTTCTTTTCTTTTCTTGAGTCATGGTACAGTGGGCAATATAAGAGGACGTGCCCAATGGATTCAATCTTATTACAATCACATGGGCACAATCTTTGATCGATTGGTATATTATGATATCTGCCCTCTAAAAGTGCTGAGGGGAGAGCATTAAAGGTATTATTCTTCCTTACTCATGTTTGAGAGTTCAGCAGAGTACAGCAAAGATAAGGAAGCTGTTGATAAGCTAGCTTTAGCCTTTTAGTTTAAGTAATCCAGGATGCTTTAACACAGACTTAAAAGTAGTTACAGACATACATTGTAGTTTAGATAAAAATGGAGGCTTCTATGTCTCAGACTCATCACATGGGCCTATGTCCCTAGTTACAGATGAGGCACGGAAGAGAACAGATGAGAGAGAGATCAGCTATCAGCAAGCAGAGAGAGAACAAGCCCAGAGGCAACCAGCTTCTATAGACTGGGCCCCTTCTACCTGGCTGGCTGGACACAGTGAGAGTGGCTCCCCAGGTGAGATCAAACTTCCTCTGTGTGTGCCATTCTAGCAAACACATATTGTTGGCTTGACTGCATTGTAAATGTCCCACAAGATTACTGGTCCACGTTCCCCTGGAATGCTGTGTGACTAAATAGGGATTTGAACCTAGCTATAACCATTCTAAGCACAACGCTCTGACAGCTGTACTCAGAGTTTGCCAGTAAAACACCTGACATCTGGGATCCCTAATGCCACACTGATTTTAAAATATCAAGTGAACCTGTGGCAGGAAGCTGCTCTCCTCCTGTCCTCTACAGCTCATGCACTTGGCAACCCCTCTCTTCTCAAACATCCTTGATGATGGAGACACCAGGATAGGCATCAGTTTATGAGAGAGAAGCCTAATGAAATTCAATTATCATCAGCTCAAACTCCTGGAAAATGACAGGCAATAAATTATTCTACCCTCTGTTTTTTATGTGGCTTTACCATTTTGGTGTGCTGCTCTGGTTCGCCAGAAGCGGCTTTGTCATGCTGGCCACATGACCTGGAAGCTGTACGCCGGCTCCCTCAGCCAATAACGTGAGATGAGCACCGCAACCCCAGAGTCGGTCACGACTGGACCTAATGGTCAGGGGTCCCTTTACCTTTATCATTTTGGGACTTACTCTTTTTTTAATGAGAGTTAGAAACCTTGGTGGTTCCCTCAGAGATGGAAGGAAGGTGCTTGGGGTGAGGGAGGAAAGGCTAGAAAGTTTTTGGGGAGATGCTGGGAGGGGCAGCTATAAGGAGGAGGAGGGAAATAAGAGGGGGGAGAAAAAAGAGGAGGAGAAGGAGAAGCAAGCCCTATCATTCAAATGTATGCTTAGAGGCAGGGCCGTCTTAAGTATATCCCGCACTGTGGTTAAAGATCCCTCCAGCGCCCCCCCCTTCCCAGAGTTGCCGACATTTTTACCATGCTGCCGGCAGCTTTGTGGGGCTGGAGGTGGTGGGCAGCGGCTGGAGGCTTCAACGAGGCGGGCGAGGGCAGCAAGCTGATGCTGGGAGGCACCGCTCCCAGCCTCTGCCTCTTCCCTGGCAGCCTGCGCCACTTGCCTCTATGGGCAAGATGCCCCTCCATTGAGGGCTCTCTCCATGAAATAACAACAACAACAACAACAATTTTATTATTTATACCCCACACATCTGGCTGGGTTTCCTCAGCTACTCTGGGAGGCTTACAGCAAATAGGAAATTAGGAGAATGATGTTGAATCAATGCAACAGGGAGCTGAGAGGACAACTACCTTGTTACATGTCCTCTAGGTGAGGCCATTGATTGAATCTAAGAAGGGAGTGAATAAACTGGAACATATGCCATTGGGTTTGATGTTTACTAAGGTAGACCTATTCACTGTGAAAATTTCTCTGTTAACTTTGCAAAAAAAAGCAGCAGCCCCCAAACCCACACCAAACTTTTCCACCAAGGTCCTGCATTGTACATATTAGGGGTGATCACTTCAACTACATCACTTGACTTTATCTCTGAAGTGTAAACAGTTTTAATGAATATTGTTCATTAAATTCATATTGCACATGAGGGTAAATCAAGTAGGCTGCCAAAGCGGCTTGTAATTTTGGGCTGACATTGTTGTTCGTTGCACCGTCCTCAAGAGGCCCTCATTTCTTGGGTCCTAAATAACAATAATGCCCGAATGATGTGCTTCAGAGGTGCCTCTTAGTATTTGGCTGTTGGGTGGCAAAATGGTGGTGGAATGCCTAGACCTATGCTTTGGCCAATGGAGAAGATTAAAGCCCTTCTTCTCTCCCCCTCCCACACTCCCCCAAATCACTGCAGCAATTTCCTCTCCAATTGTTTGTCATTTACAACCCGGGTAGAAGGGAGAACTCATTGAAGCCAGCAGCCATTTGTGATGCAGAGAAGCATTTATGGTCAGGTTTTACTGTTGCTCATCTTCCTTCTGCAGCTCTTTTGGCCATCTTCTTTTCCTAGGGATGAAAGGGTGGGCAAATTGCCTACGCTACCTACACCTGTATTCCCTACTGAAGACGTTTAAACATGGGCACTTTTGCAGAATACTGCTGGAAAGCCTCAACGTGAAACTCAGATATAGAATCATAGAATCGTAGAGTTGGAAGAGACCACAAGGGCCATCCAGTCCAACCCCCTGCCAAGCAGGAAACACCATCAAAGCATTATTGACATATGCCCGTCAAGCCTCTGCTTAAAGACCTCCAAAGAAGGAGACTCCACCACACTCCTTGGTAGCAAATTCCACTGCCGAACAGCTCTTACAGTCAGGAAGTTCTTCCTAATGTTTAGGTGGAATCTTCTTTCTTGTAGTTTGAATCCATTGCTCCATGTCCGCTTCTCTGGAGCAGCAGAAAACAATCTTTCACCCTCCTCTATATGACATCCTTTTATATATTTGAACATGGCTATCATATCAGCCCTTAGCCTTCTCTTCTCCAGGGTAAACATACCCAGCTCCCTAAGCCGTTCCTCATAAGGCATCGTTTCCAGGCCTTTGACCATTTTCGTTGCCCTCTTCTGGACACGTTCCAGCTTGATCACAAGAACGTGATAGATTCATACATGATCATGATACATGATCACAAGAATGTGATAGATTAGCAGTGGGCAAAGGCAGGTGATCAACAACCCTGGAGCCGATGTAGATGCAAGGTCTGACTGACTTCCATCCCGTCTTTTCCCCATCTGCTCCAGCTGCAGCTGTGTTCACAGCCAACTCCTCTTTCCATCGTTCCAGAACTCTGCAAACATTAGCTGATTGACTCAAAGGAGATGAAAGACTAGTTAACCATGGAGGGGATGAGGCCCTTCTGCTTACCACCTGTTGCAGACCAGGTAGGTAAAGAGGGAGGTGGCAGCACTAAGGAACCTTCTGTTACCCCGTTATTTTGCTGCCTGCGGCGAAGGATAGATGGAGCCCATTCTACATACAGAAGCCTATTGCACTGGCACCAAAATTTTCCTTCAACCCTGGGGACCAGACAGCTTCTTCCCCTTCACCTGAAGGGCAGCAGGCTAGATAAGAGGTTGCAGAGGTCTCCAACATCCCTGCCCCCCGCCCAGCTTCCACCATCTGAGGCAGTTGTCTCAATCTGCAGGGCCAGCCCTGATTTGTTAAGACATGGCTTCCTGAACCTGTCTGGGCAACCACAAGACCAGGTGGGTTCACAAGGCAATATACTCATAGAATCATAGAGTTGGAAGAGACCACAAGGGCCATCCAGTCCAACCCCCTGCCAAGCAGGAAACACCATCAAAGCATTCCTGACATATGCCTGTCAAGCCTCTGCTTAAAGACCTCCAAAGAAGGAGACTCCACCACACTCCTTGGTAGCAAATTCCACTGCCGAACAGCTCTTACTGTCAGGAAGTTCTTCCTAATGTTTAGGTGCAATCATCTTTCTTGTAGCTTGAATCCATTGCTCCGTGTCCGCTTCTCTGGAGCAGCAGAAAACAACCTTTCACCCTCTTCTATATGACATCCTTTTATATATTTGAACGTTCAATTTCAAGATCAAAGCAGGTATGTACGATGGACCTCAAATTCGTGCCCTTGTTCGAGATGAGGAATTTGTCAAGAAGATGAATCGCAAAGAGAAGAAAGCGTGGCAGTCTTTCGTGGCAGTTATCAAAAACTTCCTTGGCAACAAAAAAGCAGACAACTCTGAGGTTGGGGTTGACAAAATATTGTTGGCTTTCCACAATCTTGGGTGCAATATGAATTTGAAGCTTCATTTCCTGAACAGTCACCTAGATCAATTCCCCCAAAACCTTGGGGCAGTCAGTGATGAACAGGGAGAGCACTTTTATCAAGACCTGAAGACAATGGAAGAGCGTTATCAAGGGCGATGGGACAAAACTATGATGTCAGACTACTGCTGGACCATCAAACGAGAATCCCCCGTGCAAGTCCACAAACGCAAGAGCTACAAGCGCAAATTCTTACCTGAATAACAGCTTGTATATACTGTATCCCTAGGGAACACATTTTTTGCATACCTCCAACTGTACATAGATATACATGTCATTTTCACTGCTATACATGTCAGGTTCAACGCTATATAAATCACTTACATTTATAATCATATTGTACTACTTTGGCTATGTGTTTAATAAAATATTTAATTCTTGCATTGTGAAAAACGAATATTCAGGTGAAAAGTGAAAAACATGAATTGCAAAAAAACTAGAGCTTACAGAACATAACTGACTTCAGATATGAAATCAGCACGTTGAAATTAGGTTAGAACATTTGCAGGTGTCAATGCAACAAAAAAAATGTTCCCCAGTGTTACCATTACAAAGAGCTGATTACTGTACTTTTATGTTGGAAGTGGCAAGACAATTTAGCGCCCCAAATTGGAAAGGTTTGGAATGTCTACGGATGTGGCAATAGAATATATGGGTGATAACTGACTGAAGAAGTATGAGCCTTAGCTGGCAAACAAGATGCTGGTGACTTTTTGGAAATTTAGTATCCTTTTATAACATTCTCAACTGAAAACCGGATGATTTGGCATCCTCTGGATTCTCACCTACAGTTATGGTGAAATGTTTTTTTTCATGGTTCGAGGGGGAGGTATACTTTGTAAAAACTTGTATTTGTAATATATATATAGAGAGAGAGAGAGAGCGAAATAGCTTTGACATGCTAGTGTTATAATTCAATATGTCTGGGTGGCGAGGTGAACTTTGTGCAGTTAAAGCACAAACACCAGCTGCATCATTAACAGCCTTATCTGTTGATCTGCCTTTCAGCAGCCTGCTGCCTGCTGCCACCTTTGCTGATAATGGATGCTTTGAAGTCAAGACTAAGTGTGAGTTTATGGGTTTGTTAACAGATGAGATTCCAGAAAGAGGCCATAAATTACCTTGCTCGACAAAGGCTTCTGGGGGGAATACCCCTGTAAGGTTTTGAAATCCTTCAGCATGGGATTATCCCAACACTCTTCTGAAGTAGCAAATATTTTGACACAGGTGCAAGCTTCTGACATCGGGTAGACTTATGAACTTTGAGACTCCAGCCAGGCCTGTGCCTGTTTTGAACTGAATAATAAAATTGGCACCAAGTTCTCCTGTTTTCAGATGTTCGGGTGAAAAAATGCACCCTTGATTCATACAGCAACTACTGTGTGCACAGGTACATTGTAGACATTGAACATATGAATAACGGTGCAGCTCAGCCATTTGTGTACAGTGATACACAGTTTGCAGACTCACTGAGTATTATGTGTGCATACCGCTGGTGTCATTTACTGCCAGGGACCAGGAGACTCTGCTAGTCATCAGAGGATCTTTTTGACCATTGGCCAGCCCCTGAGTCAACCTACAGCTGTGCAGGAAAGAGACTGGACCTGGACCAGCTACAAACCCTACCAAGGGCAGAACTAGTTCAAATGGATAGAGCATTAAAACACACACACACACACACACACACACACACACACACACACACACACGATGGAGAAGGAGGAGGAAGAGACCAAGAGAAGGGGGGTTTGATCCCATAGGGTGCTCCTTGTTTGTGAGCACCTTCCCTGGAGGGAAGCCCCTCACAAAGGAGTAGCAATCTGCACCCCACAGGATCAAATCCTCCACTTGCGAGCTGATAGGCTGAGCATTCCATCCTGCACAAAAAGACTAATAAATAGTAATCTATATATATATAAATGTAAAATGTCCATGTTTGTGTGTGTCCACTTTTCTCTGAAACCGCTTGACCAATTGTGTTGAAATTTTGACACAACGTTCCATTCCAATATGCGAGTGTTTGCATCAACTTAAATTATATAGATGTCACACCTGTCACAGGTAAAAACATGATTTTGTGTACACAAATAGCGCCCTCCAGTGGTCATAAAAGGAACAGACGGCATATTCATTTGTGTAGCAATAGTGCCATCTGTTGGACATCAAAGATGCCTCGGGGAACCTGGGGGAAAACAACATTTCCACACTCCCGCCCCCTCCTCCACCTCCTCCTCCCTCGCCAGATCCATAGCCGCCGGGGGGAGAGGAAGGGTGGCAGGTAGCCTGGGAGGCAGGCCGGGCCTCACTGCTCCTCACCTCCCACCACCTGCAGCCGATGCTGCCACGAGAAGCGGGCCGGGCCCCGCAACCACTGCCACTGCCACGAGAGGCAGGCTGGGCCCCGCAACTCCCACACCGATGCTGCAAGGGCCAGGCCAGGCCGGGCCTCGCCTATCCTCACCAGGCAGAGAGGGAGGCTGGCAGGCAGGCCGGCCGGCCGGGAGACAGGCTGAGCCTCACCGCTCCTCACCTCCCACACCACCGCCACGAGAGGCAGGCCAGGCCCCGGAACCAACGCCGACACCAGCTACAGCAATGCGTGGCCGGGTACAGCTAGTAACTCATATATATCTTTATTGCAGTCCATAGACCCACAAAACAGTTTCAAAACAAGATACAGTTAAGACAGGCACCCCCAAACTGCGACCCTCCAGATATTTTAGCCTACAACTCCCATGATCCCTAGCTAACAGGACCAGTGGTCAGGGATGATGGGGATTGTAGTCCAAAACATCTGGAGGGCCAAAGTCTGGGGATGCCTGAGCTAAGACAACCAAACAACAGGCGGAAGAGACCAATGTAGTCATTTTGTTATGTCCAGAGCAGGCATCCCCAAACTTCGACCCTCCAGATGTTTTGGACTACAATTCCCATGATCCCTGACCACTGGTCCTGTTAGCTAGGGACCATGGGAGTTGTAGGCCAAAACATCTGGAGGGCTGCAGTTTGGGGGTGCCTGGTCTAGAGCATGAAGGTCTTTGTTTCTTGCGGCCTTCGAAAGAAACTTTGCCATGGTCAGTGTAATATCACTTGACCTCCAGAAGGTATTTAATATGGGAGGAAATAATAATAACAACAGTACTGTAACTAAACATTTTTGAACAAATTGTTGCAAGGTATTGGGGTGATCTGTAAGGGATTTTATATACTGTAGATTTTGGCCTCCACAAATGCTGATGATTTATTTTGATTAGAGATGGTGTTTTAAAACCACCCATTGCTTCATCTGCTTGTTCCAAACCTTGACTAGAATAAAATAATTCCTTCAGTAGCACCTTAAGGTGCTACTGAAGGAATTTTTTTTATTTTGCTTCGACTCAGATCAACACGGCTACCTACCTGTAACTTGACTAGAATGATGCATTAAGACTGACTTACTGGGTTGTTCAGCTGGATCTGCAGTATATAGTTATAAGAGGCAGAGAAAATGTGGACAGCGCTCAGGGACGCAGGAGAAAAACAGAGAGGGGGCAATGAATGTTTGACTCCAACACTCTCTGTTTCCCTGATGCACACCTGGTCTTTGCATTTGACAGATAATTATCAGATCAGAAGCAGCACATACAGCGAAGGGAAAGAAACTTGTATCCTGTGGACACACCACACCACTGAAATACAGTAGTCAAAAGAGTTGCAGCACTAGGAGTCAGGCTGCTCTGAAAAGAGATCACAGCAAATGCACAAATTTCCTTGAAGGCTAAGCCAGGAAACAGGGTTTTAGACAAATTATAGGAATATCCAAAAATGCCTTGCCTACCCCGCATCATCCTTATTTGTGAGTGAAGGGGAAATGAAAGAGTCTGGATGCAATTAAAAGGAAGTGGGTGTTCTTTATTTGCAATAATCTGATGTATTCTCTCTATTAAAGGAAGAGTTAAACTTTAAAAACAGTCCACGTTATCAGATGCCTCTCATTTCCCTCTGACCTCACTATTTACAATCTCTGTGTGTGTTTGTGTGTACTTGCAACTGAGAGTAATGCTCCACACGCCTGGCAATGTTGACTGCAGTCCACATAAAAACCTTTAGAAGAGCCTGCTGGATCAGGTCAATGGCCTATCTGGAACAAGCAGCAATCAAGGTTCACCCCCTCCTGTGGTTTCTAGCAACTGGCATTCAGAAGCATTACTGCCTCTGCCCATGAGGCAACACATAGCCATCATGGTTAGTACCCATCAAGAGTCCATGAATTTGCTTCATCCTCTTTTAAAGCCATCTAGGTTGGTGGCCATCCTTGCCTCCTGTGGGAGTGAGTTCCACAGTTTAACTCTGGATTGCATGAAGAAGTACTTTCGTTTATCCATCCTGAATCTTCCAACATTCAGCTTTATGGGATGTCCATGAGTTCTAGTGTTATGAGAGAGAGAAACTTGTCTCTGTCCACTTTCTCCATGCCATCCATAATTCATTTCACCTCTTGCTTAAAAACGCTTTTGCAATAATAAAATTGATAGTTTTTAAGATGCCACAAGACTCTTTCTTGGCTGCAGAAGACTAAGACTGTCTAGAAATTGTTGCAGCTGCAGGTTTAGGGCGGGTGGGAGATTCTGCATCTGCCTTTGATCCGGGGAGTTATACCACCCTCTTATCTAACATGTTTGTCAGCAAAATGCTTTGGCTTTCTAGCTTGATGTTATTCCCCTTCAGGTTTACTGCACAGTAATGAGAGGGTGATCATTTTGGGGAAGAGGAAATTTACAGCTCCCCTTTTCATCTTTCTCATTGCTGCAGGTCTCAAGTAGGTAACACTGGGGTCAGCTCCCGCCTTCTTCGTGTCATGTCCATATTTTCTTTTCAGATTTAGGCATGCTGAACAACATACCATCCTGCTTAAAAACACACACACATGGTGATAAATGTTAACACTAATGAAACTGTAGGAAGGATGGGAAATAAGAATGGCAGCACATGCCAAGCATTCAGACTTGGCTCCACATTTAGTCTTTGAACTTTCTGTGCCTTTGAAGAAGCCAGTAAGAATGTAGAAATTAACTCACAGTACACTTGAACTTCTGAGAGAGTACTCATGAAGTTAAAGAGAAGTGGGGGGGGGACCCCCGGAGAATGAATGATGGATTTACAAATATTTATGGCTGAACTGGGCATCTTAGATTTTTGTATGTCTTAGACTGGAGGTGTGTTTCCATTGCCTTAAATCCATCTAAGGCTGCAAGACCAAGGGACCCGCTCCCTCAAGGTCAAATAGCTGGACTAGCCCATCGGCCTTGGGAAAGTCCCAAAGGAAAAATGGGAAAAATAAATGTTGGGATAGATTTTTGTTTGTTTGTTTCTAAACCTCTCTTCATCTGAGGATCATAGAAACACAAAAATCACAATATAGTAACAAACAAAACCAATACCCCTCCAACACATAGTTTAAAATAACAAAGATTGTGTAATTAGCCAAAGGCCTGGGAGAAGAGGAATGTTTTTGCCTGGCACCTGGGGAGAGCATTCCACAAGCAGGGAGCCACTACAGAAAAGGCACACTCTTAGGTTGCCACCCTCTGGACCTCTCATGGAGGAGGCACACGAAGAAGGGCCTCAGATGATGATTGCAGGGTCTGGGTCAGTTCATATGAGGAGAGGCAGTCCTTGCATACCTGCCAAGTTGCTGTCGGAGAAATAAGGGACCGGGCCGGAAGTAGCAGACCGGAAGTAGCGCTGCCGCCATTTTGGAACTGGGCGGAGCATGCTCAGAAGTGACTTTTGATGCTGCTTTGCCCAGTTCCAAAATGGCCACTGTGCCAGAAGTCGCATTGCAGCCATTTTGGAACTGGGCAGAGCAGCATCAAAAGTCGCTTCTGAGCATGCTCCGCCCAGTTCCAAAATGGCCGCCACGCCAGAATAAACCGGGGAAAAACAAAAAAAATCCGTTTTTTCAGCTAGGAACAGCTGGAAAAATGGGGATTTCCCGGGGAATACGGGAGACTTGGCAGCTATGAGTCCTTGAGGTATTGCAGTCCAAGCCATTTAAGGTTTTGTAAGTCAAAGCCAGCATTTTGAATTGGGCCCAGAAACTAATTGGCAGTTGGGCCAGGATTGGCATTATATGTTTGAACTGTCTTGGCCTGGTGAGAAACCTGGCCGCTGAATTCTGCACCAGCTGAAGTTTCTGAGCCTTCTTCAGAGGCAGCTCCATGTATAACACATTGCAATAATCTAACCAAGAGATTACCAGAGCATAGATGACAGAAGTTAGGTTCTCTCTGTCCATATAGGGGTGCAGCTGAGTCACCAGCCAAAACTCATGGAAGGCCCTCTGTACCACCAACACCACCTGATCCACAAGTGAAAGCAGTGTGGGGTGTAATCAACTGGGAGCAGTCAAATACAACATTCCTTGTTTTGCTAGAGTGGACATGCAAGGGAATGTTTGGTCCAGTCAGTCGAAACTTCCTGTTCCTCCTGGCCTAGAGCATCCTTCCTTGCATGTGACTAGTGGCTGGGCATGACCTTTCCAGACCTGGTAAAAGGCAGCCACCTCCCTTTCTTCAATCTTTATTTTTTTGTCCTGCAAACTCCCTGATTCACCTGGATTGTACTGCTAGCTGCCAACCAGCAGTCCCCCAGGTTATCTCCCATATGGGGTAAACCTGTTTGTACAAGCCTAAACCCTGCCTTCAGGAATCACACTGTGCTCTGTCTAATCGTGAGTAAAACTACTTTTTGTTACTTATGAATAAGACTGTTGTGCCTTTATTCTTTTAAGAGGGGTCAAGGGGGTCTTACCAGGAATAATAGAACATATCTCAATCTGGGCAAGCCAGATTGAATTGTTTGTTGTCTTAAGAGGCTCACACAAGTCTGCAACCAGTTTTCTGCTGCATGAAGGGGGAATGCACCCTGCTAAGTGAAGAAACGTGCTAGTGCAAGTTAGGAAGGATATTAATAATCAATATATCCTCTCCTGCCACCCTCAACATTCCCACAAGCAGTGGATCTAGAAATACCCCCAAGCTGCGTTCCCCATCTCCTTCAGAGGGAGCGTAGCTCCATCAAGAACAGGCCACCTCCCATCCATCCAGTCAAGGGAACTGCCCAGTAACAGTGTTTCAGTCTTATATGGATTGAGCTTCAGTTTGTTGGCTAACATCTAGTCCATTACGTTTCTGAGCACAATTCAGACTGTTGGTGCTGACCTTTAAAGCCCCGCCGAACGGACCTTCGACTGATGGCGGCTCCGCAATCAACCGGAAGTCCCATGGAAGTTGAACAATTGGTATTAATAATTAACCAATTAATAACTGGTATTGTTATAATGAGGCTATTATTGGACTGTAATTGAAAACCAATAAAAATGATTAAATGGAGTCTGGGGGGAAACAAAAATGTACATCTGCTCATATCGCTGGCTTGAAAGGAAGAGAAATGACTGCAGGGAGAGGAGGAAGGAGAAAAGATTAAGATCCTTTATCCTATTTCCTGCCACAGGAAGTAGCAGATAGGACATCACGCAGACCTGTCTTCTCTAGGAATACAGGAACATCTTCAAATGCTTGTTTTGTTTTATTTTGACAGCATATTTTCCCACACTCAGCAGTTTCATGTAGATATTAAACAGCATGGGGATAAATCTGAACCCTGAGGGACCTTACATTGAAGGTCCCATTGGGCCAAAGAACACTCCCCAAGCATCACCCTCTGGAAATGACGATCCAAGTAGGACCGGACCATCGTAAAGCAGTGCCACCCACCCCTAACTTGGATAAACTGCTCCAGAAGGATTCCCATGGTTGGTGGTATTAAAAGCTGCTGAGAGGTCAAGGAGAATTAACAAGGATACATTTCCCCTGTCTCTCTCCTGACAAGTCATCATGCAGGGCGACTAAAGCAGCTTCTGTGCCTCAAAATTAATTATACCGGGGGCACCATTTTTGCAGCTTGCAAAAATGTATATAGCATGCAAAATTACTAGCAAAAAATGTGTGCATGATAGAAATGCCCACTAAGATGCTAGTGAATTTTCATGAGGACGTTAAGAAAAATAATTGTATGCATGGCTGCCCAATGGTGGCAAAAAGGTCGTGAAATGGAGGCAAAATCCACAGGTTT
Source organism: Zootoca vivipara (assembly GCF_963506605.1). NCBI lineage: Eukaryota > Metazoa > Chordata > Lepidosauria > Squamata > Lacertidae > Zootoca > Zootoca vivipara. The sequence goes on along the minus strand of NC_083289.1, from coordinate 4,244,350 downwards.
AGCTGCACTCTTATATAACCTTAATTTGTGAGTAAATTTCCAAATGAAACATGGCTTTATTTGGTCTTCATAATATTTGCTTTGTTCTTAACGATTTTTAAAATTAAATCACACCTAGAGGTTACACAATTACAGAAAATAAAAAATAATAGTGTATATGTTAAAACCATCGCATTCTTAACAAACACAAAATAATACATATTAACATATATCGCTTTGACTATTAGCCACAATGAAAATGATATACTGCATCAGCATATGGTAGAACAGTGCCTGTGGTCTGCAGTAAAGTTTTGCACTGTGGTCTAAACCACTGAGCCTAGGGTTTGCTGATCGGAAGGTCAGCGGTTCGAATCCTCGTGACGGGGTGAGCTCCTGTTGCTTGGTCCCAGCTCCTGCCCACCTAGCAGTTCGAAAGCACATCAAAGTGCAAGTAGATAAATAGGTACCGCTCCAGTGGGAAGGTAAAAGGCATTTTCATGCACTGCTCTGGTTTCACCAGAAGTGGCTTTGTCATGCTGGCCACATGACCCGGAAGCTGTACGTCGGCTCCCTCGGCCAGTAAACCGCAACCCTAGAGTCGTCCACGACTGGACCTAACGGTCAGGGGTCCCTTTGGCTTTACCTTTAACACATATTTTAAACATTATTCCCTCTCCCTTTTCTCCTGCCTTTGCATAAAACCCTGGAGACCATAATAACATTTGCTTTGTATTTTCTCTGCATCAGGTCAGTTTTTTGCCATAACAAATAATTCACTGTTTAATCTCTTGTGAACCCTGGTTTGTTTGGTTTTTGCACAGTTTTTTCTTTCTTTTTTCTTTCTATTTTTTATTTATTGTATTTCATATTTCTTAATGCATTGTTATTTTAACTTCACAATACAGTCTTGAAAAGTTTGAGAAAGAAAATTGCAAATTGATGCAGAAATTTGGCACACTGAATTTTAAATTAGGAAAATAAAAAGTTGAAAATGGCAGGTATTTGCATCCCTAAATGCAAGTACAGTGATTCTAATAAACATTAAGGCTGCTTAAATTATGTGAGGGAATCTTTCCAAAAGGACAAATGAGTAGCAGGCAGGCAGGGGGACCCTTTATTAATTTACGGGGGGAACTCTGGTGCTTAAAATGATCTATACCCTGCAAAGCAGGTGGAAATCAAGTTTCTTATCACGTGTCAGATCAAAATAGCACAGAAGCAGATTTAAAAACCTGGCAGTTTAGACTTGGGGCCCCCCACCGACTGTTTGTTTCCTTGTACGGGTTTGCTGGGTTAAAAACCCCTCTCGCAGTGAGCTTTTTCACCGATGATACTATCTGAGCTGACCTTTGCAGAACTAGATAATATTTTATTTACCTTGTTTTGTGCATTTACTGTTAAATGTTAATGAAGGTAAGGGCTTTGAAGGTATGCAAATAAAACATTTTAATTGACTTAAGTGCAACCAAAGCTGCAAATTGGCTACTTTACAGAGAAGAACTTTATTTTTATTTTGTTTTTAAAAGAAGCTCTTCCAGATGAGGATTAGACCGTGTGAAAAATGGACATAAGACTTTAGCTGCAGTTCATTCATTTTCAGGGGTGTATTTTTGTTATAAAAAGCACGCCTAGACACTCCATTGTGGTGCCCATAACCTAGTAGCTTTAAGGTGCCATTTAGCTCCTAGCTTTCATATCTCCGTTTCTAACACTGTCTGCAGCCCCGCCAATCTCTGTCAAAATGACAATCTGTCAAAATGACTCTCTCTCATTCTTCATTGACTTCCTCTGTTTTTCCAGTCCCCCATCCAATGTCCCCACTTCTCTCATATTTTAGCTACTTGGAAGTGTAATAGCTATTCTGAGGAAATAATATGAAAGATTTCCCCACTAAGCCTCTGTAAATGTATGCCTAAGCCCCCCAAAGCCCCTATTGATTTAAGCTGGTCAGGCTTGAATTGATGATAGTTGATCACATTTCCTAAACCCTGTAGTGCATACTTGGCCTAAAAGAATTTTTTTAAAGGGGTGGGGGAGAGACCTTGGGGAGGGTGTGGAGGGGGAGAAATTACAACACACTTAATTTTATTCTTGGCTTTCCTTTGCTCCCATCTGATTCCTGCTGCCCCCCCCTCTCTCTCACACAAAGAGCAAACCAGCACCCCTCCCCAAGGTCCCCCCCCAAAAAACACAAACCCACCAAACCACTGGAGGCAAATTTCTTGCAGTGATGTCTCCCATCCCATCCATCCTCTTGTACCAACTCAGTGAGCTGATGAACCGAGTTTGGGGTCGAGGTGAGTTTCTTTGAAAGATAAAGGCCTCCCCTCCTTGTTTCCTTCTCTACCAGGTGAAAATCTGTCCTGCTATTTTTGAAGCTCAGACCATTTGGAAATGGCTGGGTGGGGGTCAGACTGTGTGCTCTTAATTATTGTGGTTTTGGTGTGATGACCCACCTACCAGCTTCAGGGAATTTGATGGGCCACCTTGTCTGCTGATTCCAGGCTTCTGCATCTCCCTTTGCCAGGTTCTCATTATCCCAATTCACAACAAACAACAAAAGGAAGAAGAAAAATCTTCTTTCCAGCCCTTGTCATCTTCTGGCCTAACCAGATGGCAAACAAGAATAACAGCAATAAGAAAAGTGGCGGTGGGGGGGGAGAGAAAAGGAGAAAAGGCAAAATCCTGCTTGTTTTTGCTTAATAACATGTTGATAAAATATGCTGCCGCTCAGAAAATGTATAACCAAATGTAAAGGTAAAGGTAAAGGGACCCCTGACCGTTAGGTCCAGTTGCGGACAACTCTGGGGTTGCAGCACTCATCTCGCTTTATTGGCCGAGGGAGCCGGCGTACAGCTTCCAGGTCATGTGGCCAGCATGACAAAGCCGCTTTTGGCGAAACCAGAGCAGCACACGGAAACGCCGTTTACCTTCCCGCCGGAGCGGTCCCTATTTATCTACTTGCACTTTGACGTGCTTTCGAACTGCTAGGTGGGCAGGAGCTGGGACCGAGCAATGGGAGCTCACCCCATCATGGGGATTCGAACCACTGACCTTTTGATCGGCAAGCCCAAGGCTCAGTGGCCTTAGACCATAGAGCCACCTGCGTTCCTTATAACCAAGTGCACTCATATGCTAATCTTTTAGTCTTGCAACTTTAGTCTGCTCATCTTATATGCTCATGTGCTTCAGTAGGTGTCAGGAAGGGGCTTTGATGAGGTCCATCCAGATGATGCTCGGAGTCCCTTCCAGTTCTTTGGATCCTGTATATGTGCAGGGCCAGTCCAATACATTTTGGCACCTGAGGCAAACCACAAAGTGGTGCCCTTTCCCCACCCTCACCAGCGAAGAAGAGGTGAGTGAAGAGGTGCATTGGGAAGAAGGGAACAAGGCGGGAATCAAAGCAACCTTACCTGACAGTTGAAGCAATCCAGCACCCCCTTCTAGTGCCTGGGGCAGAGAGACTGAAGCCGGGAGGAAAAGTGGCTCGTGTGCCCTGCAGTTACGCCCTGCAACCCTGTGCCACCCAGTGCAGCTCCCCTACCCCTGCCTTCCTGCACTACTGCCTTTCATTCATGCCTGGTGGGTGCAGAGCTAGGAGAGCCAGAGGGCAACCCCCATCCTTTCCTACTTAGGGGTGGGAGGAGACCAACAGGGCCTCCTACTCACTGAGAATCCTTTGTTAGAGTCAGTGGTGGATTTAAGGCAGTGCCAGCAGTTCCTTTGCACAGGGTGCCAAGCCAAGTAGGCACAAAGTTTTAAGAATAAAAATAATAAACCTATATTTATATGGGTTATCCATTAGGAAGATCTTTTAAAAAGCAACTGTACCCAATGGAATTATTGTGAAGATAATAAATATTTAAGGGAGAACCCCCAAATTGTTCCTTGCTCAGGGTGCCATATTACCAAAGTCTGCCCTTGGTAGAAGCGATATTTATTGTACAGAGGCCTCTTGGCAAATAGAAGGTGTGGCTGATGGTCTCTCCCCACCCCTAGGGGTGGGAGGAATTGAGTAGCACCTCCTATTCACCAAGAAGCTGTTACGGAAGCAGCATGGTGGGAGCTGAGGGGAAGGTGGCAGGTCCAGCCTCCAAAGAGTACACCACAGCCACAGCTGCCACTGTGATGCATTCCTTGGAGGCGGGATCTGCTGCCCCTGTGGATCTTGCTGCCGGAGGCAATCACCTTACACGGCCACATGGGTGGACCAGCCCTCTGTGGGGGTAGAATGTATGAAGCAGGCTTGCCAAATGAGTTTGCCTAGCTATTTAAGCACCACGTTTGACACACATTTGACACATGTTGCTCTGTGCTATAGAACCAATGGGTGGGCCTTTCCCCCCTCACCTGTCTGCTAGGGAGGAGAACAATAGCCAGTGTAATGCGGGTGAGTATTGTGAGCTGGAAACAGACTAGAAGCTGGAGGCACAGAGACATGCTTGCTCAGTGCTGGATCCAAAGCTATGGCTAATGGAGATGCAAGATCTTTTGGGGTGTAATGCTAAGCCTCTCCATTTTGTTCTCAGGTTGTATATATTTGTAGGTGAAACCATATATTCTAAAGGCACCACAGTCTCTACTGACATTCATTCCAAGGAAACTGAACCTTGAGTAAGCATTGGAATCCCTGAAATCTCTCACCATTCAGAGATTGGGGCGGTGTGTCACAAACAAATCCAATATAGGTGCTAACCCAGCCTTCCCCATCCTAGGGCCCTCCTGATGTTTTGGCTCCAGCTCCCATCAGCCCCAAACAGCATAGCCAGTGGTCAGGGATGATGAGAACTATACCAGGTTGGAGAAGGATGGGCTAGTCTTTTGGAAAGAAATTGAAGAACAAGCTTGCTAATCTCATCTGCTTCTGCATTTCTACCTGTGTCTGCTTGCTTCTCCAGGTCATTGACTGAGCAAAGTGAGACCTTTGGTTTTGAGTTGCCTCTTCGACATTTCCTGCTTGTGAATATGACATGCTTGTTTGCAATGCAATCCCCTTGTGTCTCCCCTAATATGTGGCAAGGCAAGTCAATGTGCATGACAACTTTTGTTCCAATATCACCCTGCTTAAGACAGGTTGCAATAAAATTTTCATTTTTAATACAGTAAAATGTTTAGGCAGCCACCCCTTTGGAAAAGAGAACTGGGAGTACTTCTGCTGTTGTGCTGTGGGTGGTGCTCTTTTGGCTACAGAAGGATCCACGCTCACAGAATAAATTCAACATTAGTGTACAGAGTCACCATCTACCAGAGGTGAGGAAAGTGCGGGAAAAACAGGCTACATATAACTTTTCTAGAGCTCTCATTTCTCCCAGTAGTAACTTCTGTAAGCTTTTGGTGGGGTGGGGGTGGGGGGAGAGAGCCTTGTCTTTCTGATTTACGCCAGGTATGGAGCAAGTGGTTCAGACCAAACACCCATGTGTGCATGAAATTAGAATGTCAACATTTGATTCATGCAGCCAGCCAGTGACTGTGAAACAAATTATGTCAGTGGGTGGCAATTGCAATATTAGTCTAAGCAGATAACATTTAGCTAAAAGGAGGGGCTCAGCCTCCACTAGCTCTCCCTACCATTTTAATATGTCAACATCATTAGATCCAGGAAGCTGGGAAGTTTTGTCAGAATGAATGAAATACTGAGCTACAGAAAGAACTTATCAGCTGAGAGCAAGTGATTAGATACTAGGTAGGAAAGGTAGCTAGCTAGAAAATCCAAAACTGCACTTCCCAGTATAAGGTATTTAAATGCTTGCATGCTTTCCAAATACTAAAGCACTGAGAAAGTTCTCCTCATAATAAAACTTTGACTAAATGAGGACTTTTACAGGGAATTTTTGGAACATGTTTAACTTTTAATTGCATTGCCTTTTCTGAAGAGAAAAAGAGAGCATGTCTTAGGGAAACAGGAGTCTAATTTACTAATTAATCTTTTATAAAGAAAACCTAAGAAATGTTTGGCTCAAGCTATGAAGCTTTCAATGAGTGGGTGGGGGGGAGGAATCCCTGGGTTTGGCTTTGCTTCAATTAAAAGAGCTACAAATTTGCCTTTGGAAGAGAAGAGAGACTGGATAAAAGAGCTCACTCAAGTTTCTATGCAGATACTCCTGGCATTTGAAAGCCAGTATCACTTCACTCCCTGGAGATCCCTGATGGTGTTTTTTGGAAATGTGTTTCCTGCAAATCAACTACATTTCTGAATCCAAGAGGCTTCAGCTCAATCAATTTCAGAATACAGCAGGCCACTACGGTAATATTTCCATTCTGCAAGAGAAAAACAATAAAGGAAAAATTTGTTGCTGCAAAGTTCCAAGATAATGCAAATTATCTCCCACACCCTCTACACAATTTTTTGTTACTATTTTTATTTTTGCTCAATCTTAAGCAATGGATTATTTTCCAGTGAAATTTATGAGGAATTCTCTAAACTCTGCCAGACATTCCCACTTTAACTCCCCTCAGAGAAAACCATCAATACATTTTTAATTTTTTACGAATCAAAAATTCAATTGTTAAGATATAACTACAGTATTTGGAGATGCAAACATTTGTTTTTTTAGCTTCTGAATTCAGAAATCATTGCCTGATGGCTAGTATTAGATTGTTGTTGTTTAGTCATTTAGTCGGGCCCGACTCTTCGTGACCCCATGGACCAGAGCACGCCAGTATTAGATTAGTATTTAGGAAAAGGGTGGTTAGACACCGTTCATTATTTTATAGTTAAGTCAACTTAAAGCTTGTTTAAATTTCCAGGACATTTTAACCAGTACTTAGTTAAAGAATTTGCACATTTACTTGGTTTCTTTTCAAAGAATCTACGTAATCTAAGTGTTGGTACATCTTCCCCTGCCTCTGCTTTGAACAAATCCATACTCAGCCACATCCCATTGCTTATCCACATAATGGCATTTGTATCGGTTTTTGTACTAATGAGAAACAATGTAAGGTTTGCCACTGGTCAAATTCTAATCACTTATTCTCTTTGGAATGCCCATGGAAATAAATGGGTCAAATTAATCCCTGGTGTAACTCCATTGATTCGCACTCCTAACCCCATGCATTTGATGCAATGGAACCCATTCATTCAGACAGGATAGGACCCGGTTTCAATAGCAGCCTTAATATAAAATGCAAGTCATTTAAGGAAAGGCTGATTCAAAGTGACTTTGGGGGGGGGACGCAGTGTAATGAAACGTTTACACGGTGCGTGACCTCGTCCCTATTTTGCAATCCAAACATGCTTTACGTCGGCCTGTTGATGTAAGGAGCCCCTGGCACAAAGCCCATTTTTAAAGTGTCATTGAAGGCTGTGGTGCAATAAGGGTCACTACCTTACTCACATGAGTCGCCCCATTGAAAGTCAGTGGGACTATTTGCATTGAAAGCTACACCCAATTTTTTTACATTTATCTAAAATGAACAAAGTTAATCGGAAATGTGTGGTTTACATTTTCCTGTGAGTTGGGAATGCATCATTCTATGTGTAAAATATTGCATGACTGAACAGATTGCAGGATTTCATCTTTATTTGGGGGCACATATTTATGGAGTCCTTCATTTAATAAAGAACTGGGGGCTAGAGAGAAGAAAGGTAAAGAAAAGAATTTGTTTCTAATACAGTTTCAAAATCTCTAACAATTTGCATATGCATGAAAATTTTAAAAATGTGAAGTTTATCAAATGTAAGTTAGAATATTTAATTTTCTAATGAAATAACAAGAGACAAAAACACCAGACAGAAAATCTGGGTGAGATTTCACTACCATCTGACAACTTTTTAACCAAGCCAAGTATTCCCTGTTGAAATGCATGCAAACTTATCTTTTCTCCAATATTTTAATGAGTTTCCTTACAAAATGCTGCAAGTATGAATGCTCCCCCCCTCTCCGTAAGTAATTAATGACAACATAGCTAACGAAGACAAAAGTCCTGAAAACGCCAAGACAGCAAGGAGGGGGCTGGACCCCTATGATCTTCCCAGAGCAATGAGGGTCTTGTAACTTCTCCATTCTGATGGGGACCATGGAATCAAGACTGCATTATCATCTGTGGTTAACTGTCAAAGGCATTTTAATGCTTTATCAAGGAGAGTTAAGTTAAGAAAGAAAGAGAAGGGGGGAAACCCACAGTGGTCAGATCTTCTTAATCTATCTACCTTCGAGAGCTGAAACTTGTGTGTTTGAGTGCTGGGAGTTAACTGTATCTTTTCAGCGGGATGCAAATTCCCAGAGATCAGAGAGCTTGAGTAAACAATATTTTGATGTAAACAGATTATCAACATGAGAGGAATGACCGTCTAGTCACCCATGGGGGTTTATCCACCTAACACTTCCACCCCATAAAGACAATTGTGTGCAATCAATGCGTATAGGGCCTTTCACAGGGTTGCTAAGGAACCCCCAGTGTCAACAGAAAAATGCACCACAACTTACAGAGGGCTTCACCGAATGGATGAACGGGAAACAATGTACACTGGCTCAGTTTTAAGCTTAATTCAGTTGGTTATGAAGATGGCAACAGGCACCAGGGTTGATCAGGAGGAAGGAGCGAAAAAAGGCAAATTGCGTGTCTAAAACAAGTGTGACTTTAGAGAGGGGGAGCTTCTGTTTGTGCAACAAGTAGAACTTCATATGCTAAGTGAAGCCTCAGAGAGAAAAGAAGCCAGCTCAGCTAGGAATTTCATTTAAGAAATTCACTTCATGGGAAAGACTGGAATCCTCAGTCAGAGGAAAAAAGGAAGAGCGAAAGTGTTGCAAAACATGTGCCTTAATCTAACTAGCAAATCATTCGCCTAAAACTGCAAAGACGTATGCTTCACTTCTGTGCAGAAACCTAAGGTGTAGGTTATTGCTGCCACTTTTTAACAGATATGCAAGGGTTTCTTCTCAAATTCTAAAAAGAAGAGATTTAAATGATATCATGCTTGCCTCTCAGCCCCACCACTCAAATGCAAGGCTGAAAATTATTAATTTGTTTCGAGCATTTGTGCCCCACTCTTTAGCCCAAAAGGCTTCCAGAATGACTTACATACAATCAGTTAAAGTAAGACAGTCCTTGACTGCAGGCTAATGATCTTTTTTTAAAAAAAGACACGCAAGGAAAAAGGGGAAAGGAGGGGAAAGGAAAAAAACAAAAACAACTCAGGCACCAATTCTTAAACAGTTGTTCTTACAGTGACCAGCAGCCTCAGCTCAGGGCAGGTGGTGCTGGTGTACCTGGTCTTTCAGCAAAGTTAATGCTCTGCTTTCATTTTCATGTGTCGTTCCTGAAAGAGACACACTTATCCTGGGTGACCTTTATTTCTCTCCTGTCTTCCATCCATATATGCTATTTGAGGCAGAAAATCATAAGAGCCTCTTAGGTCAGAAATGGGGAATCTCAGACTAGGAGGCAACGTGGGAGGCTCCTCGGGCTTCTCTATGTGGCCCTTGAAACTCTTCCAAGTCCGCCCCCCCCCCCACTCACTGGTTTGGCTTCAGACCCTCATTGAGTGCTATTGCCTGTCTGGAATGTGTTCTTGAACACACTCTTTCTGAAAAATGCCCTAAACCTAGCAGACGGTGTTTCTGTACAGTGAAAACAGAAACAACTACGTATAAGATATGATTTGATTTGATTTGCTGAATCCTATGCATGAACACAGAACCCTAATGAAGTTAGAAATGTGGCAATCAAAACTGAGGAATGCATTGCATGTCCAAACAATTGGCAATTGGTTGGCAATTGGCTGCCATCCATCTGTCTCAGGAGACAATGGAAGCATGTGCCTTCACAGGTGATTTTATCCTGCGAAGCGCCCTGAGACCTGTGGGTACAGGGCAGTATACAAATTTAATTAATAATAACACTGCTGCTACTACTACTACTACTACTAAAGGTAAAGGGACCCCTGACCATTAGGTCCAGTTGTGACCAACTCTGGGGTTGCGGCGCTCATCTCGCGTTATTGGCCGAGGGAGCCGGCGTACAGCTTCCAGGTCATGTGGCCAGCATGACAAAGCTGCTTCTGGCGAACCAGAGCAGCACATGGAAACGCCATTTGCCTTCCCGCTGTAGCAGTTCCTATTTATCTACTTGCATTTTGACGTGCTTTCGAACTGCTAGGTTGGCAGGAACTGGGACCAAGCAACGGGAGCTCACCCCGTCACAGGGATTCAAACCGCCGACCTTCTGATCAGCAAGCCCTAGGCTCAGTGGTTTAACCACAACGCCACCTGGGTCCCTACTACTACTAAACAACCTCTGGAGTGTTGCAGCACCTGCTGTGGCTGTAGATACTAATACAGGAGAGACTCAGTAAAAACACCTACTCCTTATATTTTACCATGTGCAGTTTTGGTTGCCTCACCTCAAGATATTGTGAGTTGGAAAAAGGTTTAGAAAAGGGCAACCAAGATTGCCAATGGGAACGAAGTGACTGTCCTATGAGGAAAAGTTGCAGCATTTGGGATTTTTTTAGTTTAGAGATTGTGTCAGTTTCAAGAATGACTCATGAGGTAGGACTGAATAAGACTCTAGGTAAAGGTAAAGGGGCCCCTGACCATCAGGTCCAGTCGTGTCCGACTCTGGGGTTGCGGCGCTCATCTCGCTCTATAGGCCGAGGGAGCCGGCGTTTGTCCGCAGACAGCTTCCGGGTCATGTGGCCAGCATGACAAAGCTGCTTCTGGCGAACCAGAGCAGCGCACGGAAATGCCGTTTACCTTCCCGCCGGAGCGGTCCCTATTTATCTACTTGCACTTTGATGTGCTTTCGAACTGCTAGGTGGGCAGGAGCTGGGACCAAGCAACAGGAGCTCACCCCGTTGCAGGGATTCGAACCGCCGACCTTCTGATCAGCAAGCCCTAGACTCTGTGATTTAACCCACAGCGCCACCTGGGTCCCTGAATAAGACTCTAGCTAAGACTAAAGAACTGTTTTAAGAAGAGAATGATATACAAATAGAAGATAAAGAAATTGAGCAAGTTGAAGAATGCGTCTTATTTAGGAGAAAAAAATTATACAGGGAAGAGAAAACCAAACAGCAGAAATAAATCATGGGTGACCTTTGTAAAACTCAGCTTCATAATGAAAAGTGAAAAATAGAAGCCCATTGAACCAGACTCCCCCTAAGAAGGCCCCCCTGTAAGCAACAACACCCCCTACCAGCCAGATTCCCAAAAGATACTGGAGACTTCAACACCAGCTGCTCATTGCCAGCTTACTATGGAAAGCAATGCGCTATGCAGAAGCTAACAGGCAGATAGGTTGCAGGGTGCCCCCTCTAGCAGTAGCGTAGGAAGGCGGGGGAGGGGCTGGGTGCACCAGGTGTCACAGGGGGGGGTGAAGGGTGGTGTAGCCACTGTCTGTGCCTCAATAAGCCAGCTAAGCAAGTTTTGGCAATGTCCCCCCCCCCAAAAAAAAACTCAACAACTTTGGGAGATCTCTTTTAAAAAAAGCTCTGCCCCAGATACTGGCCAGGGTTGCTACACCACTGCCCTCCAGGGTTCCCCCTGCCTCAGGAAAGGAGTGAAGTCAGGGAAAGATAGTAAGGACTCCTTTCTTAAGATAGTCAAAGAACTCCTTGGAACAACTTGTCTGCTCCCTGGGATCTGTTCAAGGTTCTGAAGTCCTGGCTCAGATCACCTTTTGCATATGGCCCCTGGTTCCTGATCCAGAAGAAGCCTTCCTGTTTATTGGCTATCCTTGCAGGATCCTTCTCACTAGAACCAGACACAGGGTGGAGGAAGAATAACCTTTTGGGGTGGGGATTGTATAATAAGAGGAGCCCTTATGGATCAGCCTGATGGTCCATCTAGACCAGACTTCCACAGCCTGGTTGTCTCAAGATGTTTTTGTCTACAGTTTCCATCATTCCTGACTATTAGCCATGCTAGCTAGGACTGGTGGGATTTGTAGTCCAAAATGTATACTGAACACCAGCACCCTGCTTCCCCTCCTGGCCAATCAGATGCCTTTTAGGTTGTCCATAAGCAGGGCATGAAAGCAGCAGACCTCTGTTATAGAGTTTAAGCCAGTTAAGAAACCAGCTCACAAAGCTCATCTGATTCTTGCTATCTTTCAATCCTTCTGTCTGATAATACCAAAGACTGGCTTGAAAATGCACCCTCTTGTTCTTTGTATAAATGCCTGGCTTGCAGGACCTCTCCTTACTTTCATGTAAAGTGCAGCATTCAGGCTTCGAGATGGTAAACAAAAAGAGTCAAGTGATGGATTCAATTAGAGCTGAGGCAGCTTCCCATCCATTTGTCTTCCCTTTGTCCTCAATCTTGATTTGCCCTGTAGGTTAGTCTTATCATAAAGACAGTATGAATGACTCTCTCCGCGCCTTTTCTCATTAATGCAGCAGAAAATTGATGAGTGGTGCTCTTGAACTGTGAGAGTTTTTGGCAAGAATTATAGTCCCTATTTATTTAGGAGAGACCCGTGTGGCATTCAAAGTAAATATAATGTACAAACTCTCCCCCAAAATAAACACCACAAGTAATTGCCTGGTGCAAGGTTGACATTTTGCTTTTGTGATTTGCTCAGATATTTAAAAATTAAATTTTCTTCCTGGATCATGCCATTGCAAAAAGCGTTGAGAAAATTATAACCGGTGGTTTGTTTCGAAAGTGAGTAACAGGGAGCATTACAACAGATCAATATTTATTCTGTGGTTTCTCAAATCTAGATTTCTGAATGCTGAACAAAATATGATGTTGGTTTGCTTATGGCTGGTATGAACCAAATGATGGTGTTGGTTTCTAGGCCCGCCCACCCTCGTCTGAAAGGATCTTCCCAAAAGTATTGAGCTGCAGCAATGCTGGCCCTTTAAGAACAGAGCATGCTCCATTAGGAGGGGACTTTACACCTCCAAGATCTCTCCAGGCTCATCTGTCAGAGACTCCAAATCTATGTGCGTAGAGCCTCAAGGTGGGGGGGGGGCGGACTCATCCATGCATTCTTTTTCGCTCCTGTATCCTTATTCCAAGTCCTTTTGAGTATTGTTTTAATGGGAAAGCCAGATATCAAGTACATGGAAACATTTTTCAAACGGTTCTGGAAAACTGCCCTTTTGTTTAATTATAGGCCACATTTCAGGGTTACCCCTTGCAAGGCTGTTTGCTGTCTTTCCATCGTGGCATCTGGTTGGCAGCTGTGAGAACACTGGGCTGGGCTAGATGGGCCTGCCTTTGGCCTGATCTTATGTTTGATCTTATGTTTATGGCCTTCTGTTTATATTCAAAAATTCAAAATATTGCAACCATAAAGTCATAGGATCACAGGAAGCTGCCTTACACAGAGTCAGACCATTGGTCCATCTAGCATAGGCTACAATGACGGGCGGTAGCTCTCCAGGGTTTCAGACTGGCCGGGGTTATTTCCCAGCCCTACCTGGAGGTACCAGAGATGGAGCCTGAGACCTGTTGAAAGCAAGGCAGGTGCTCTACCACTGAGCTGTGGCTCTAAAATATTGTAAGCCCCACCTGTGGGCTTCCCGTAAGTATCTAGCTGGTCACTGTGTGAAGCAGGATACTGATCTCAACGGGCTTTTAGCCTGAGGCAGCAGCCAGGCGCTTACATTCTAGTTCTCATTCCAGACACAGGCAAGTCCTGTCCTAACTGAAATTCTTTGAGCTATTGTCCTACAGCTCTTTAAAAAAAAACCTGAGCCACAAACCGCTTACCCAAGACCAAACATGAAGTATTTTTTATGTCCTACATTGTGGGAGGGGGCTGACTTGATTCCATTTCAGGATTGGCTCTTTGGGGAAGGAAATCAAAGGACTGATTGAAGGATAACTCTGTTTCACTTCTTTAACCTTCGCTCTTGAGAAGACCAAAATAAACACCTGATCGTTCAATCTCTCCCACCTAAGGTTAGCTTGAGTTTATTATTCAGACTCTTGCCCTTGTGTATTAGCCAAAGCATAAATTATGCATACTAATTACTATAGATGGGGCACCACTTTAATGAATTCTTTTAATTAAACTGCAACTGGGTGGTCTATATTTCATCCTTAAGCTCTGTTAACCTTCATCTTTGTCTGGAGAGATCACACGTTGAACCTGTTTTAATTCTTCTAAGTAGTACATATGTGCCAGTGTATAGCCTAGGAAATGAGATGCAGCAGAGAGGAGAAAAAGTTATGCTTCTGCCAAGACATGGGCAGTACGGAAAATGCTGTGTGTATGTGACAGATAGTGGGAAATAAAAAAATTGAATATCTATGCTCTTTTGCGGATCTCATTAATTTGAACAGTAGCAGCTGATACCGAATTTGGGCTATTGCTCAGACCACACACAGCTAGGATTAAATGTTCTTTTTTCTTTTTGTGGAATATCGGCTAATGATTATATCGAATTATGTCTTGATGAAGTGAGAACTGCAACAAAATATTGCAGTACAGAAAACTCTGTGCTCAGGGTTCAGCCACTCTACTCAATTTTCCCTCTCCCATTTTTTTTTGGGGGGGGGGAGCGGATCCTCCGCCTTAAAGCAGGTGCTCAGCATTTAATGGCCACTGAACATACTCAGCTCTCACTGTGCTATCTCTAGGCTTCCCCACCCTTACAGTGCTATTTTACCTTAATTTTGTAAAACACAAGGCTACAAACCATAAAAAACAAACACTTTAGAGATATCCCCAGAACTATAACAAAGGTAAGTAAGAATTATATAAGATGTAAAATGAAGATCAGCTTTTGGTCTGCTTATTATTCCAACTTGACTCACAAGTTCTGTAGTATGGTGCACAAAGTACCCAAGATGGTCACTGATCTTTAGTGTTGAGTTTTACAACCCTTGTTGGTATATTTGGGGCCTCCAAGCCTTCATTTATAGACAGACAGACAGACAGACAGACAGATGATATACACACATTCAAGCCCTTTTAAAAAAATCTCTCTGCAAAGCTTGAAGTCTCTTCTAAACTTGCTGGTGCCACCCTCTTTGCCAGACGGGGGGGGGGGGGAGCAGTTGTATTGCATTTCGATGAGGCAAGCAACTGCAATCTAAACCTGCACACTGAAACTCATGGGAATTGTGATTTTATTTGTTTGCTTGCTTCTGCTTTTAGAGTTCACTTTTCCTCCGAGGAGCTCAGGGTGCCGTACATGGTTCTCCCTCTCTGTATGATCCCCACAACAACCTGTAAGGTGAGAGTGGTGAGTGTGTTAGACTAGGACTTGAGAGACCAGGGACCAGATGCCCACTCTTAGCCATGAAGCTCACTGGGTGGGAAACAGAACCATGTTTGCCACCTTGAGCTCCTTGGAGGAAAGGTGGGGTACAGATAATAGAATCATAGAATTGTAGAGCTGGAAGGGACACCAAGGGTCATCTAGTCCAACCCCCTGCAATGCAGGAATCTCAGCTAAAGCATCCATGACAGATGGCCATCCAACCTCTGCTTAAAAACCTCCAATGAAGGACACGGGGTGAAAGAGGATGATGAGGGGGGCAGGGGCTAGGGCTAGTGCACAGGAAGCCAAGCAGCTGGAGCCCTTGCCACAGCCAGAGAGGCCCACCATCCCCATGAACACAGCAGGTCCTGAGACATAGGAAACAGAGGCAAGCCAGGGCCTGCAGCCTAGTTCACTAGCTGGTCAGGTGGGGAAGGAGGCATGTGATTCCACAGCTGGTGCAAGCTGAGAGCAGGTAAGAGTCACATGGCTTGTCAAGCCCAGATGCTGCAATTAGCAGACACAGTATAATAAGGCAGCAGAGCTGAGGTTCTGTGTCTACTCAGCTGGCAACACTGAGGGACCTTGACTGAAATTCTTGGACCACCACAGGTTTCTGCTGAACTATCTTGGTTTACTTTGACTGCGTTTGCTGATCTTTGGAGTTGGCTTGCATAGATTGGCTTCTGTACTTGGCACTGTACTTGACTCCCTGGAAAAGACCCTGATGTTGGGAAAGATGGAGGGCACAAGGAGAAGGGGACGACAGAGGACGAGATGGTTGGACAGTGTTCTTGAAGCTACTAACATTAGTCTGACCAAACTGCGGGAGGCAGTGGAAGACAGGAGTGCCTGGCGTCACAAAGAGTCGGACACGACTAAACAACATCAACAACTTGGCACACTGTCTGCTAGGTAGGCCAGGGGATCAGGACATACTGTCAGAAAGTTTTTTCTGATGTTCAGTCAGAATCTCCTTTCTTGTAACTTGAACCCATTGATATATTTGAAGAGGCTATCATATCTCCTCTCGGTCGCCTCTTTTCCAGGCTAAACATACCCAGCTCCTTCAACCATTCCTCATAAGGCTTGGTTTCCAGAACCTTGATTATCTTAGTTGCCCATCTCTGGACACGTTCTAGCTTGTCAATATCCTTCCTATATCCTAGTCCTACTTTTGGGGTGTGTGTGCAGGGGGAGTTCTGAGAATTACGTTTTCTCTACTCCTAAATGGGTAATTTGTGACACCCGTGGCTGTTGCTCAAATTGCCAGGCCCAGAAAAGGCTGAGGACCCCTGGAATAAAGGATCTGATGAGTTGGCATAGGATAAATGGCTGCTTACTTTTTCAAAATAATCTACTGGCCCCTTTTCTCCTTTGAAACTTACAAGAGGGCTGCTGGCTTTGCGCACACCACAGGTTTGCTGTCACAGCCTCCTGGCACAGGATCTGCCTGCTTTGCTTGGCAAACTCTTCCACACTGTCCATGTTGATTCTCCATTGCTTTGATACTTACACGTTGCCTGATTGCTCCAGGCCTAGCCTCACATGTGCTGCCTGCAGGCTGTACTCTTGTGTAACATATGCTTTCTATTCTACACCATCTGGATTGCAACAGCATCTCCTCTCCAGGGGCAGCTGCATTGTAACCTGCCTCTACCCTCCACCTTCTATTTTTCAGCAAAAGGCGGGGCATGCAGAAAGGCCTTTTTCCTTCCATGTCAGCCAGGATTTTCTTCAGCTGAGAAGAACCAACAGGGTCAAACACAAAGCAATGTGTGGCATGAACAGTCACAGAGGAAGGGTTTCTGGGTCAAATGAGAAGCTCTTGATGCAGTTCGTGATTATCTGCTTCCTTATAAGACTGTTTGGACACCTTGTGGCCAAGCTCAGTGCCAGGTTAGCAGAAGGGTCTCTGCCAACATGGCACTCTGCAAGAAAATTGAGTCCCTTAGCATTAGCAAGACAGAACCCAGTGCTGTAAGGAACCAGTAATATAGTGGAGGCTGGCCCATTAGAGTGAATGTGGCACAGACTCACCAAGCTCAGTGTGCCCCCCAGCCACCCCCACCTTCCTGCCTTCCTATTTGCATACAGTTTGGGAAAGGTGGCACTGCCTGTTAGATCCAACACAATCCCCCACCCCAGCATAGCTGCCAAGTTTTCCCTTTTCTCGCGAGGAAGCCTATTCAGCATAAGGGAAAATCCCTTAAAAAAAGGGATAACTTGGCAGCTATGCACCCCAGTCTCAGTGTTTTGCCCTTGCAGAACTCAGCATGGAGGACAGAGCCAGTCATTGGCTCTGGCTGCACCAATCATTGGTTTTGGTTCTGCCTATACTTGCCCTCTGTTTTCTACCGTCCTCTCCCTCATGCTTTTTAACATCTATATGCAGCCGCTGGGAGAGATCATCAGGGGGTTTGGGCTGGGTGTCCATCAGTATGCGGATGACACCCAACTCTATCTCTCTTTTAAATCAGAACTAGTGAAGGCGGTGAAGGTCCTGTGTGAGTGCCTGGAGGCGGTTGGGGGTTGGATGGCGGCTAACAGATTGAGGTTGAATCCTGACAAGACAGAAGTACTGTTTTTTGGGGGGCGGGCGGGTGTGGGGGTCACTGTGCCCCTGAAGGACCAGGTGTGCAGCCTGGGAGTCATTTTGGACTCACAGCTGTCCATGGAGCCACAGGTTAATTCTGTGTCCAGGGCAGCTGTCTATCAGCTCCATCTGGTACGCAGGCTGAGACCCTACCTGCCTGCAGACTGTCTCATCAGAGTGGTGCATGCTCTAGTTATCTCCTGCTTGGACTACTGCAATGCGTTCTATGTAGGGCTACCTTTGAAGGTGACCTGGAAACTGCAATTAATCCAGAATGCAGCAGCTAGACTGGTGACTGGGAGTGGCCGGCGAGACCACATAACACCGGTCCTGAAAGACCTACATTGGCTCCCAGTACGTTTCCAAGCACAATTCAAAGTGTTGGTGCTGACCTTTAAAGCCCTAATCGGCCTCCGTCCTGTATACCTGACAGAGCGTCTCCACCCCCATCATTTAGCCCGCATACTGAGATCCAGCGCTGAGGGCCTTCTGGCGGGTCCCTCACTGCGAGAAGCAAAGCTATAGGGAATCAGGCAGAGGGCCTTTTCGGTAGTGGCGCCCGCCCTGTGGAACGCCCTCCCATCGGAGGTCAAGGAGATAAACAGCTACCTGACATTTAGGTAAAGGTAAAGGGACCCCTGACCATTAGGTCCAGTCTGGGGTTGCGTGCTCATCTCGCATTATTGGCCGAGGGAGCCGGCGTATAGCTTCCAGGTCATGTGGCCAGCATGACAAAGCCGCTTCTGGCAAACCAGAGCAGCACACGGAAACACCGTTTACCTTCCCGCTGTAGCGGTTCCTATTTATCTACTTGCATTTTGATGTGCTTTCGAACTGCTAGGTTGGCAGGAGCTGGGACCAAGCAACGGGAGCTCACCCCGTCACAGGGATTCGAACCGCCGACCTTCTGATCAGCAAGCCCTAGACTCAGTGGTTTAACCTACAGCACCACCTGGGTCCCTACCTGACATTTAGAAAACACTTAAAGGCAGCCCTGTTTAGGGAAGTTTTTAATCTGTGATATTTTAATGTATTTTGGTGTTTGCTGGAAGCCGCCCAGAGTGGTGGGGGAAACCCAGCCAGATGGTCGGGGTATAAATAATAAATAATAATGACAATACCTTGCTAGTTCCAATGACCACCCACCACCACCACCACGGTCACTTCCACCTGACACATGGGCTTTCAGAAATGACTCCTTGTGCCTCTGGGTTACTGAAAAGGGCCAGAAGATTCTCTTCTCATGGGTAGTGCTGCTGTGTGGAATCCAGCAATGCCTTCCTTGTACTCCACAGTAGGGGTGAGTGAGCAGGACTGTAGCGCAGAAATGGAACGTTTTTTTCTGCATGCAAAAGAACCCTAGGTTCAATCTTCAGCATCCTAAGTTGATGGAATCAAATAACAAGAACTGGGAAACGTTTCTATGGCCAAGACACTGCAGGGCTGCATCCAGTCAAAGCAGGCAAAGTAGGTGCTTTACCACTGAGGTCTGACTCTTTCTCACTTTCTAACAACTCCCATCAGCACCAGCCAACTTGGCCAATGGTCAGCGATTCTGGGAGTTGTAGTGCAACAGCGTCTGGGTGGCTACAGGTCCCCTGTCCCTTCTCTAGTCCTAGACTGCTTAGGTTTTAAAGATTTAAAAAGCACTCTATTCCTTATTTTACTATTGCTTCCAGCTTCATAGCTTAGTCAGCTCTGAGTTTATATTAGCTGTGCTAAGCTTCATTAGGGTGTTTTTTGTTTTGCTAATTGAACCTAGATTTATTTCTGCATTCAATTTTTTTTATGAGAGGACGGGGAGGAGGTCTATTTGTTCAGTGGATTTTTTAAAAGGCCCACTATGTAAATTGGTGAAAATAAATAATTAGGAGGTAGCTGATTTAATTATCAAACAGCAAAGGAAAGCTGACAGTCGCTTTGAACAAATAAGTCATTTTATGAATGAACTAAATTCCGGTAACATGTCATACCAGCCATCTACTTAACGAACACTTACTTTGATGACTCTACCAAGCTTTTATTATCCATTATCTATATTATAATCCTGGAAACACAAAGTAATTGGCCAGTTACATAATACCAACACGGAGAACAGAAGGCAGAAAGGGGAATTCATCTTGAGTTGGAGGTCAGAAGTGGGGCGACATAACAGAGGACAAACCGAGAACATTACACCATCAAGATTACGCCGTAAGGGATTTTTGCTCTCAAATCTGTCTTAATTTAAAAGATTTCCATCTTACTTTTCAGTCCCCCACCAAAAAAGGAAAAAAGAAGCCTTCCAAAGTCGACAATAATTTAAAACCATAGTTTAAACCAAGTACCAGGATGTAGCAAAACAACCAGTAAATAGTAAAGTAACAGGAAGATGAGCACAGGGCTGGTTCTGCCATTAGGCTGGGTGAGGCAATTGCCTCAGGCCATACGCTAGGAGGCAATGGTAGCATGGAGACTCTATCAAGCAGCAGTGGGCTCCTCTTTCCCTCCTGTGGTGATGAAACTTCAAGGCTTGCTCTGCTGCCTGCTAGAATAAGAATAAGAAAGCATTGCCCCACCTTCCACTTGCTGCTTATCTCCAGCTGCACTGGAGCCTTGCTGTGCTCCTCTTCTTGTGCACAGCTACTGTCCAGCCAGGCAGAGAGGGATGCACAGACAGGAGGTGCTGTGGCAGCCATCGTGGTGAGTCAGGTGGGCAGGCAAGTGAGGTGCAAGGCCTGGGGGGGGGCACAAAGCTTTCTGAAGCAGACGGACCAGGCAGGTGGGCAGGCCCATGAGCAAGTGCCAACCTCCTTGACTAGGCAGCCAAGCCATGCACTTGCCTGCTTGGCTAGGCTTGGGTCCTCTGAGGCACACACTGCTGTGCTGCACCCTCTGAGATTGGAGTGCCAAAGGGGAAGAAAGAAAGGCACCAGGTACAGGGGCAATTTACCTCTGAATACCTCATTCACCTCAGGTGGCAAGATGTCTTTGGCCTGCCCTGGATGACGATTAAATATTTCTCTGTGAAAGGTGGCAATAATAGGTTTGCCTGCACCTGGTGCCCAAAAGTTAACATGGTAAGTGCTGGGTGAATGTTTCTGGTGCGAGAGACAGCGGAGAGGAGGACCATAGTCTGGATGCAACTATCAAGAATGTCCTTTCCTTGGTTGCTCACTGACTAACCGAACCTATTATGAATTTTGTTTATTCAGTCTACTGATGATAACTCTATGCTGTATCTGATGTTTATTAAGACAACTACAGCAGAGAAAATACACGCACACATATCGCACCTTGTCAACGTATAACGTTCACCATCAAAAATAGTTTTAAAATATGGACAATTTTGACTCTGAACTTACCTTGCCTTTGACTGCTGTATCCTAGTCTTGATATCTACAATGAGAAACTTGCCTAGGTTTTTTGTAATCTTAAGGTTGGAGTCTGCCATTAAAATTAGATAAAATTCATCTGACGTCCAAGTGTAAATAAAGCGTTGGGGACATAAATCAAGATTTCATATCGCTATAAAAATAACATGCACTAGAAGAACATGTACTAACATTTCAAATGAGCCACTTTTGTAAGGACAAACTCTCAAATGCTAAGTTAGCCTGATTTAACTAACTTCCAAAGGTGCAGACAGGACATGCAGAGTTCAATCCTGGATTATGCTCAAGGGGGGGGGGTGCTTTTAGCACCCTGGACAGATCCCAGTGAGCCTACAACTTGTTTCACCAAAAAGATCGTTCTCAACTGAGCACTTTAGAATATTTGCATACTGCCATACTAATCAATCTCCCACAGTCAGGGTATTGATCTGTACCTAAAGGACTTTGGGGCACAGGTCCATGAGACAAATCTGGGTAAAACCTTCACCTGCTCCTTTATGTGTATACCTGTATATAAAATGGAAAATGACCATTGCATGGATGGATGGGGACTCACCAGCACCACAATTTGAGGTACACATAGCTGCCCAAGAGGCAAAGTGAATTTTTAAGAAGTTTGAATAAAAAAAGGAGAAACGGGCAAGATATACTGGGCTCAACAGGAAAAAAATGCAGCTCATTTCCCCTGGACCACCCCCTAACAACACCCCTCCCCATATATTTTTTTAAAAAAATATTTCAATTTCATTGATATCCATCTCTCTCTTACCAATTTGTTCAGGCACAGAAATCATGCAAGCTCAACTGAAGATGAGGCAGGATGTTCTTATTATGCAAGAAAAGAACCTCAAACACTCAAGTCTTTCATCTATTTTTCTTTGGTTGAGTTACTAATTTGAAAACTTTAATACTACATTCCCCACCACCACCAACTGGCAGTAAAAATCCTGATCCATATATCAAAGCTTTAACTTCCAGACACCAATGAGTGTGCTATTGCAGGTGGGGTAGTTTTTCTCTTTACTGTGCTGGTTCATTTATTTCTATTATGCCAAATACAGTATATGTGAAAAGCTGATAATACGTGTGACCCAATACTATACATTTACTCAAATGTCCCACTGAGTTCAATGGAACTTGCTCACAAGGGTACACAGGATTGCACCTTAGTGTTGCCATGGAGAGGGCTACTTTGCCATGCCACAAAACTGCCTTCTGTTCCAAAATCGGTTTGCTGTTTAGGATGCATAAGAATAGAGGCTGCTTGGAATACTGTAATTAAGTGCATGCGTACAGTATTTGAATCTTGGCCAAGGTGCCATTTGTTAGCTCTTTAACCAACAAAAATGTTCATAAATCATGAGGATGTACACCAAGGGTGCCTAACAGGTGGTCCTTCTGGTGTTGCTGGACTACAACCCCCATCATTCCTGACCATTGGCCAAGTTGGCTGGTGCTGATGGGAGGAGTTGGACTCCAAGGGGAAGAGCAAGCCAGAGCTCAGTGGTAAAGCACCTACATGACCATTGACCATGCTGGCTGGGGCTGATGGGAGTGCAACAACCCTGGGCTAATCAAAGGAACAGCCTCCTTCCTTATTAGTCCTGCTGGCCAAGTATCTCCCTCTGAAGCCTGCTGTTATATGTACAATTTTGGGAAGCCAAGGATACGAGGTTGTCATGAAGAGTGCCTGCACTTCAGAATTCCCCACTACACCACAGGTTGGAGTCAAAAAATGTCAAGAGGGCCATAGGTTCGCCACCCCTAGTGTAAGGGGACGTGCCAAAGGCTTCATAAGACCTTAAGAAGAGCCTACTGGTTCAGGCCAATGATTCACCCATCCCTGCTCATCCTACCCTCACAGTCGCCAGCAAGATGCCTATGGGAACACCCCAAGCAGGACCTGAGCACAATAGCGCTCTCCTCTCTTGCAGTTTCCAGCAACTGCTATTTAGACTCCTACTGCTTCTGGCGGGCAGTGGAGGAAAAATATATCCACCATGGTCACTAGCCTTATCCTCCAGGAATTTGTCCACCCCTCTTCTAATGGCATCCACGTTTATGGTCATCACCACTTCTTGTAGGAGTGTATTCCATCATTTAACTGTGTTCTGTGTTTAAAAGTGGATTTTGAGGAGAAAATTAAAAGGACGAGAAGTTGCAGCCATCTGCTATTCTGAAACAAGTTCTAGGCATTGCATTATTGGGGCTGTCACCAGTGCTAGAGGTCTCTGGTGTTGAAATACATCTTTAATTATCATTCTTTCAATCCATGGGAACTCTGGGTCACATCTCACTTGGGATTAGTCATTAAAATAATAATATGAATAAGCCTTAAGATTGCTTTTGTGAGGGGAGGGAAAGGGGAGAGATTAAATTAGGCAACTATCTTGAATGATGATGTCACCACCATCAGGCATTACATTATTGATGTACATTGGCATTATGATATATTTAAGTCACACAACCTTGGGCAGCTTTGACAATGCTAGACATTTGTGAGTTGACCCACCTTAAATTATATTTATGGGGAAATAGCATCAAACAGGTTGCAAACAGGATGTGATCCCCTGTCATTTCTTCTTCTTCTTAACAGATTTAATAGATAATAAAATATTATCTATTAAATTTCTATATCACAGGTAGTTTACAATATAAAAACACAGAAATACATAACATAGTAACAAAACAAAAAAACAATCCCCCCCCCCAGTTTTAAAGGCCAGATTGTTTAATTAGCTAAACACCTGTGAGAAGAGAAATGTTTTTACCTGGCACCTTTAAAACGTAACAAAGGTGCCTGGAGATCCTCCCTAGGGAGAGCATTCCACAGATGGGGAGCCACCACAGAAAAGGCCCGTTCTCGTGTGGCCACTCGCCAGACCTCTCATGGGGGGGGGGCATACGAAGAAGGGTCTCAGATGATAATCACAAGGTCCCTGTTGGTTCATATGGGGAGAGGTGTCCCTTGAGGAATATCACCTCTGAAAGTAGTGGCTGTAAAAAAGTGAAACATGGGCAGAATTGGCCATCGTACAAAAATTTATTGGAGGAGGTAGATGGAGAATTAAAATTAAAGGAATATAAAGTAGTAAAACCCTATTTGAGTAGCTGGTTGCAATATTTCCAAAAAAAGATTTCAAAAAGATTTTTAAAAAAGGCTTTAATAAGGAAATTTCGGAATTAGATAAAATATTAATAAGGGGCAAGAATAAATACATAAAAAAATTATATGATCTATTATTGGAATGGGAAACTAAAGAGAGCTTTGTCGAGAACGCCGATCTCTCAATAGATCTATGAAGGCCCAAACCAACTACTGGTAATATTAAAAGGGACAATGAAGATATAGGTATACCTATGAGTAAAGGAAGAGCAAAAAGGCACAAAATAAGACAGGCTGGAAAACACAATAGGGTGGGTGGGTGGTGGAAGTGGTTGATTTATTTTATTTTATTTTATTATTAGAATGTGATAATTTATTATTATTATTATTTATATATTTTTGGTTTGTGTATGGCAATTTCTTTGTGAATTCTTGCAAAAAATAAAGGTTATTTTTTATTAAAAAAATTTTTAAGAGAGACATCAAAGAGGTTTAACGTGCATATTTCCCCTTTCTGTCTTCTGGCAGAGGTTATCATACAGTGTGACCAAAGCAGTTTCTGTGACGAGACCAGGCTTAATCCCTGATTGAAATGGATCTAGAAAATCAGTTTCCTCTAAGAGTGTCTGGATCTGCTCTGTAACCACCTACTCAAGATCCAAGGCCAAGAAGGGGAGATTGGCAACTTACTTAGATTTTCTGAATCCAGGGAGGGTTTCTTGAGGAGTGGTAAAACCACTGCCGCCTCCACACAGGCGAAGACCACCCCCTTTCACAAGAAGGCATTAATCAACTCCCTGGCCCAGCCAGCTGTCCCCTCCCTGCTAGTTTTTATCAGCCAAGCCTGCCTGATCCAAGCATTTTTCTTTGGGAATACATGTAGCAATATGGCTTCAGATGTAGTTTTCTTCTTTGGGCACATGATAAGCTTCCTATGTTTTTACTGTCCCTCAAGAACTCATCACTGAAAGAAGGAAGCTTGAAAAATAAATACATAAAATAACAAAATGTAAAAACTGAGCAGAATCTCTGTTATTTTTCTTGATGATATTTACTAATAAGGCCAACAAGATTATAAATAATTATTCCAGTTTAAAAGCATGTGTCTTCAACAAGCATAAAAAATAACTGATCTATATTTGATGCCAAATAAATATTCATGGCTCCAAGGCCTTAAGAACTCATTCCAAACATTGTTTTGTTTATCCTCCTTGATTATTTATTCTTTTATTTTCCTTGATCTGATCCAAGGATTCCTCCATCCTTTATGAAAAAATCAACCAAGATCTGAAAAGTAAAGTTAGATCTCTTGAAAGCTGTTTTCAAACTGCATGGGGAACATGCCCCCACTACAAAATTCACATGTGTGTCTAAACAGCCATCTAGGCAAAGCAAGGGCCCAGTTCAGCAAAAGAAAAAAGGTTGATGTCTGCAAGACCCACCTTGATGAGCAATAGGTTGATATACCTATAAAGATATACTGGTTCAATAATCACCCTCTTTCCCCCTTGGAAACCCTTGGAACTTCAATTCTGTTAGGGGCCTTAGAACCTCTAACAGAGAATTCTCATTATCCTCTCCAAAAACAAATTCCCAGAATTCCCCAGGAAAGTTAAAGCAGCAACAATTTGATCCCATGCAGAACCTATCATCCATAAGCCTCCTTGGGATACCAAACAAATATATTGTTACAAATCTGGGATAACACAGTTTGCAAGTGCAAGAGCACCGATAACTGCTAGAAATTAATTAATTAATGTTGGAATTTAGATAAAATTTGGAGTGTTGAAGGGAAGATTTCCGGCTGAAAAAAAGCCCTGCCTGTTTAAGTTTAAGTTATTGCTGATAGAGATGTCATTGAGAACAAAAGGAGAACTACATAGTTGTTGCATACGTATTACAGCTTAATACTTTGGTTCTTAAACAAGGTGGTACTTTCTGTCAGTTACCCAACCTTTTAACAATCTCCTGAGGTACTTTGAATAATATAACAGCCCCAGGGGATCAGCTGGTATGGGAGTCTTCTCTTTCTAAAAGATCTCTTCCCTCCTGACTGGAATGAGGCTCAAGTAGACTGTATCCTTACAGCTTCTACTTCTCCTGCTCAAGCTCAGTCCTCCAGTTAACTCCTGGCCTAAGTCTCACAAGACGCGGCTAAATACTGTCCTTCACACTAAGCTCAAAGACTCCTTTCTCTAGCTGTATATATTTTTCTCAGAGTGGATATTACACAGAGATCAGAACCAATTCTCTCTCCCTCCTGCACTCTCTTAAACCATCTCCCTATCTCTCTCAGAAAGGACTCCTTTTATTCTCCCTCCCAAAGTGCTGCTCCACCTCCACTCTAGCTGGCTGTCTTGGTAGCCAATCAGAGAAAGACTCCTGACCTCTGGTGGAATTCTGAGGGAATGCATCACCAGACTCTGGTCTGGCTCAACTCTGTCACAGGGAGGTTACAGGAGATGTGATGTCACACAAGAAAAATGTGCCCATTTTATAAAGGGGGGTCTGGAGAATTGAGATGAGCAGACAGTATGGGAAATAGATTGACTAAATACAAAAAGAAAAACTAGCTGTGAAACCTTCTTAGTAGTGTAAAACACTTTTAAGTTTTGCATCTTATTAAAGCTTAGAAATTAGGCAATTACACATTTCTATCCCTTTCATTTATGGTCTGCTGACCTTCCCCCTCTTCACCTCTGTTGCAGAGGATGAATCATACATTTTTAGTAAGATGATCAGAAAATAAGGTTTACTTACATTTCAGTGCAGGCAGCAAATACAGCAAAGTAGTGTGATACTTATAAGTTGCAGCAAAATAAAAGTTGGTAGTCTTGAAAGACTAGTTGAAAGCAGGAGCTTTAGCCATGCACATCTGGTCAGTTTGGAGGCACGGTGGAAAGAGAGTCTCCTCACAGGAAGGAGGCAATATAAAGGATTGTCTCCTTTCTTGCAGGGCTCCTGCCCAGAGGAGGCAAAGGATGTGATCACATCCAGAAGGTCCTATCTAGGAAGTTCAAAAACTCTCTATGTATTAGCCCTATGCTTGTGTAGCAAAATATGTATTTGTGATTTGGGCTGTAAACCCCATAGGCAGAAGGGGAGGTATTGTGTTTTGCAATGTGTTTGGGGAACAAGGAAGAGGAAGGAGATTGTGCTGGGTGCTATGGATGGAGGTTAGCTTGGAAGGAATTCTACCCACAGTAGTGATGGAACTTAGCATGCAGGCAGGGTCGTGCTGGCTTTCCTTATGTCATCATTTGTTTTGTGGTTATTGATATGCAGCTTTCCATGACTGGGGCACTGGGGTGTGATTCATAGCTAATTAGACAAGCGAGGAGAGACCATGCAGGAGGCTGTCCCAACCACACTTCCAGGTTACCTGTGGGCATCACCCAGTAGTGGCTCAAATGGTAGGGCAGGGGGCTAAGGATTGTGTAACTCCTGATCATTTTATCTCAACATTTTAGCAGAGATGGGTAATCAGCCAGTAAAGCAGATTGCTCAATATTTGGATTCCTCTTCGATGCAATGTCAGGCTCTGTAAGTTGTATCCAATAAAGTCGTGCTGATTCTTACTGGTTTTCCCAGTAGTGATGTATGGAAGTGAGAGCTGGACCATAAAGAAGGCTGATCGCCGAAGAATTGATGCTTTTGAATTATGGTGCTGGAGGAGACTCTTGAGAGTCCCATGGACTGCAAGAAGATCAAACCTATCCATTCTTAAGGAAATCAGCCCTGAGTGCTCACTGGAAGGACAGATCGTGAAGCTGAGGCTCCAATACTTTGGCCACCTCATGAGAAGAGAAGAATCCTTGGAAAAGACCTTGATGTTGGGAAAGATGGAGGGCACTAGGAGAAGGGGACGACAGAGGACGAGATGGTTGGACAGTGTTCTCGAAGCTACGAACATGAGTTTGACCAAACTGCGGGAGGCAGTGGAAGACAGGAGTGCCTGGCGTGCTATGGTCCATGGGGTCACGAAGAGTCGGACACGACTAAACGACTAAACGACTACGATTCTTACCCAGTGTTGAGCCTATGTATGGTTATTTCCCCCACCCCACCCCTTATTGCACGTGGGAAGAACACACCACACCTTACTGTGCATTGGAGAAGGACCACAACTCAGTAGCAGAGCATCTGCTTTGCAAGCAGAAGGTCCCAGGTTCAATCCTCAGCATCTCCAGGTAAGGTGGGGAACATTTTTTCACCTTCGCTGCATCAAGCAGTTGGTCCCTTACCTTTCCTGCCCCAACCTGGCCACGGGGATCCATGCGATGGTCACCTCCAGGATTAACTACTGTAATTTGCTCTACACGGGGCTGCCCTTGAAGCTGTCCCAGTAACTCCAGCGGGTGCAGAATGCTGCAGCGAGGCTCTTCACGGGGTCCCTCACCCACCGCCACCACGAGAGACAGGCCAACACTCGCCCCCACCTCCAGACGGGGAGGGAGACCGGAAGACACCCCGAGAGCCTCCCCGGGCCTCCCCCTATTCTCACCTCCACCACCGGACGACTAGCCCTCGATGCCTGTGGTGAAGGGAGAGAACCTGACCCCCGGTCTCCCAGAAGGAGCCGACCAAGGTATGGAGATGTCAGGGGGGAGGGATTCCCGGGGGACGACAGAGGGAGGGCTATCCTACCGTTGTACACCTCTCCTGGGGGATGGGGGCCCTGAGTGGGCCACAGCAATGCATTGCCGTGCCCTGCTAGTTATCAATAATATACAAATAAATTTCACAGTATTTACAAATAAGTGCACATAACTAAGTTACAGTGGTGCCTCGCTAGACGAATTTAATTCGTTCCACGGGTCTTTTCTTATAACGAAAAATTCATCTAGCGAATCCCATAGTAATGCATTTAAATTTTATTTATTTATTTATTGCCCATAGGAACGCATTAATTGAATTTCGATGCATTCCTATGGGAAACCGCGATTCGCTAGACGAATTTTTCATAAAATGAATTCGTCTAGCGAGGCAACCTCAGCTCGAAAAATCCTTTCGTTAAGCGGAAATTTCGTTAAGCAGGGCATTCGTTAAGCGAGGCACCACTGTATATGGTCAGAAAAGTTTGCTAAAATAAAAGTTTTTAATCAAGTGTCTAATCCAGTATCAGCCTTTAAATGAAGCAATCCAGGATGCCTTGATGCAGACTAGATTCTTCCTAGATTCTTCCTGGCAGTGGAAACAGGGCGTGTTTTTGATGTCATTGGGCAGGTTATTAGCTAAATGATTATTCATAGCCTGACCCGAGCCTTCCACTCTATGTTTAGAGAGGGGAGGATCTACCTAATTACTGTTAAACAGCTAGTCACGAAACTCCTTGTGGAAGTATGGCTAGAAATTGCCAGGAACTGGCGAGAAGTGAAACATCACTCCCTTAAATCTTGGTACAATAGAGTTTGGCAACTAGACTTGGATTAAAAGTTGGCCAAGGAGACATTTGTTGACTTTTGTAATAAAGTTCCATTGATTGAAAGCCACCACATCTCCCTGGCTTCTTTGCCCTCCTCTACTCCCTCCTCCAACATCCTAGGCACACTAGAGGTACCATAAACATATTCCTTTCCCATTATTTCTTCTATTATTTTAAAAAATAACACTGTTGTTGTAAATTAAATGTTCTGTTTATTGAAAATGAATGTGTGTTTGTGTGTATTCTCTCTCTCTCTCTCTCTCTCTCTCTCTCTCTCTCTCTCTCTCTCTCTCTCTCTCTCTCTCTCTCTCCTATTCATTTAACAACAAGCTGGTGCTTACGACAACCCACATGTCAAATCACCCTGGTACTTTACACAGATATAAACTGGACTAGGGAATGATCTCAAATCGCAAATCCCATTTCACAGTCAGAGAGAAAGCTGAAACAAAAAAGGTGTAAACACTATATAAATGCAAGTATGTCTGTGCTTAATTGTGAAGAAGAAGGGGGGGAAGCATTTCTAAGTCAATATTGACAAATAAACCCAGTGTGTTGGGTGGGGTTCTTTGCATTTTGTCTGTAGCAATTTTCAAAGTAGGGCATTGGAATGCTCAGAGTTCTCCTGTGGTGCAATATTATTCTTGGCTGTAATATCTCTCCAAGGAGCTGCTCTAATTAATGCAAAACAGTGTGCTTACCACTTAATAAAATACCATGCATTTTTTTAAATTTAGAAACAAATGACACACACAAAAACTGCTTTTATTTAGCAAAGCCTGTGGATGGTGTGTTTTAACCTTGCAAACACTTAGAATCATAGAACCATAGAGTTGGAAGAGACCACAAGGGCCATCCAGTCCAAGCCCCTGCCAAACAGGAAACACCATCAAAGCATTCCTGACATATGCCTGTCAAGCCTCTGCTTAAAGACCTCCAAAGAAGGGGACTCCACCACACTTCTTGGCAGAATCTTACTGTCAGGAAGTTCTTCCTAATGTTTAGGTGGAATCTTCTTTCTTGAAGTTTGAATCCATTGCTCTGTGTCCGCTTCTCTGGAGCAGCAGAAAACAACCTTTCTCCCTCATCTATATGACATCCTTTTATATATTTGAACATGGCTATCATATCACCCCTTAACCTTCTCTTCTCCAGGCTAAACATACCCAGCTCCCTAAGCCGTTCCTCATAAGGCATCATTTCCAGGCCTTTGACCATTTTGGTTGCCCTCTTCTGGACACGTTCCAGCTTGTCAGTATCCTTCTTGAACTGTGGTGCCCAGAACTGGACACAGTACTCCAGGTGAGGTCTGACCAGAGCAGAATACAGTGGTGCTAATGCTAGTTGATTAATCATCTGCCATTTAGCTGATTAATGGGTTAAGCAAATAAATTTTGTTCCAGTATTTGTATATTACCAAAAGATCGTGATCTATGATTCCATGATCAGCAGAGATGTCTTTTTGGAGATATTTGAAGGACTATAGGACTATCTATATCCAGAAGTAAAAAATACTGCTAGAGTACTGGTCTGCACCTAGTTACTCATTTCCAAATTATTAATTTTGGAGGGTCACTTTTTCATAACAATAAACTATTTCCCTCCACTCACTCAGTAGAAAATAACAGTTCTTTTCAGATGTTGGTAACTTACACTGCCACCACCACCCACTGCTTTAGTGAACACATCACTGTGCTCCTTTGAGCATATGGGGCCTGACTTCCCAAGTGGGCAAGCGCAGGAGCTTGCTGCAAAGTTACAAAGCTGCATCTGAAGCCGTCTCCTATTCTTCCCCATCTCCCCTTGCCTCCCCTCCCCTTCCTCTGTTTTCTCCCTTCTGTCACTTTTTAGATTTTGAGCCTCTGCAGCAGGGAGCTATCTCCCCGTGTAATTTGTCAAGTGCCATGTAAGAGAAAATAGTTTTATATTGTTTTATTGTTATCATCAGCATCATGATTATTATTTCATTTTTCTTATCCGCCCTTCACTATAAGGTCCCAGGGCACGTTACAGCAATTTTAAAATACAATCTTAAAAACAATTTAAAACAAATTCCAGTCACAAGATAGGCTGGGTCTTAAAATATATATATTTCTCAGGTTTCCTATAATGTTTGTGTGGGGTCCTTTTTTGGTTTAAAAAATGAGGAGCTGGTACTCATATCTTGATATGTGTTATGAGTGCCAGCACAAACTGGGCAGCAGAAAAAGAGGTGCTGGTGAGTACTATCACCAAAAAATGCCACCTCTGGCCCACATCCAGCCCAGCAGCACCTCCAAGCACCTGCCATCTTAGCTACTCCTAATTCAGATGGAAGAGAGAGCGTGCGCTGGGTGTCCTTTGCATATTGTTGACACCTTGCTCCCAATCCCCTGATGACAGCTCCCAGCAGCTTTCTAGATGTTAAATAGCATGGGGAACAAGATGGAACCCTGCTGAGCACAACAGGACAACTCCCATGGTGCTCAGCCTCCCATAACTACTTTCTGGAAATGGCCCTGGAGGTAGGAGCAGAGCCACTGAAGCACAGGGTTCCCAACCCCCACCTCCCTGAGATGCTCCAAAAGGATACCATGGTATTGAAAACTGCCAGTCAATCAAGGGGAACAAGCAGGGTCACATTCCACCTATCTTTCTCCCAACAACTGTCATCAACCAGGGCTACTAAGGCAGGTTCAGTGGCATGGCCAGCCCTGAAGCCAGACCAGAATGTATCCAAGTTGCCTCCAAGCAAGCCTGAACCTGGACTGTTGCCACCCTTTCTAGTGCTTTGCCCCCAAAGGGGCTATTTGCCATTGTAATAGTTGTTTAACTACTGGGCCCAGGGAGATCTTCTTAAGGCAGGGACACACCACTGCATTCAGAGCTACAATACCTCTCAGACAAAAAGGAACCTGTGAACCTCAGAGCTACTGTACCTAAAATCCTGCCTTGGCACTTCTGGGTTGAGCGCCGGCCATAGCGGTCAGAGGTCTGCGAGATCAGCGGACTTCGGCGCCTCAAAGGTGGGGGGAAACCGCTCCAGCGCGCGGACACCCGAAGAAACCCCAGATTGAGCTTTCTGGAGGCATAGTTGTCCGGCTGGGCGCAAAAGCTGCTCCCCTCTCCCCGGCAAGGCTCTGTTTTGAGCCCCCGAGAGCACGGGGGTCGGAGCGGCAGCGCAATCGGACACAGAACATTTCCTTTGACAGCGCAAAGCTGCAGTACTGCGAGGATTGAGCACTCAATTTTTTCCAAAGAAAATTGCTCTGTACCATGAGTACTGAGTTATTGGTTTTAATTTGAAGAGAATTTGGCCACGGGAAAGGGATTTTAAAAACAGAAGCCGGTCCCTTCCCACTGATCATCATAGAAAGCAAGGACATAAACCTTAAGCCAGAAAATAGTGCAAGAAGCTAAACTTCCAAAGGCAGGACTGAAATCCTCCCCCCAGAAGCAGGGGGGGGAAGGAAATTTATATTGATTTATATCCCTGTGAAATCTGAGGATTTGGATTGAGAAAGTGACATCCTTTGTCATAGCTGCAGAAGAAAATGGCAACAGCCTAAAGGAAGTAGACATTCCACTTTCGCTTTTCTATTCAGAGACACTGAATGCACACACCCACACACACACACACACACACACACACACACATCGTGTTTTCTCTCTGTGGTGGCCTTCAAGTCGGGATGGCAGCCACAATAACAGATGGTCAATAGGCGAACATAATAAAACTGATGCAAGAAAACAAGCAGGAATTGAAAGCATGTATTTCTGAAGTTAAAAAATTTGGTGACTGTCTTAAAGGCTTCAAAGTGAACTTTGAAGAAAAAATGGATACAGGAGAAAAACAGCAAGAAATGGACAGTGGAAGGGAGGACGTAGAGGATAAAAAAGTTGATCACTGTTGTAAAAACTTCAAAGTGAACTTTGGAAAAAATGGTTTTAGAAGAAAATCAGCAAAAACTGCAGTTGAAAGATTGTGCTTTCAATGAAGAAAGAGGAGCGTATTTCCAGTTGAGAAGAAAAGAAGATTGGGCAAGGGAAATAGGAAGGGGAGCTGTCAGGAGTGGGTTAGAAAAAATAGAGGTTTGGCAGGGGCAGCGGGGGGGGGGGGGGGAGAACAGGAATGAGAGGGAGGGGAGACACTGGAGAATGGAAGTGGGGTGAAATTTGTGGATAATAATGTGTTAATTGGGAGAAAGTAACCTATAATTATGAAAAGGACGGAAAAAATTGGAAATAATTTGAAGAGAATTCAATTATATTAAAATCTAGTGAATATGAAAGAAATTTGGAAGAGAAGTATAGAATAAAGGAAGAAAACATTTTAAGATTGTGTAAATGAAAAGGAAAAATAAGTACAGTGGAACCTCGGTTTATTAACACCTCGGTTTACGAATTTTCGGTTTACGAACGCCGCGGACCCATCTGGAATGGATTAATTCACTTTCCATTACTTTCAATGGGAAAGTTCGCTTCAGTTTATGAACGCTTCAGTTTAAGTACTCCGCGGACCGTCTGGAGCAGATTAATCCACTTTCCATTACTTTCAATGGGAAAGTTCGCTTCAGTTTATGAACGCTTCAGTTTATGAACAGACTTCCGGAACCAATTGTGTTCATAAACCGAGGTACCACTGTAATGAATTAGAATAGATTAATTATGGTATTAGGGAACAATGGAGTTCCCCTGTGCCCCTACTCTTCACCCCTTGTCTCGGACCTTCTGGTGGCAGGGGGAGGTGCTGGGATGAGGGGGGGCCTTCAATGAGAAAAAGGACTGCCTCCTCCGTCCTACTACACCTGAGGATTCCTTGGTGGCAGGGGGATCTTTGGGAGGGGGTGGGGGAGGGGCAGTATAACATATGTAGGTAAAATTGAGATAAGGATTGGAAAATCATGATAAAGGATATTGCTAAAGAAGGTTATAAATTGAAGATCAGAAAGGGGGGAAGGGGAAGTCTATAAGATAATGATTTGAAAAATGGATGTTTAAAAGTTTTAAAGTTTGTTCTTTTTTTCTTTTTCTATGTTTGTGTTTGTTGGTGTATTTGTTATATTGTATGCTTATTTGCTTAATTATGTTTTTAAAAATCCAATAAAAATTAGTATTAAAAAATAAAATAAAATCCTGCCTTGTGGGTAGATGCAAGAGTGCTGATTATCATTGTGCTGATGGTTATTATTTTTCAAATGGAACTACTGCACCCCACCCTGGGGTCCCTTGTGAAGAAGGGGGAGCTGAAAATATTTCAAGCAAATAGCTAAACGAGGAAAGCCCTGTTAACAATACACAAGATTAGACTTCCGATCTACCGCCAGCGCTGATCGGTGAGGAATCCTCCAGCTCTAAGGTTCCTGGCCCTATGAGGGGGGGATCTGCAAAAGCAATGCGGCCCCCCCCCCCAAAAGAAGCTTTCTGGGGGCATGAGAGCTTGGCTGCGCCCCAAAGTGACTCCTCTGCTCCCCGGTAAGCTCTTTTTAAGAGCTCCGGAGTGAGCGGAGTGAGAGTTGCGGGTGCCATTTTTGAATATACCTCTACCCTCACAGAGCGAAGCTCCAAGCCGGCAGCAGAGGAGCGGTGGATTTTAAAAAATAAAAATGAAAAGATTTGAAGACATTGGACACCGTGAGTAAAGGAAATATCTTCTAAAAATTTCTTTAATTGGAAAAAAAATTGGCCACAGGAGGAGGTTAAAAAGAGGAAGTCGATCTCCCCCATTGAGAGGACTTTGAGGCAGTTAACTTGCCTGAAGCCGGAAAGACTGATTTAATTACCAAAAAAGTGGACCTAAAACCTTCCCCCTAAGGCAGGGTAAAGGGGAGAAGGGTTCAATTCGGTAAAATCCCTGAAAAAAATCTTCATTTTTGACTGGGGAAAGTCCTCCTAGAAGCTGGAGGGATCAGCGAGCCGCCATTATGACATCACAATAAGAAGGAATTTATTTACCTCTTTAAAGTTGAGAACTGTCAAAATAGAAGGCTGTGAACAAGAAGTTGGAAAATGCTTTTTTCATGAATGGACTTAAGATTTTTAAGAATGATCAAGAATCAAAAATGAGAATCTGTTACCAGTATGTTTTTGAAGTTTGGAAATAAGAACCACGCAATTTCCTGCCTGTAATCTGTGCTGTTCCCATGAAATTGGAGATGAGCAGGATGACAGTAGACAAAACATCATCGCCTGACTTGGCTGACTTTCTGAAGGAACTTTTGGAATTGCTTTTGGATTTTAGAGATGAACTGCATCAGAATAATAGATGGGCATAATAAGTCAGAGCTGCGTTGAGAGTGAGGAAGGACCAGTCCCAGCGGAGAGTGAGGAGAAGCAAGAGGAACAACCACCAGTCCTGGACAATATAGTTGAATTTTAAAAAGATGAGGAAGACGCATGGAACATTGTTTCCCCTGTGGGGGGGGGGGACAAGACATGTGTGATTCAAGGAGTCTCCAAAAAAAAACCAGTATGGAATAATGCCCTCCTAGTGAGAGAGGGAGGGCAGGATCCATACCGAGGTCAGAATTTAAAGGGAATAAAAATTGACATGGGGCTGAAAGGTGAAAACATAGCTGGGTGGTATTGTGCTACAGTTAGAAAACTGGGGGGCAGCGGGTAAAGATGGGAGAGTGGTGGATAGGCGGTGAAAGAGTGGGAGTGGGATGAGGAGTAAAAATGGGTTATTTTCTGACTGATTAAGGTGGTCAGACTGGAATGCCTTATGGAGCTGGCTGGTGCATCTGGGAGACCCAGAGTCCAGGGGAAGGAGGGTAGAATTAGATATAAGTGGTTAACGGCTATTATGATAGAAGAAATAATATTTGAATGTATTTTTTAAAAAATGGGGTAGAAATTTTGAGGCTAAGGGAAGAAACAGAGATGGATGGAAAAATAAATTTAGATTTGGATTAATTAATGAATTTATTGGTTGAGGATAGTTGGTGTTCTGTTTTAGATTAGAATTGGTTGTGAGATAATGGAAAAATGTGATAAAATGATTTAAGATGATAATGGAAAATTGCTTAATTTATATTTAAAATTGGATCCAGTGTGGGGGGAATCGAGGAAGTCCACAATGTTAATTCAATGTAAGAATTGATATGTTTTTCTTTTTCTTTCTTTATGTTTTATTTTTTGGTTTTGCCAAATTTTGTATTTTGAATTGTTTGAAAATTAATAAATATTATTTGCGGGGGGAAACAATACACAAGATTACAACTGTTTTTCTTATAAACTGCTTCTGAAGTCAGAGTGGTGAGTTGTTTTGATGGGTTCTGTTGAAAAGGGGCTTTCATTGCACTCTTTTTGCCACCTGCTAAAAACATTTTTGTTTACCCAGATATCCAGAATGCTGATGTGATCTTAGTTTATTGCTGCTTCCAATTCTTTGGATGTTTTCATTGTTTTCACTAATAATTTCATTGTGTTATTCTTTCTGTAAACTGCCTTGAGGGTTTTTCAGGGGGCGGGCAGTTACAATCACTTGGTATATAAATTTCATGCAATAAATAAAAATAAATAATATGTTTAAAAGCAAACAAACTCAGAGATAGCCACAGAAAGCCAACCAGCTGACCTACAAGAGGCAATTTCTCTACAAGCCTCACATGATTTGGAAAAGCTCTATTGAAATCAGTGCAGCTCCACTCCAGAATTGTACTCCTACTACTCTAGGAGTAAGCTCCATTGTGCTCAGTGATGCTTAAACGTTATGTTGCAATCCTCTGCTGCAGCCTAACAGTGATATCCTAAGCACTCCTGTCCTGAAATATGCACATTTACCTGGGAGTAAGCTCCAATTGAGACATCCTCCTGCCCTTTTGTCAAATCCAACAGCTCAGCCCTATCTAAGCTTGTTACTCCTAAGTAAGTCCTACAGTGGGCCTTACTTCCTAGGACTGGGCTTGCTCTTCAATGATTATCAGAAAACTGCAGGTGCTTCTTAGAGTTTTTGCACCCTCTCCTATATTGTTCCTTATTTATTTTTTTATTTATATTTTATTTTAATGAAGGCATCTACCCACTCCACCCAATACCCTGGCGGTAAATCTTCCCGAGCCCCCGCACCCCTTCTGTTGCCTCACAAACAGGATGCCAACGAAACTTACACTAGAGTGCAAACAGAAGCCTCGCTTTCCCCCCCCCCCCTTACCCACTTCTTAAAAGGAAAGGAAAAGAGAAGTGGGGAGAGAGGGAGAGACAGAGAAAGAAAGAAAATGCATTTAAATTCCAAAGCAGTTTCAGGAGTGGTTTCCTAGTCTCTGAGTCAGAAATGTGTTTGTGAAAATGCAAGCTTTTTGTCCCAGGAAGGGAAGAGGAGGAGGAAGGTGGGGGAGGGAGAGGGGCCTAAATCTACATCGGTGGCCCGGCCTAGCTTTACCATTCTTTGCATTTTTCTATTCAAGTCAATGAAGTGCCCTGGGACCCGGGTTTTGATCTAGTCAATTGGAGAAAGTGACAGAATTCTAATATATTTGTTTAATGCTTTTCAATGGGGCCCTTTCACACGTCGGAGGGCTTTTTGCGAGGGAGGGGGAAATGAAGCCCCGAGCTAAAGAGAGAAAGCCAAAAAGAAAGAAAGAAAAAGGTTTTGTGCCCTTTCTCTCCTTCCTGGTCGTTTTTCTTTCTTTCGCACGCCCCCATCCTCCGAAGAGCCTTCGAATCTGGCACAACGACATATTCCATAACTTCTTGAGCGCCGGTTTCAAGTGATCTTGGAGAGGAGACGGCATTTTTCTTTTTCTTTATCCCCCCCCTCCTCTGTTCTTTTTTTCTTCCTCCTACCGCTCCTCCCCATGCCTCGAAAAGTAGGGGAAGTAAAAGAAACAGCTGGGAAGGTATTGTCAGCTCCTAGAGTTGGACTCAGAGGCTATTGTCAGCCCACGGCAGGCGGTCCAAAGCCTCCTTTTTACAGGCTGTAATTGAAACATATTAATTAGATAATTTGTTGTTAGTTTAAAAGAAACAAATACAGCCCCTTCAAGGCTTCACAGACTGGCATTTCTTCTCATGCGGCCCCACTCCGCGCCTCCACTTGCCTTCTCGATGGGTGAGTGTGTGTACATATATGCACACTAAGATTTTAATAACTCTTCCCTTGAAATTGAGCAGAATATAAACAAACAAACAAACAAACCCACCTCTTTATTGCTCCTTATTAAGAGGCCCCCGCCTCTCTGCGCACCCTCCCATTGCACAAAGATTTGGAAGGCTAGATGTCTAAGCCTACCTGGGTTGAAAACACAAGGACGAACCTGCAAACTTCCCAGAAAGGAGGGTTCGCTTGCAGTGTCAGATTCCTGCTGCTTTGAGTTGCAATAGGTTCTTTTCTACTGGCTGGAACCGGCCAAGTTGTTGTTGATGTCGCCGTCGTTGTTGTTGTTACTATTACTATTTTATTATTAAGAAAAGAAAAACAGCCGGAGCTTATGCAGTGGAATTAGCCAAGGGGGGAAAGAGGAAAAGGAAAGGAAAAAGTAGTTTCCTTCAGGTGCGCTATTGCAAGGAAGGCATATTGAAAAAGTACACTAGAACAGGGATGCGCAATGACTGCACGCTGTTGAGCATCCTTCCTTGCGCAAGGAAACTCTCTGGCTCCTGCGAGCGCTTGACTGTACAGCTTTACCTTATCGCGCTGCATTTCCAAGCCTGTTCCTACCCAACTTAAACCAAATTCTGTTGGGCATTTGAGTTCCATCACACCCTCCTCTACAGCTAACGGACGAAATATACTTGTGACATGTACCTGATCCATTGTGGGTTTACTCGGAGGTCACCCCCCCACACACACACACACAAAAACAAAAAACAAATCACAGCTTGATATAATCCGGTGGCAACTTTGCATAGGCGTTTAGCGTGACTTTATTTAATTTTAATGGAGCTCTCTTAAAACTATCCGCCTTTGGATGGTGACTTTTTGGAGCCCAGCCACATCGGACAGTTTGTGTGGTGCTGTGAAGCAGACAAAAAGCGAGTGGGGGTTGGGGTCCTGGACTCCTTCCGCTTTTTACGTTCACCAAGACAAAGAGTAGAAAAGTTCCTAAAATCCACATTCTCGGCCATTCCTGCTCTGCGGGTGCTCCTCCATCCCGCTTATAGATGAAATTGATTCAAACTACACCGCAAGTATTTACCTACACAGAGTGAAACGGGGGTCAGGATTTTGTGGCGAGTGGTGGGTGATTTTTGCTGCTCTTTGGCTGCTCCTGTTGCGTGAGGCTCCTCAGTCCTTGGGCAGGTCAAAGCCTCTCATGCTCTCCACTTTACAAGGCAGGGCAACACTGGAACTTTCCCGAACCCTAAACCATGGACATAGATAGGGGGCGGGCCCCCCCACTAGAAAATAAATAAAAATAACTAACTGACCAATCTCGTCGCAGATAACTCGGTTCTGCCCCCCCCCACACACAAATCGTGGCTACGTCCATGCCCTAAACCTGAAGTTTTAAAACAATTCGACGGTTAAAATCGCAGCCTGAGTTTCGGGAGTGCTGGGAAACAGCAGACGACTCACTCAGGCTGGATGCTACACATACTGTACTTACCTAGAACTTAGTCAAGTCCATTTATTTGCTTACTCCCAAATGCGCGCTGTGCTGGAATATCGCCGCTTCTCTGCCCGTTTACTAGTAAGTAATGTCGTACTACTAGACTCAGTATTGAGCGAGGATACGACTTACTCCCAAGTAAGTGTGTGTGAGATTGCATCCCTATGCAGGTTTTTAGCTGGGAATGTTCCATGGAACTAAGTGGGACTTACTTCCAAGTAAATAGGCACAGGAGCGCCTTGCAAAATCGCTTTCGGCTTAACGATTTAGGGATCGGGAGATGGAAGCGTCTCTAGTCGCTTGCGTCCAGATTGGAAGTTGTGGCTTAATCAATAAACTTCATTGATTAATGTGGAAGAGGATCTCATCCTACCCAAACCTGGGCCGTGGCTTGTTTGGGAAAACTTTGTGGCCTGAGGCGGGGAGAACCCATTGATCCTGTGACGCGTCTTGAATGCTTTCCCCTAGGCTGATCATGGCGATATAATCGTGGGTTGGGTTTGATGAATGGGGCGCGTTGTCTCCATTCTGACAGCCTTTGACAGCTCGGCGCATTTTAATCAACCCAGTGGATTTGCACACGCACACACCCCGGCATCTCTCCCCTTGGATGATCCAATTTGGAGAAGTCACTTTGGCGAATGGATCCCTGGGATCCGCCGCATGAGAAGTTCAACATTCTCGCTTTCCTCTCTTTTCCGCTGCCCCCGAAAGCACCGCGTTACATTTTGGAAGGGAAATTATCCGTCACTTGCCCTCAACCCTCCAGTGCCTCCCAGCTGCAGATTCAAAAGACAGGGGAAAATGCTCATTTAAAAATTGAAATGTTGAGAAGAATTCTCCCATACTGAGGTCTCACCAGAGTGTCGCTTTTTAAGCACTTCAGAGTCTCTGTGGTGCGATCCACAGTCTACATACTCCGAAGCCGGTTCGGCCAAGATCGATAGGCCTGCTCCAAAACTGCTTGAATTATCTAGACAGATCCAGATTCAAATTATATCGTTTAAACGAACCGATTTAAAAGGCTGTAGATTTTTTCAAGAGAAAGCATCAAAATCCATTGCTTGAAAGTTCTGCCAAATAAGAATATTTGATTGTCACTGTGTGTATTCCATCACACACACACATTCTTATGGTAATTAATCATAGCTATGGTATGCACACTACCCCGAGAATAAGAAAAAAGTAAGGCTAACGTCTGAGTACGGTAAATATTCAGAGGATTGGGCTCCACATGAATTTAACATGGAGGAGGATGACAATGCACAAACACATGCAGATACATAGTTTCTAGCAGAGGCAAATACGGAAAGAAATGCGCATTAGTTTGACGGGCATGCGCTGCCATCGCAGGAGGTGTCTGGTGAAAAGGTAGAACTGGATGGAGTCCAGAGGATTGAATCCTCGCTCCCGCAAAGGGGAAAACACGTATGGGCTTTTATGAGACAGAACTGTAGTCCGATGGTGTATCATTCTGCAAAAATTAGTCATGACTAATTCCCATCGAATGCAATAAGATAGGATCTACTCACGCCAAAGCTACTCTGGAGAGATCTCTGTGGCAATTCTGCTGATTCAGAAGTCAAGTCCCTTTGAGCTTGGTGGGTTTTACTTCCTCTTCTGCGTGTGCTTTAGGATCGCAGCCTTAACTGAGCATCTTTGGCTGAATTGTGCCCAAGACTCGTAATGTTTTGGTTATACAGTCTTTAGCAAACATATTCCTTTCAAAGTTCGTTACCAGACATATCATGACGTGTGAATCAGAATCAAGAGTCACACGCATATTTCCTGCTAATTAAACCTTTTCATTTGTGCTTTGTATCAGTAATATCTTGAGAATATGTGAACGACTGCATTATGAAGGATTAGGGGAAAGTAGGAAGTCATCCCCCCTTTCATTAATTGCCGCTTAATCTATGTCAAACCCATGGATTTCAAAGGAAATGTGATCACACACACACACACACACACACACACACACACACACACACACGTTCTTCAGGCTGTTTCCTTCTCCCGGGAGAGATTCTATCTCTCCGCCGCCCCCGCTTGTTTATTTATGTTCTCTCCACGTTGAAACAGCGCAACTCTACAAGGCATCAAATAAGGGACTTTTCTGCTGAAAAAGACGACCAATGAGGTCCCATCCTGGCTTTACATTTTTTAATGAGAAAATATTATTTGGACGGCTAGTTTCATAATTTAACGTAGAGACTTTAAAAAAATAAAAAACCAAACAATTGTCCGAAAACAGGCATGCTGGGAGGGAAACAGGAACATTAATATTTTAAATATCATGCTCGGTTCTGTACAGGAATTAAACAAAAACAAAAACCCAACAACGACACATGGCCCGATCCAGCGGGAAGTTCTCTTGCAAAAGCCCCATGGAAATTGCGGATGCGGAAGAAGAAAGCACATCGGTGAGCATTTTTTCTCCCCCCCCCCCGCTGCTCTCGCGCATGCTTCCTTCTTTGCAGCGCAACTTCCTGCTAGATCGGGCCATTGGGTTCTTAACAGCTTCGGATGGGCGCTTCTGCATCTCGTTTCGCTTTTCGCCTTTTAACTTAAGCGGTTCAAAAACGGACGGATTCCAGCAAACTACCTACAGCTAGGAAAGGGTTACATCGAACGAAAGTGCATTTTACACAGTTGGTAATCATTCCTATTCACAGACATGTACAGTTTATCCCTCCTAGTTCCCCCTCCCCTCCTCAGTTTTTCTCAATAGTTCCAACAGAAAAGAATTGTATTTTTAATGGGCGTTCCTCTTAGGCCTCTCAGTTGCCACATTTAAAACAAAAACTGGAAATCTGAGTCTCATTTCCATGACTTTTAAAAAATATCCTCGAAACAATCAAAAGATTAGAAAATCACTCCCCTTCTGAACTCGGAAAGTAAACTTTCACATTATAAGAGTTATAGAAAATGGGCCAGGGTTTGGGGGATCAGGGTGGCGTTTAAACGACTTCCTAAACATAACGGACCCGATCCAGCCAAAGTTATGCACTTCAGTAAACAGCACAACCCTATGGGAGTTTATTCAGAAGTACATCTCGCTGTAGTCAGCAGAGGCTGTACGTACGTGCGCATAGGATCGCAGCTAAATTAGCTGTTAGTTTGTGTGTGTATTCCCCAAAGAAAAGTTAACAGCAGCTGGATCCAAAGTCATGTTTAATCGGAAATAAATCTAACCGAGTTGAAAAAGTATTTACTCCCGA
The DNA here is from genome assembly GCF_963506605.1 of Zootoca vivipara. Classification (NCBI taxonomy): domain Eukaryota; kingdom Metazoa; phylum Chordata; class Lepidosauria; order Squamata; family Lacertidae; genus Zootoca; species Zootoca vivipara. Next base: position 4,200,954 of record NC_083289.1, on the reverse strand, counting down.
AAACCTGCAGTCTTCTGCAGATTTACCTGGGAGTAAGTCTCATTTGGAAACGTACACAGAATTGCTCTGAAAATGTGCCATTAAAATAAATAGGACTGTTCTTTTAGCAGTTGACTTTGGTTCGATCGGGCATCGTATTATTTCACTGGGACATCCTCCTCTTCCTCGGGACCTGTCCCCCACCTTTGGCAGAGCACAATTTTTACGTGAAAGGCCGGGATTGGGATGGGGGTGTCTTTTAAAAAAAGCCTTAAATGGAAAGCAAGGGCATGGGGTTTGGACGTTTCAGAGAGAGCGCGCGACCCTTTCAGTACATGGCGTCACCCTGCCCAAAGAACTTTTTAAAAGTTGGAAAACAAACCTTGTGGAGAAATCTCCAAAGTGAAACCAATTTGTGGGGGGGGGAGGGGAAGAGGGGAGAAGCATCTGTGATAGTTGTGGATTTTTATCTCCTTTCTTCCCAAAGAGAAATCCTGCCTGGGTTGTGGGGTGGGGGGAGGATGTGGAGGAGAGACAGAAATGAGCAAACAAGGCAACGCAGAGTTTGATTTTGCCTTTCTCCAGCATGGGCCTGCAATTGCGTTGAGACGCGCCGAGTTCTTTTGGAAGCAGAGTGCCCAGGATTGGAAGGGAGATGGTAAAGTCTTTTTTTCTTTTTCTTTTTGCAGGGTGGGGGCAGTATTTGAACCCAAAGCACCCACCGCTCAGTCCCTTCCGACGAATAAATATAGCAGGAGGGTGGACCTGGAAGATTTGAGGAGGGTCAAAATAAAGGAAAACGTCGTCGACTTGGGGGTTTGACGGGTGGGGTGAGGGATTTTCCTTTCCTTCTGTCTCCCCCACCCCGCCAGCCAGCCAAACAGCCAGCGCCCCCTCCCTCCCTCAGGCTTGGGTGTCAGTGGACGGCGACCACAGCGTGGAGGGCGGAGGACGGGCTGGTCAGGGTCTCGCTGGGGGTGGCGGGGCTGCTTTGGCTGGTGGCCGTCTGCGAGGACGTGGGACTGAGCGAAGGCGGCGAGTTCGAGAGTATGGTGGGGATGGGCGCGGGCAAGGCCGGCAAGGCCGGAACCGCGGCGGCCGGCGTGGGCTTGATGGGCACCGGGATGGCGGGCAAAGTCTGCCCGGCGCCGTGGCACAGCGGCTTGAGGGGGACCCCGTAGGCGGCGCTGTAATCGCCGCTGGCCATGGAGATGGGGGTCGCCGTCTCGAGCATGCCGGAGCCGTACACATGGGGCCAGCCGGTGCCCACCGTCGTCAGCTGGTTGGGGAGCGGGTAGGCGCCGGGCATGGGCTGCATGGTGGAGAAAGCCAACCCGCCAGGCATCTTGTACTCGCGGGCGATGATGTTTTCAATGGCGAATGGGTGCTTGAAGCCCGACGGCTGGGAGACGCCCAGGTTGTAGGGTGGCATCTGGGGCAGGTGGGAGCCGCCGGCGGCCAGGGCGCTGAGGCGCAGCTTGGCTTGCTGCTGGAGGTACTGGGCGGCTTCAGACGGTTTGGAGGGCGCCAACGGGTCGGACTTGAGGACCTTGAAACGCTTGCGGCGCCGCAGGAAGCTGCCGTTCTCGAACATGTCCCCGCAGCTGGGGTGCAGCGCCCAGAAGCTGCCTTTGCCCGGCTGGTCCGGCCGTCGAGGGATCTTGATGAAGCAGTCGTTGAAGGAGAGGTTGTGGCGCAGCGAGTTCTGCCAGCGCTGCGTGTTCTCCCGGTAGTAAGGGAAGCGGTCCATGATGAACTTGTAGATCTCGCTCAGCGGTAGCATCTTCTCCGGGGAGCTCTGGATGGCCATGGCCGTCAGCGAGATGTACGAGTAAGGAGGCTTCTGGTCGCTGTACGTGTTGCGGCCCGGCCGAGGCATGGTGGCGGCGGCTACGGCTCGGAGGAGATCTGCAGAGACGGGGTGGGGGGTGGGGGGTGATTGAGGAGAGGGGCAGTAAGAGAGCGTGGGTTAAGCAAATAGATCTCTATATCTATAGCGGGGTGGGGCAGAAAGTAGTTTACAGATGATTGAAAGCGGGGATTTTCTAGGCTTCCGTCTCCCTGCTTTTCGCGGCGAGAGCCTGCAGGAGTGGGCAGGTCTGCTGGGGTAATATCTGAGAAAAGTCCACCCGCCCACCCACCCGGGAATGGGAAGGGGGGCTTCACCTCCAACTCAAGAAGTTATACTGACAGACCAAAACAACCGCCCCTCCTAAGAAACTGTAGCTCTGGGCATTAGGAGTGACCCATCCCTCGCTTTCCACCAAAATAAATACATCATTGTTGATTATTATAATAATCGGGTTCACGGCGCTTTCCCGGTGCTTCCCTGTAGGAATTCTTACAAACCAATCCTTTTTTAAAACAAAAATACCCCTCCATTACTCGTGAGTAAACGCTGAGGAGTTCAAAGCGACTCGCTTCCTCGCCACTGTTGGAGAGACGGGCTCCCTCCTCCGCCGACCGTTATAGCGATGGTTTCAAAGTACAAAAATTTATTCCGATACGCCCCCACCCAGCCCCCATGTAAGCGAAAACTCCCTTCCAGAGTCCATCTCTCACTCACCATTACTCACTCACAAACACCATCCGGTCCGCAACTCATAAAAGTTCATCCCCCTCCCCCTGCCGTCAAGTACGAGGGACAGCAACCCGCGCGGGAGCGGGGGTACATTTCTTCCTAGTCTCCCTCCCCGTTTCCAAACTTCCTCCTCGGCGGAGCCTCTGACCCGCGCTGCTGAAGAGCCACCCGAGAGGAGCAAGAGCTCCTCCGCTCGCCCCCTCAAACATCCCCGGCTCACCTTAACGCTGCCTCCAGCCGAGAGTCCGCATCCGGGGCCCGCTCCTCACCGACGCCTGCCCGCTGCTATCCCCCGGACCGGCTCGCTGCTTCCCTGGGCTCCGACGGAGGGACTGAGGGGAAACTTGGAGGTCCTGTCCCCGCGCAAGCCGGCGTGGAGCGGGGCTGGTCCGGCTGCGGGCAGCCCCGGAGGAGATATCGAGGCGAGCCGATCGAGGGCTGCGCCAGGCGCTCCTCCTCGGCGGGGCTCAGCAGCCCGAGCTAAGTAGCTGCCGCCGCCGCTTCCTCCATCTCCTGCCTCCCAATCATCTGCTGGTTGCATGCGGCGACTGGAGCAGAAAAGACCCTGTCGGGGCGCTTCATTAGCGTGCCACTTCTTCTCTATCATATGACAATCGCCTTGGGAGGAGGAAGGAGGGGAGGGAGGAGGGAGGATGAAGGAGAAGCCAGGAGGAGGAGGAGGATGGGGGGAGAAGGGGGGAGAGAGAGAGGCGCAAGAGGGCTGGCGGAAAGGCATAATCTGGTTCCATTGACACCTATTTACACGGACACCTTGGGCCAATGGGAAGCAGTGCCATCGGAAGCCAAAGCGCAGCCGCCGGAATGGAAAAGGGGTGAGGACCGCAGCCCGGGAAGGATGTGCGAGAGTGAGACGCAGAGAGGGGGGCGCGAGCAACCGTGCGAGTCAGCCAGTCCGGGTTGTGTGCATGCGGAGTCTCTGGGCGCAGGGACTTGGCGGGGCGCTTCGCCCGCAATTCACACTTACAAATGAAGCAACTGAGAGGCTGGAGGGGGAGAGAGGTGGGGGGGGGCGGATGGGGAAGCCGGAGGAGGGATGTTTGACGTGGCAATTGCTTGCCTGGCCTATTCTGCTTGTTCGACATTGTTCCCTGATTTGTATTGTTAGCTAGCTTCAGGCTGGGCCCCCTGTCCCGTCCCGTCCCGCGCCGCCCCCCACCCGGCCCCCCATTCCTGGGGAGGGCTCCCCTCCCCCCAGCTGGAAAGACTTTTCTCTCGCCCAAATCCGAGGCTGCCCTTGTATTGGCGTTTCTAAGGACTCTTTTTAAGAAAAGGGGAAACTCTCTTGTGTTGTTTGCGCGCTCGGAGTTTGGCGGCGTTTGGGTCTGTTTGTTTTCGAAACGCAGTCGCTTTCCACCCCTGTCTTTCCGTGGTAGAATAAATCACGCTCTAGGTTGGGGGATGAGTTATTTATTTAAGGGCGGATTTATTTATTTGCTTGGGAGACGGTCCAGCCACATGTTAAGCCACTTTGAAGTCGTCCCCCCGTGGATTGCCAGGGAGGAGGGAAGACCTTAAGCACATGCACGCTGCCGAAATCAGGCCGGTGAGTGGGGAGAGAGAGACTTAGAAGTGTTCGGATCCCTCCCGCGTTTTGTTTTATTATTTGAGGGGTTGGGGATGTCCTCTGTTTTTTTGTTTTTTGTTTTTTGTTTTTTTGCTTTTTTGGAATCTTCCTCGCTAAGAAAGGCCAACTTTTCATCCCCAGTCTCTATCTCTCCCTCGCTGCTTTCTTCCTTCTTTCTGGCAATTTGCCCTCTATGGAGGCTTGAGGAGCTGAGAGAGATAGAAGATCGCCTATCTCTGCTTCTGCTTCAAATTAATGTTGGTGCCTGCTAAACAGTTAAGGAGGTTTCAGGTAGGCTCGGGAATTGCATAAGCGCGATCCTACCTAATCAAAGTACTTGTTGCAGCGGATGAGATTTTAGGCCATTTCACCATTTCACTGAAATTAAGGGAACTTGAAAAGTGGCTAGATCGTGAGTTATGTGCATGCATGCACGCATGAATGAATAATCTTATGATCCTATGAAAAACGGATCCGCTGAATTGGTCTACCTTGCCTAACCGGCATTTCTTGTCTATATGTAAAGAAGACACTCGAATATGTTTAGAGCGCGTCTGTAACAGCAAACTATTTAACAGCGCGATCCTGTGCATGTCTACTCAATGGGATTTACTCCTAGGTAAGTATAGTTCTTAGTACATAGAGAAATTCTCAATTGCATTGTTGGGACTAGGATAGGGACGTTATTTCACCTGTTCCGTGCGATTCATTAGCGGGTTAAGCTGAAGTATCTAGATTTCAGCAGATTGTTATCGCGATCAAAAATTTATTACATTCAGTAGGCACCCCAGGTAAAGTAAGTGCCGTTGATTCTAGTGAAACTTCCCACAAACGTAATTAGGATGAGATCCTTTCACACGTTCCTTCTTTATTGTGTACACCAGGATCGTAACGCGTGGGTAATGCACGTGCAGTCCTCTGAGACTCGGGATTGGCCGCGACTACGTTAAATGCTTAGTGGCAAACCTGGTTTCCTAGTTGAGTAACGTGTGTGAAAGGACATCCTACATGTGGACTCTGTTTTAACCGAGTTGTGGAGCTCTCTCCCCAGCGCTCCAGCGTCTCCACAACATCCGCCAACGCTCTGGTCCTCGGTGGGGGAGGGGGAGGATCAAAAGGATCGCTGAAATCTAAATAAAGACTTTCCACTCTTGAGGAGGTGACCTACTTCTGTATTCCCGTGTAAATCACTTACACACGCCTTTTGTGTCACTGTTGATACGACGCGGCGAAAGTGACAGGTGAGCAGTTCAACACGTAGAGCAATGGGTTTAAAAGTCGTGCGAAAGCGATATTCTAAAAAGAGATTCCAGAATAGTCTCTCTCTTGCAAAACAAAAACAAAAAACAAAAAAACCCACCCCACCCCAAATCCTCCCCTCTAATGTAGCTGGGGACTTCGGAAAAGGCGAACGCGCCACGCTTGGAAAGGATGCTCGAGAAAGGACTCAGGCAGCCCCCAGCATGGAACCTAAGCATGGAACCTGGGATCTGGGGGCGAAGGGGGTCTCCGTCTTTCAGATGACAGCGCAGTCGTCGCTGCTTACATGCCCACTTTCCTTTCGAGCCAAAGTTCTCCGAGACATTCCATTAAAAGCGAACCAACGTATGGCTGGGAAAGGGCAAATAAAATGAGAGTGGGAAGTTACCTCTCTTACCAACAAAACACAGAACCCTTCCTCTTCACGAAATATGCCCCCAGTATAATTAAGAAACAGTTTTTAATACTCTTGGGCAGATTTTATTCTTACAACGAGCCTATAGAGTAGGCCAGTAATAAATTCTAGGAGTATGAACAGGGCCTTTTAATTTTTTTTAACTCAGGGGAAACAGGCGCACAAAGAGGACCGATGGGGCCGGCATGAAAGTTATTAAACGGTCAAACAAAGTGGCAGCGATCAGCTGAAATCATTCTTTAAAATTGTCTTTGGTGACCCAGGTTTCATATATATATATATATATATATATATATATATATATACATACACATCTGGGAGGCAATAGAGGTTTAAGACACGCCATAGGAGGTATAGGTCTTTTGCCTATCTCATAATGGTCCGGTGGAACGCCTTGCCACTTGACAGTTCCATCGGCATCCACGCAAATTTAAGATAAGGTTGAGGCAAAAATGGGCGGGGGTCAGGGTTGCTGTAATAAAAGAAGCTTTTTGGAATTCCTCATCACGTAGGATGCGAGCCAGAAAGATCAACAGATGAGACCTAATTAGGAAATCCTGAAGCGGGTACCACGTAATTGCGGGTTCGCTATTCTAGAAGCAAGATCCGGATTGAAATGACGCCGAGTGGGTTCAACGTGACAATTCCAGGCTGTTCCTTCACCTCCTTCTCGCATCTAAAGGCTCCAGCCTAGACTCAGTTCTCTGGGAGTGAGAATCAGGAACTCGCCCCTGCACACACTCCACACCACACTGTGTTTTTTTTTATTTTATTTCTAAATGACATTGAAAAGGAAAGAAAAAAGAAAAGAGAGTGGATCGTTTATTATAAACTTCTTATTCCCCCCCCCCTCACACACACACCACATTAGCCGCATTTTGGTTGCTGGTCAATAACTCACCAAAACGTAACTTAAACACGACGAATTTAGGAGATTAAACAATTTCATTAATATTGAAATGGCGGCGGAGCCGGAGCGCGGCCGCTTGAGATGCACACGCACGTTTTTCAATATTAACAGAAGTACTTGAAGAGAAGAATAATGTCACCTTCTTAATTCAGGAAAAATAAAGCGTCGTCGGGGGGCGGGGGTGGGAGGTGCGACGAGAGCGGGAAGAAAGAAGAGAAGAAAGGGACCCTAAGCCCAAATTTCTTGCGCAACGTTGTATCTACGGATTCTGAAATTGCATCTTGAAATAGATCTTTCTTAGATCCTGCCGTACTTGGCTGGAGTACCACATTGTGTTTGTATGTGTGTGTAATTGACTAATTGGGACACACGTGCACGCGCGCACCTTTATCCAAAGTGGACAAGAGCAGTAAACACTCCGCATCTCTACGGGAGAAGGAGCGCAAAATTATTTATCGAAGTCCAAAACCACCTTGGGAAGATTCATTGCGGTTATTGCATGGGATAAGTCACTCTCATATTTAGAGCTTCCATCCCATGGACACTGCGCTGCACACAGTAAGCTCTACCCACTGAGCACTGTGGGACTTGCTTCCTAGTGACTATGCACAGGGTTGAGCTCAAAGGGAAGCAACGGTTCTGGCAGCAAGAGGGAATGCTTTGCACAGGTGCCAAGGAAGGGACGCAGAAACCGCCCTTGCGAACGTCTTTTTAGCTTTTCTCAGGAAAGATGGGTGCCCTCAATGGGGGCTTAGCTGCTTCCGCGGCGCTGTAGAACCTCCACATGCCAAGTAGTGTACCTCTGCCGGGGATAGAAAACGAGAGCAAAGCATGGCCATTACCTTCACTCCCTCCCTGAGCGCTGCAGGACATCTGGTTAGGCCAGATGGACCTTTTTGGTCTGATCCAGCCGGGTAATTGTTGAGTTGCGCTTGGAAGTAAAAGGAACCAAAGCTTTAGAGGAGATCCTTTTGTTTCACGGACGGTTTATATGCTCACATCCCCAAGCAGGCGCTTCCGCTCTTTTCTCGTAAAGGTTCAGGGTTTTGTTCCTAGGACATTTCTCTAGTGGAGCAACAGAGTGCTCAAATCATTCCAGTGTCCTAAACAGCAGAAATCTAAATGGCGAAATTGGTGGGGGTGGGGTTCTTCCTGCATCCAGAGTATGGGATTCTCTTGGGGTGTGTGGGAGACCCATGGACGTAAATAAGTTTATACACACAGTCACACAAGCTATTGAAGCTATACCTCTCTGCACACTGACTTAACAGCATGTCCCAATTTATAAACTAATTATGAGTAAAAAATGTCGTATTGCTTCAGTCCGCCTTAAGAAACATCAATTAGTTCTGCGGGTAGTCACGCATTGTCGCTTCAAAAATTCACATCCACAAACCACTTAAGCCTACTGCCAGGCTTTTCACTCTATCCATGCTTTCCCCCAACGCACACACAAATAAAGAATATATTGATTTACTAATCATTACTGTAAAACCACATGCTGTACTTCGGACAAGTTATGAATAAGAGAGAGAAAGCATCGCGATCTAGAAAGCTGTTGACTTGTCTGCAGAACCTATCAGCGCAGCCTGACCGTTGGTGTATTTACCCGGAAGCAAAGTAAGCAGCCAAATGGACACTTTATTTGGGAATATAACTAAATAAGAAATAACTGGGAATTACTTCTGAGTAAATTTGCACGGGGCTTCCGGAGATCCTGAGCACGTTTTTTTTTTTTTTAAAAAAAGGATTTCCCATTAAAATCTCCGGGGCTTTCTTCCGAGTAACAGTGCGTCCTTCCTCAGAATTGCACGGATTTTAAGAGGGCTTTTCTCCTCCCCCCCCCCCCTAAGAAGGGGTACAGATTCTAAAGCAAGTTGCCACTGCATTCAGGGAACCTTTAAGCGTAAAAATGTATAGGGTTGAGGTTCAGGGTTCTGTGCATCACTTTGGAAACAGCAAAGAAAATCATATAAATTGAGCTGGGAGGGAGGATTTTCTTCACCCATTAAAAAAATCTTTTTTCCAAATCCATCCTCTCAGTTTTAAAATATTAAGCGCACGCCTCAAATGTTATTTTGGGTTTGGAGACACGAAGGAATCACTCGCCAAAGGGGGAATCAACCTCTATTCTGTAGGAAATCAAAACAAATAGACTTGGAGGTGGGGTGAAGAATGTGGGTGGGAGGAAAGAAATCTTATTCAAATAAGGAGCTCAGGGGAAGTGTTGGGAAAACTGTATAAAAACCCACATAAGTCAATTATATCCAATGGAAATCCGTCGGGCGCAGTGAGCATTCAAGGCGCTCCCGCGGACCACCTTTCTGCATGCATGGAGAGTTCGCTTTAAGCCTCCTTTCCCACAAGTTAGACCACACACGTTTTCCAGATTTGGCAATAATTTATGCTAATTTCCCCTCCATAAATCCACAATTCGCTTCAGTGGCGAGCCAGGGAGGGAGGGGCGGAAGGCGAGGCGAGGGAAGGACAAAAAAGTTACAAGCACCACAATATTGATTTTTGGGGATGTGTTTACACGCAGATGCGTTGCGGGGGGGATGCCCCTCAACTTTTGCACGGATTATTTACACACACACGTATCAGAACTCCAAAAGAACCTAAAAGCTTTGTTTGTGAAAGTGAGAGCTCATACCAGCTTGTTAATATTTACAAAACAGTGGGAAGAGGGGCTGAAAGGAAGGAGAGGAATTGGGGACGGGCGTGGGGGAGAGATGTACCAGCTTATTAAGGTCTCCTAGGCGGCCACTGCCAGCAACAATAATCCAGTCCCATCTGAACCCCTCTTACTTTGTGGGGGGGGGGCCGAGCGGGGCGGAGAGGAATTACTATCTGCTGGCGAAGGCAAGAGCCAGGACCCCCACCTGATGCTCAGTCTCTCCTCCACCGTTTCCTGAGAAAAGGATACACACACACACACACACACAAAAAGCTTGAAGTTGGGGTTTTTTGCGCACTTAAATGTTTTTTTACGCAGGACGCAGGGGAAATGCGGTGACCACAAGGTGTGGGTCTCTTCCATTGTGCCGTTTGCCAAGCGATCTGACTACTTTGTGGGAACTGGGGGCTTTAAAGGCATCAAGGCGCGCGGGCCTTTGAGCTCTCTCGCATTAGGCATTCTTTCGCCAAATCTGCCACTTTGGGTCTCTCCCTCCCTCCCTCTCCCGAAGGATTCTGTTCCCTTTGCCTGATCAGCGCTAAAATAAATTCTCCGTGCCTGTCAATTAAAAATATAAAACCTCTACTGGGTTTAAAACACACACACTCAAACCTTCTTCTCTAATCGATATTTGCAAACAAATAAAGAGAAAGGGTTGGGAGCCGCTGTTAACCGAGGCACGCGTTTTACCAGGAAGAAAACCACTGAATTCAAATGGGACTTGGGCGGGAGTTGTATTTGAACGTGTGGGAAGCTGCAGAGGTCTGACCGAATCCTATGCATGCATCGCTGAAAAGAAGTCCCAGCGGGATAAAAGTGGTTTACTGTCTAGTCAATGAGCATAGGATCACAACCAACCTAGACGTGTGATGAGTCGGGCAAAATTCCTCAGGGCTTGAGAGGATCATGGGGGTCGACTAAATAAATCTTGGCTAGGCAGCGAGGCTGCAACCGGAGGCTCTTCAACTTGAGGGTAAACAGACCCGTGGGCCAAGGAGAACGTCTGGATGGTGCACTTAAAATAGACTCAGTGAACAGAGGAAGGCAAAACATGTGAGATCAAACACGCACCATTGATTCCACCCTACGTTTGCTATTGCTTTTTTTTTTTAGGGGGACACCACCGTGCAGCCAGATCCTATGCGTGTGCATATCTTATTCAATGGCTGTGGTTCTTTTGCACAGGGAACCCCCCCCCCTGAACTCCCTTTCCAGTAGTAATCTCGCCCCACACTTACAGAAAATGGCACCTTCGCAGCCCGATCCTATGCGTGCCAGTTTCTGATGGGACTTACTTTCGTTTAAAGTGTGCGTAGGACTCTAGCCTATCTCGAATTTTAATTAGTCAATGAGTAAAATACCTTTCAGTTGAGTTTCCCTGAAAATTCTATAATTATTTTGGGTGGGGCACATTAATGAATTAAATTAATATCCTTCCCGCCCCAACCCTTCTATGTTACGTCGGCAGCGTTAGCAATAAAAGCAATTTCTATTTTAAAATGTAGACTATCGGATCTTAACCTGCTCAGGGAATTTGTAACTGCTTAAGTATGTTTATGTGGGAGCCGGGTGGCGCTG